>NC_091122.1:16472500-16787500 GCF_040183065.1 Periplaneta americana | reverse complement strand
TAAATATGAGCCATGTGAAGAAAAATAGATAAGTATATCATAATCCCCTTATGAAACACTGGAATATACGAGAAAATGGAAGTTTATTATTAAGATTAACATTGCTACATTTTTTAATTTCAAATATATGAGACCGAAAATCACAAATTACCATAAAGCACATCAAAATACACAAATAAAACCATAAACGATATTAAAATGTTAACACAGTCTCATTCATGTTACAAATTCTGTTTTTTTTCTCTCACTCTCATGTTCTTCCTGTGCATCTAGATTCTAGATTATTACTGTCCGCAAACAGAGTTTGGTGATATATTCATCCTACTTTCCTCAGAAATAAACTGCATTAAATTTTGCAAGTCCTTTTGCTTTCTTTTTTCAATGGCAATGCTGAATTGTACTTCAGTTGACTGGGGAATGATGCATCTCTATTGGGTTTCTGGAAGTTAATCGACTCGATATTGTGCCTTTAATAGTCTTACTTACATGGATTTCATAGATTTTTGTGACATTCTGAATACCGTATCGTATCACTTTATTCAGCTGGTTGAGCGATAGTGTTGCCACCTACCGGGAAATTAAGCTTGGAATGCAAAAACTCTCTTATTCCATGGAGTAAGTGGAGTTCTGACTTCCACGAGTTTTAAAACAGCCCCCAGAATGCAGATGAATGTCGATATTAGCGTATTCTTGCCTTCCACGCATGCGGGACAAACTAAAAAGCATCATTATCCCTGTCTCATTATTGTAAGGATATTTGGTATCTATACTAATAATAAATCTGTAGCCGAAATTTTTCTGGTAAATTTCGATTTTCCAAAAATAATTGGTCCTAACATATAATTAACCACCCTGAAACAGAAAATCGCTTTTTTGAAATTTTTGTTTGTATGACTGTCTGTCTGTATGTATGTTTGTTACCTTTTCACGCGATAATGGATGAACGAATTTCGATGAAAATTGGAATATAAATTAAGTTCGTTGTAACTTAGATTTTAGGCGATATGGTATTCAAAATACATTATTTAAAAGGGGGGTTATAAGGTGGCCTGAATTAAATAAATCGAAATATCTCGCTTATTATTGATTTTTGTGAAAAATGTTACATAACAAAAGTTTCTTTAAAAATAATTTGCGATAAGTTTTATTCCTTCAAAAATTTTGATAGGACTGATATTTAATGAGGTAAATGAGTTTTAAAATTAAAATAACTGCCATCTAAGGCCGTGTATTGAATTAAAAAACAAATGACTTCGTCTATAAGGGGCCTTGGACAGCAACAATCGAAAGCTATGAAAGATAGCCTACAGAGAATGTTTCTGTGTTTGTATGAAGTAATATCGGAAGCTAAATTAACCGATTTGTATAATTAATTATTATTTCACCATTGGAAAGTGTAGTTTCCCTAGATGGACATAATGCTATAATGTTATTACAGTAACTTCTAATATGTAATGTAATGTAATGTAATATTATATAATATAATTTAAGTTATTTGAAGGGTTCAGAACCATAGTGGGCCAAGCGGCATTTACTGAATACGTAGAAAACAAGGGTTAAAATTAAGCTATTACCATAATACATATAACAAGTAAAATAAAATATATACATTTAATTTAAATGATGTCAATCTTCATTAAACTATGGTTGCATGTAATAAAAATTAAGAAACATGTTAAAGGAATTGTCACTGCACCAAATGAGTGTCTCTGGACCAAAATGATCGCATTTTAATTATTTGGATGCAATTTGAATTAAGTAACATATTAAACGATTTATCCTTCTATCAAACAGGAATGTTCCCTGGATCAAATGTCCTATTTTAATTATATAATTACTTTATATTTATTTCTAACGGGTGCAGCGGAGCGCACGGGTACGGCTAGTTTGAAATAAAGTTTGATATTATTTTATTTGTCTTCATACTCCTCGCGGATCCATCTCCTTAACTATTTCATACTCGTTTCCTCATCCAATCAGACTTAGTCTCGAGACGACAATTCAGAAATTGTGTAGGTCTATTTGTTAGTGAGTGTGAATTTGCGAACACAGTAATTTTTTAAGAGTGACTTTGAAATGTTCAGGAATGAAGACAAATGAACAATATCAGTAGCGAAAGGCGAGAAATTATGGTCAACGTAAGTCTAATCAAAGTCTATGGTGAAGAATGCATTCTCAGATAATTTGTATTCCCTGTCACATGAACCTCACAGGCTGATGAAATATGCGGGTGAGTCAACTACGGTATTGCATATGAAAAATGAGTGTTGCTAAGGTGACGTACAGTTTCTATGTTTTGCGTGTTTCGAAACAATCGAGTTACATTATCACACTGAGAATGACATTACCGTTTATAGTTTGTTTGTAGATCTTCTTATTAAAAGCTCAATTAAGGACATCCTACAACTTCCTGGAGATATTCCAGACAATATATTGTATTCCGACAAAAATTTAAATGCGCACGTTGGGAAGCCTACTTGCAACACGTCAACTCTTGGATGAAGTATATGTGTAATAATATGTACATAAACAACACTAGATGTCTAATGGAGGAAGCTAAACATTATTTGAACAACCTTCAAATCGATGAAACTGAACACCTAACTTGTACGAGAGGAGTAATAGGCCTAAACACCAGAAAAATTAGGACCGAATTACGCCAGCGAGAGTACAACGCAGGGTGCAACTTACCTCAAAAGGGAAAAGGCGTTATTCTGTACAGTGAATTCACTCCCTCTAACAAATGGATAACTAAGCCCGATGGAATGACTAGCGGTGAATGGAAGGAGGCTATCAAGATGACTGCCAACGTAAGCGCTGTAAGAGCCATACCCGGTAGGTCTCAGGACAACCACTGCAGGCGATGCCTCAGTGAGATAGAAACCCTTGGACATGTCCTGGGAGCCTGCCCTTATGGCGAAACATTGCGTATACATAGGCACCATGCAATTAGAACTAAATTGGCCGATGCCCTTAGAAAACTAAAATACACCGTCTATGAAGAAGTCCACGGAACCGCCGACAATGGCAGTAACAGACGAATTGACATAATCGCCATTAGCGAATCCCTGTCTCAGGGTATGATAATCGACCCCACCATCAGGTTTGAAACGTACAAAGGACAGCCCGAAGACGTATATGAGGAGAAACGAGCAATCTACGTTTCAACCATCCCGTATTATAAAGATAAATACCAACTTCACGATATCAGTGTTACGGGATTGATGTTTGGAGCAAGAGGAACGATACCCAACTTCTCTTCTCAATTCTGTAAGACCCTAGGACTGCACAAATCTTTTCTGAATGAACTGGCCCTCCTCATAATTAGAGAGTCAGTCAAACTTTTACGGAACCACGTATATGGACTCTAATTCAGTGTATGAAAAAAATTGACGCACCATTATCATTTTTCTTTTTCATTCTTAGCTTTCATTGATTCTTTACTTGAATTTTTTTTTCTTCTGTAAACTACCATTGTTTGTGTATTTGTTTGCCTTTTTCTTACTCTTTTAGCTCTCATCTTTTATTTGTTCTTGCATTGTTTTGTATGCTTTGTCTAATGGCAGCCTCTAATTTGAGGAAGCTTTGATAAATAAATATTCAATTGTCCACAACATAGTCTTATTTTTTTTATTCACTCTTCCTATCTGCACTATATTTTTATTATTGTTCTGTATCTATACGTAGTCTCTGTATGTTCAGGAAGATTTTTAAATAAATGAATGAAGACATGAATGAATGGATGAATGAATTAATTAATTAAAACAAGAGTGAATAAATAAATAAATAAATAAATAAATAAATAAATAAATAAATAAATAAATAAATAGTTACTTATGGCTTTCATTGCCGCCCTCACATAAGCCCGCCATCGGTCCCTATCCTGAGCAAGATTAATCCAGTCTCTACCATCATATCCCACCTCCCTCAAATCCATTTTAATATTATCCTCTCATCTACGTCCCGACCTCCCCAAAGGTATTTTTCCTTCCGGCCTCCCAACAAACACTGCATTTATGGATTCGCCCATATGTTCTACATGCCCTGCCCATCTCAAACGTCTGGATTTAATGTTCCTAATTGTGTCAGGTGAAGAATACAATGCGTGCAATTCTGTGTTGTGTAACTTTCTCCATTCTCCTGTAACTTCATCCATCTTAACTCCAAATTTTTCCTAAGTACCTTATTCTCAAACACCCTTAACCTCTGTTCCTCTCTCAAAGTGAGAGTCCAAGTTTCACAACCATACAGAACAACCGGTAATATACAGTAGCTGTTTTATAAATTCTAACTTTCAGATTTTTTGACAGCAGACTGGATGATAAAAGCTTCTCAACCAAATAATAACAGGCAACTTTGCTGTGATCGTGCCAGAGAATCAGTCCAATTGCGAGGCTTATTTGAAGGATTCGTAACATGAAAGTAACCATAGTCTGTTTTCCTTCACATCGCGGAATTACAAAATATTTGACCTCGCTCGTCAAAGTATGTAAGTTAAGGACATGAAAAAAACGGCATGACTTCAGTGTTATCTCTGATAACACAAAACATCCAGGATAGGAATATAGCCTTGTTTTAGAAACATATAAAATACATATTTGGATTTATGCAGTAGCGAATTGGGCTTATCTGAACACAAAACGCTATCTTTTCTGACTTCCGTTACAGATTACCACGAAAAGATCTCTCAGGAATAAGAAGCACTGATAATACCGGTAGGCCTACTACTGAAAGAAAGAGCTCTGTTTATTTTATCTGTGAGCCAATACCCACTCTATACAATATACAGGGTGGGTCAAAAGTCACTTTCCCAAATATCCGTTCTTAGGTTTCATACTTGTACACGTATACAGATGTCATAACGTGAATAAACGAATAGCTGGTGTAGTAAGTGGTGGGTTGACAACCATGGCCGTGCGTCAACTGTTTTTCCGATGTCATGTCTTGTTATTGTTGTTTTGTTTTCTTGTGTTGGGTTATGTCTCTAAATATAAGGAAGTGTTTGGAGAAAGCGACTTTTAACCCACCCTGTATATGTGTAAACTTTGTACAAGTTCAATGAAAGGCCGCTCAATCGAAAATAGGCCTACTGCAAGAATATTATTGGCTCTCAACGAGATGATCGTGAGTTAACTGAAGGCTAGAGTTTGTCCTCCTCCTTGCATGTAGCTCAGTTGCCTGGAGTAACCCAACAGAGCAGGGGCTTATTTCACGAAAGTACAGATTATAAATGTACAAATTTACAGGAAGAAAATCCTGTAGCTACAAACTACAATAAAATGTGTTTCAAAAAACTTTCGAAAATATTCCTGTAGGCCTAATTGTAACAGCGATTTATAAAATGTACGCCATGAGTGATTCAGGTCAATAGACTTTGGTTTATGTAAGATAAGTCATACTTTTCCAAAAGTCATTGCTGAAGCTATATCAATGAAATATTCATTACCATGAATGCAAAACAGATTAGAATGTCCCATCCGCACAAGGAGTAAACTGATAAGCCCCAGAGGTCCGGAGCTAAAGTCCTTCCAAATTTAATGTTGGAAACCTGTACTATCCCCAAGTCTTCAACCCAGACTATTTTTAACTATTGAAGAAATTGGGGGGAGTAGGAAAGTGTCGGTGAAATGAGAAAGGAAAATGGAAGTACATCGAGGAAAATCGTTTGTCCACTACAAATTCCATCACGATGTATGTATGTATGTATGTATGTATGTATGTATGTATGTATGTATGTATGTATGTGTGTATGTGTGTATGTGTGTATGTATGTATGTATGTATGTATGTATGTGTGTATGTATAAGCCATCGGCGTGGCTCAGTCGGTTAAAGCGCTTGCCTGCCGGTCTGAAGTTGCGCTTGGGTTCGGGTTCGATTCCCACTTGGGCTGATTACCTGATTGGGTTTTTTCCGAGGTTTTCCCCAACCGTAAGGTGAATGCCAGGTAATCTACGGCGAATCCTCGGCCTCATCTCGCCAAATACCATCTCGCTATCACCAATCTCATCGATGTTAAATAACCTCGTACAGCGTCGTTAAATAACCAACTTAAAAAATGTACGTACGTATGTATGTATGTATGTATGTATGTATGTATGTATGTATGTATGTACTCGTAGTTCCTAAATGTTGAAAATGTATGAGAGCGTAGCCCATACGTAGCCTACAGCGAATTTAATAGGAATTTCATATCTTGCGTCAGGGTTATGAAATCGTGCCTCGGAGTGAAATCAATTATTACATTTCATTGGAATTCGGCAGCAATCATCAATACTACCGTGAATTTCGTGGCATTGCCTCTAACTGTTATCGAATTGCAATTTCGTAGCAGAAAGACACATTTCCATCCATTCACTTGGTTGAAAGAGTGTGTAAAAATGGCCAACTTTCTACAAACACTGATAATTAAGGTATGATAAAATACAGGGTCGTTTTGTTTGCGCTCATATCTTAACAATTTTTTTCTGCCTCCGTTTTAGCTAAAATAAAAAATTTACACGATTATGAAGCTTCCCCGGGAAAATTGGATGCAAGAAGTAGCCGCCATTGTTTGACTTCAACAATTAGCAAATGAACAAAAGACGAGCTTGGAGCGAAAATAAATTGTTATGAGATAAAATAATAATAATAATAATAATAATAATAATAATAATAATAATAATAATAATAATGTATTTACCTTTCTATTAAAGAACGGCAGCAATAATGAAAAACCCAAGACCTTATATAGTTATAAATAAATTCAACAACTTCAAAAATCACTTCACAACCACAAATTTCTATTTTCGTTTAGAAATTCCTTACACGGCACAGACACAAACACACGAATCACGACGTACACGACTCAGAAACAAACGAAGACCGATATTCCTCGTTGTCATGACAATGCGAAACGTGTAGTCATTTGTGTCTCGGTGCTGTAAACACATAGAAAATTATTTTTCTAGAGGTAGATTCCACACTGCTGGGAACAGTTTTCTTATCCACTTCGGTAATATTGCGACACGATAAGGACTTGGAAACTGATAGCGGGTATCGACGAGTGAGTTTTTATCTCTTAAATATCAGACGACACCTCCGCATAGTTGTTAGCCAGTGATATGCAGGAAAGTCACTTCGCGCGACGTTCGACGCGAACTGCTCGAGTCGGTTATATTGCTCGTCCACACCGCCAGTTCGTCACTATCTACGTAACTCGACGTACCCAGGTGGTGGAGGTAACCGTGTCCTTTATCTTCCCGGAAGCGTGACTGCAAACCCTCCTCTATTGTGGACTGCGGAAGAGTCTCTTTTATATAATAAGCTGAGATTATACTGTATTTTAACATGAAACGTTTACGAGCTCGACAAGCGAGAAATCTGGCCACACTTTCTCAGAACTTGATGAAGTCAATGATTACAGTAGGCCTTTAATAGCTGAAATTGTTTTTAAAACAAAGTAGTTTTGAATCAAGCCAGCCGTGATAAAACATTAAAGGCTAGTAAATTAATGTGACATCATAATGAATTCGTTTTTTGGTGTCAGTTTAAAAGATTAAGAAAAAAATAAACTTGATTTAATTTAACAAAAAAAAAAAAATATTATTCATGCACAAATGGGGTTATTAATAAATGCGGGGAGTATAAAGGCAAAAATTGTTAAGTAGCTGAAATTATTATGTTTTTTAAACAAGTAGTTTGGAATCAAGCCAGCCGTGATAAAACATTAAAGGCTAGTAAATTAATGTGACGTCATAATGAATTCGTTTTTTGCTGTCAGTTTAAAAGATTAAGAAAACGATAAACATGATTTAATTTAACAAAAAAGTATTATTCACACACAAATGGGGTGATTAGTAAATGCGGGGAGTGTAAAAATAAAAAGCCGTGATAAAACATTAAAGGCTAGTAAATTAATGTGACATCATAATGAATTCGTTTTTTTGGTGTCAAACACCCTTAACCTATGTTCCTCTCTCAAAGTGAGAGTCCAAGTTTTACAACCATACAGAACAACCGGTAATATAACTGTTTTATAAATTCTAACTTTCAGATTTTTTGACAGCAGACTAGATGACAAAAGCTTCTCAACCGAATAATAACACGCATTTCCCATATTTGTTCTGCGTTTAATTTCTTCCCGAGTGTCATTTATATTTGTTACTGTTGCTTCAAGATATTTGAATTTTTCCACCTCTTCGAAGTATAAATCTCCAGTTTTTATATTGAAAACAAATACCTACATAAAATAATTTAATATTCACCGAAATTCGATTTCTCGATTATATACAAAAAACATATCAGTACTATACAGTGTGTTTCAAAATAACTATACCTCATTTTCAGACGTGATCGAGGGCATTAATTATACATTTTTTCTTAATAAAGTATGTCTGCATATGCTTATATGTTTATTTTCTAACAACTTTCGGCTGCAATAGTTGAAAGAGAGAAGCGATTTTATCAAGAAGTTTTACAGCAGAAATAGAGCTACACAGAAAGATCAGACCTATCGATAAAATCAGCATATATTTTATATCACAGTAAAACATTAGTAATTCCTGCAGAAAATTTAACAACTCTTGGTAAAGTTCGTTGGGTTACTTACAGTAGTAGTTAGCTCTCAGCATGAAAGAGATTTCGTTACCATGGGCAACCCGAGGTGACGTGTGTAAAGGCTTTCTTGATCGTACTTGTACTTACCTGCAAAGATAAATATGACAGAATTAAAATTTTGTTTATATAAAGGAAGGCAGTATAAAAGAGTGTGAATTAGATTTCTTATGGTTCACAATACTAAAAGAGATATGAAAAAAAAGTTGAATATTTAAAAAAATTTTACTGCTGTAAGCTGTACCTAACCCCTTAAGGGAACACTTAAGTGAATTTTAAAACTTCTACAATTTTCGTCCAAAATTTATGAATTTTAAACTACATAAACACGCCCACAATATTATCATCTGTACAAAATTTGGTGCCATAAGGGCTAATAGATTTGAAATTATATTTTTTTAAATATATTTTATATTGACATCACTAGAAAGGCTCCTTGCGACAAAGTTTTCGAAATGTTTAGTTCATATTGGGTAAAAAGCTTGAAAATAATCATGAGAACATAAATTAACTAGTGGCTTGTGCAGCAAATGCTGCAGACTAAGTTCATTAGACGTTCAAATAAACATTTTTTAGATTTATTTTCAATGAAGAATACCAGACATTCGAAAAGTTATTTGCTTCCATAACAATGAAAGATACTCTCTCGAGCCAATACTGAAGAGAACCACGCATATGAATATCTACACCACACCGCTATTAAATGTATGAAAAAGACCCAACCCCACTTGATTAATAACTATAAAAATATTTGATTTTTAATAATATTATCTTACGTAAGTTTTATAGCTTTCAGTAACATATACTGTATATACTATATAGCCGCCACTCAGTAAAATATAGAAATCAAAATCTAATTTAAGTTATTCTCTACATTTACTTATATAACCCCAAAACATTTCACTTTCATATCATCAATGTAGCATTAATATGTATAATTAATGAAAAATAGTCACATCATGGCATTATCTACAATAATATATTTCATTTCTAATGGTAATAATGTCATCAAACCTCCTCAAGTTTTGTAGTTTTTAATATCCAATACACAGCTGTGCCCAGAAAATTACACACCACAGAATCGAACCTGTAAATTATTTTTAGTATGTTAAGCTTTTAATAACCAATTTAATTTGAGCTCTAAATATGTCGGCATTTTTGCAGATCATGGCCTTCGTGTAATATTGTTTACTGTAGTGTGTGTTTTGTTTTATTCTGAAATACAATTAGCTAGTTCTCAAAACTGACGACAGATGGATTTTGGAAAATAGGAAAATTATGTTGAAAAATTGACATTTCACTAAAAACTACTATTTTTCTGAAAAACTTTAAGTTCCGAGCTTCAAAATAAGAGGTAATTTATTAAAATCCGTTCAGCCGTTTTCCCGTAATTTCCATTACCAATTCAAATTATGTATATATATATACTGTATATATATAGATGCGCTTTTTGAGCTCAATCTAAATAGAGAGTCACAATAAATTTGTAAATGGATTTTAATACCTTTTGACCAATATTTCACCATAGTGTCCCAGTAACTAACAAATGCATTTCGGTTGGCATAGACGCAATTCCAGTAAGAGTCAATGCTATAATTTTTGCTACAATTTTTTTGAGTGTTGGGCAGAAAAACTTTCCAAGATAAAACTGAAATATTTCATTGATACAACTGCAAAGACGAGGGAGTGAGGCAGACTAGAAAATACTTCAGAGTTTGTACGAAAGAGGCAAAACATTATCACAAAGAAGAAGAAGAAAATTTGATATAGTTCGTTTATATCTGTTCCTTTTCCTCTTTCAATCTGATGCCTCTTCTGTTTTGTTTTCTGTATAAATTGTTTGTTTAATTTTCGCCCGCTTGGAAAACTTCAGCTATGAAAACATTGGACGGCGGAAAAAAGTTGTGAATACATAACGAAGAAGTGAGGGAGGGACTTAAACACTGTGCATACTTAATGAGGACCGGGAAGCCGGCGTATCTGGGAGAGGTGGCATCTGCCTTGGTTTCAGCACGCAAAAGCCGGAAATTAGTGCGTTCGCTAATTAAAATGAAAATAAACAGTGCTATGCAAATGGCACGGTCGTTGACAGCAATAGAAGAACAGTCTTACTAATAAACCGTGTATAGTTTTTATACGAGACTTATGCAGAGTTGAGACAGAAAACGTTACTAATAAACCGTGAATAAGCTATGGACTTATAAACAGGCTGTAACTATACAATGGGAATTGCTTTGCAGTAGCTATATACACGAAACCCCTTGTTTAAGCGTTTTATATAGCGAAAAAATGGCCGCCCCTCTAACAGCTGTTCGTATCGACTGTCATTTTATGATGATGGTTACCTTGTAACCACAGAAGAACAAACCAAAGATCATAGAATTATTAGAATAATATTGCTGTAGCTTGTACTCTTTGACCAAAATGTAGTGTGGTAATCGATTAGAGCCAGTTGTACTATCGATATTTAACACGCCACACTACAGCGCTCTACCGGATGCAGTAGAGAACCTCAGATATTCTATTACCTTTCGTAACGAAGTAATGACGAAACTATTACGTAGCTGTGTAACAGTTATACTGTTATACACGACGTATGTAGTGATTATTAGTAAGGAATTTACACGCGACTTATAAACGAGCTACTCATTGTATAAGTATAAGACAGTTAAACGTCTGTATATAGAGTTTTTATTAGTAAGACCGGAAGTGTATAAAATCGGGTTGCAGATTAATGCAAGTAAAATCAAACGGATGACACAAATAAGAAATAAACATAATATATACAACCCTCCTAATCTGACGATAAACATGTTTGAAGAAACTGAGAAGTTTCAATACCTTGGAACAGTAATGACAAGTAACAATAACGAATTAATTGAAGTACAGAGTCGAATCACTGCAGCCAATAAGGCCTATTTTGCATTAAGCGCAATATTGAAATCTAACTGTGTGCACAAGTAAACAAAACTTAAACAGTCTTACTAACAAAAACTCTATATACAGACGTTTAACTGTCTTATACTTATACAATGAGTAGCTCGTTTATAAGTCGTGTGTAAATTCCTTACTAATAATCACTACATACGTCGTGTATAACAGTATAACTGTTATACAGCTATGTCATAGTTTCGTCATTACTTCGTTACGAAAGGTAATAGAATATCTGAGGTTCTCTACTGCATCCGGTAGAGCGCTCTAGTGTTGCGTCTTAAATATCGATAGTACAGCTGGCTCTAATCGATTACCACACTACATTTCGGTCAAAGAGTACAAGCTACAGCAATATTATTCTAGTAATTCTATGATCTTTGGTTTGTTCTTCTGTGGTTACATGGTAAACATCATCATAAAATGACAGTCGATACGAACAGCTGTTAAAGGGGCGGCCATTTTTTCCCTATATACAACGCTTAAACAAGTGGTTTCGTGTATGTAACTACTGCAAAGCAATTCCCATTGTATAGTTACAGCCTGTTTATACGTCCATAGCTTATTCACGGTTTATTAGTAACGTTTTCTGTCTCAACTCTGCATAAGTCTCGTATAAAAACTATACACGGTTTATTAGTAAGACTGAAAGTATATAAAACAATTATTATAAGTATTCTCTGTTATGCAAGCGAAACTTGGACATTATCTAAGGAGACAGAAGCTAAACTAGGTATATTTGAACGCAAAATACTCAGAAGAATTTTTGGACCGGTGGATGCAAGAAAATATTCAGTGGAGAATACGTTATAATAACGAGCTATATAAATTATATAGAAGTTTCGATATTGTTACTTTCATCAAATTAAGGAGGCTTGAATGGGCCGGACATGTCTATCGGATGGAAGGGAATAGAATACCAAAGAAGATCTCAGAAGGGAAAATACATGGTAAAAGACCAATTGGAGGACCCAAAAATAGATGGATAGATGCGGTAACGATCGATTCTCAGGACTATCTCGGAACAACTGCCTGGAGGAGATTAGCACAGGACAGGGACAGTTGGAGGAAGAAAATTGAGGAGGCTAAGGCTCGACTTTGGGCTGTGATGCCATCGTAGTAGTAGTAGTAGTAGTAGTAGTAGTAGTAGTAGTAGTAGTAGTAGTAGTAGTAGTAGTAGAAGTAGTAATAGTAGCCTATGTAAATGACACACTCTTCCTAACTACACAATGGAATAGCGAAATTGTTCCCAGCACCATTTGTGAATATCGAGAATTTACGCTGTCTAGTCAAAAGCTTAATTTAAGAGATAAAATATTAGCCTTCGCGGTGATGTAAGACCTATACCATTAGCCTGTCACGCAGGCGATCCATAGTTGAAGTCCTCTTTTTTATATATACAGGGTGATCCGTTTGGGTATGGATAAAATAAAAACACCGTAAAACATTTACTACTAAACTTATTTGTTGAAACTTTGTGCATACAATACTGAAAGATGAGAAATTCCTCAGAGCTCAACATGACCCCCATTTCGCACCCTGCACAACTCATAACGGTGATGCAATTCAGCCCATGTCCGTTGTAACATGAGAGGGGTGATTTGTTGAAAAGCTTGAGTGATTTTTACTCTCAGATCGTCAACGTTCCTGGGTTTATGTGAATAGACAATGTCTTTAACAAAACCCCACACGAAGAAATCAGGAGGGGTTAGATCTGGAGAGTTTGGAGGCCAAGCCAAGAGATAGCTGCTTCTTGTACCCCTCTTATGTTACAACGGACATGGGCTGAATTGCATCACCGTTATGATTTGTGCAGAGTGTGCAATGGGGGTCATGTTGAGCTCTGAGGAATCTCCCATTTTTCAGTGTTTCAAAGTTTCAACAAATAAAGGTCAGAGGTAAATGTTTTACGGTGTTTTTATTTTATCCATACCCAAACGAATCACCCTGTATTATTGCTCATCCGCATTAGCATTTAGGAAATAATAAATTATTTATTAAATTTTAATTTTTATATTACAACACAATAAATTCAATGAAAAACAATGCCATGGCAATCCATGGACTTGAATACACAGCAGAACCGTCTATAAAACAGACAAATAGCGAACGGTTGCGGAAATGCACTCCATGAGAAGAACCACTGGTCACACAATGTTACATAAAACAGAAATGAAGACCTCTTA
The DNA here is from genome assembly GCF_040183065.1 of Periplaneta americana. Taxonomy (NCBI): domain Eukaryota; kingdom Metazoa; phylum Arthropoda; class Insecta; order Blattodea; family Blattidae; genus Periplaneta; species Periplaneta americana. Next base: position 16,773,790 of record NC_091122.1, on the reverse strand, counting down.
GAGGAACTGGATCAACGCCCCGCGCTGAACCTACCGATAGCTACCTCAGAAACGGATAGATCACGTACAACTGCTGGTTAGACCCTAACGGGTGGTAGAATGCATACCAAGAGAAAGAAGATCCCACCTGAAGATTGCTGAATGAGAACAAGACTGAGATAGTACCGGACATATGAAGGGTTCAGAGCCATAATGGGCCAAGCGCCATTTATTAAAAACGGAGAGAGCAAGAATAAAAGTTAAGTGAATGCCATACTTTAATGAAGATTGACATATCATTTAGTTTGAATGTGTATACTTTATATTACTTGCTATATGTTTCCATTGAATTATGGTAATAACTTCATTTTAACCCTTGTTTTCTACGGTTTCAGTAAATGGCGCTTGGCCCACTATGGTTCTGAACCCTTCATATATTATATTAAACCGAGCGAGGTGGCTCATGCACGGGATTCGCATTCGGGAGGTCCGCGATTCAAATCTTCGAACCGTCCAATCTAACTGTGGTTTTTCCGAGGTTTTTCCACTTTTAGCCGCTCAATACCACTACCCACTATCACTACTACTGTATTATATTATATTTGCTTGATAATTTTTTTTTTAATATCCTGGACTTTAATTAAAAATTCCCCAGTCTAAATAACTATTTATTTCAAATAAATTTAATTTAAATAAAAAATGAGGGGGAAGATCAAAATCAGTGTTAATTGCAATTCAGGTTTCACTCCCTCACTCCATCCCCTTTGAAATTTCAAACGGTATTTCTATATATGATACTTAAAATTGAAATAGTATTCAATTGTTTATACTCGTACATCTCACTCATTTGTTCTCTTATCTTTTGTTTTCTATCGTCGCTTGGCAACCTGGGTCATCGATGAGGAGGATCTCCATCAAAGCATCATGACAGCAGCTCAAACAATTCGTAATATTCCAGGAATGTTGGAAAGAAGTGCTCCTCTGTGAGCTTTGTTTGCAGGTGAATGGAAGATACTTAGAACAACGTTGTAATTTTAAAAACAATAACGTTCTAGTGTTTTCATTGTCAATTTTTACTAAGACGATTTGATCATGTCTGATAAAAAAATTTCCATGACCTCCCTAACAGCTCCTCCCAGTTTGTGTATTGAATTCTGAAACACACTGTAGAATTTATTAAGTTTATAACACATTTAATGTCCTGCATTTTAGCGACTCCATCACTTGTAAATGTCACTTGTTGCTTATAGTTTCAATACACAAATATGGATGTAACGGAAATGAAGTCTCTGGCTTTATAACACCCGGAGTTACACAATATTAGACTTTTATGGTGTAATCAATTGTTACAATTTTTACGTGGAACGTCAATGTTCGAGATGAAAACAAGAAAAATTTATTTGTAACGTTTTTACATGAAAAGTTTATTCTGAGTCACTCGTGGTACCATGGAAAGAAAACATGGTAGATGTTGTTGTTGTTTTCTAATGTCAGGCGTTTGACAATAAAGTCATTTGACCTCTTGCACTCCAATATTTTTCAAAGATATTATCATGGCCAGCCACTGAAGTACAGATTTTGAGGTGTTCCGAATCCATTTCTTGGTTTGAGTTGCACAATGGGCAGTTAGGGGACTGATATATTCCAATTCTATGCAGGTCCTTGGCCAAACAATCGTGGCCTGTTGCCAATCTAAATGCAGCTACAGACGATTTTCGTGGTAAATCGGGAATTAACTGTGGATTATGAACATGGTATATGTATACATGTAGTACAAATTATGACTTATGTATGCACATGAGTATGAATTAAAATACACTACAGTATTAAATGAAAATGAAATAGTATTGCATTTTATTGTTGTAATTCAAGTATAAACATTTCACGCAATCACTGAGATTTCTTTAATCTCTTGCCAAATTTTTTAAACAGCGTTATGTCGTTTAGGTGTTAACTTCTCTCTGAAGGGACCTATGATCGATTTCAGGCCTGTTTCAGTAAAAGTATCGATCTATAAGGTTTCAAGTGAGAGGGGGGTGTAATTTAGATTATTTTCAGTAACAACTCGCATTTATTTTGTTGTGAAAAAAATGATTTAGTATTCTCTTATTTATATGTTGATCAATTTCAGTGATCTGCAGCGCTTGGAAGCACCCTTGAATTTGAATTCCATGTGAAATTTACGAGTTGTTTTCTCGCACATTGTTTTCAGTACATTTCGTCATGTAGATGCCCTTATAAAATGTTGATACTAGATACATGAAATTTTAACTGCATGTTCTATATACTGCAGCTAACGAAAAATATGCATTTTTTATAAACTTTCGAAATTGAATAAATGAAGCATATTTCGTGAACACCGAAAGTTTAAATTTTGAAATTTCATATTAAAAAAAAATCTCTCCGTTTATAGATATAGATTTAAAATTCTAAAACTTAGTTCTTTTTTAATTATATCAGGGATGTCGTGAAAAAAAAAGAATCTTGCATGACATTTAAATTTTGTAAGAGAAGATAGATTTTTGAAATTATGCAATTTTTTTTAATTCGAATAACTCAAAACTCATTTATCTGATCATAATGAAACTTACGTGCCAGAATGCAAGAAAACGTATAGGAAAGGGATAAAATGTACAAAATGTAGGAAATAGAAATGCCACCCATCGCTCTCTCAAAGCAGAATTAAGAAATTCACTCAAGGTAATAGAAAAATACGACTTAGTCATCATAAAAATACTTGGAGGTCCCATGGAGGGACAGCCCCGGCGTTTCTGAAAATTTTGGCAATGAGAAAAAATTCTGTCTCCACCAGTGGATGAATATTGAAATTGAGAGTTACTGTTGAATGACGGAGGGAAATGGAAGAATTCTAATGAAAATTCTCAAGGACCTTGGCTTTGTCCACCACAAATACGAATTTGCAATTCCCTGGACTTGAACCCGCGCCCACAGTCATCTTAAGCCATTATTCTGCCAACTACGACATCAAGGCGACAACAAAAATTTTGCATGGAATGTCATTACAAGCGCTAAAAATTTTTATTTACATCAGGGCCTACAGGTGAAAGTAGGTTTCTATTTATAGAAAATTTTTTAGAATTTCAGTATAATCCTGGGCACGACAACCCATAAAGTTGGACTGCATATGGTTTAATTTTTCTTTCATTTGGGAAGCTGTTCAAAGACATAAGATTATTTTGTGCGAGATCGTGCGTATTTACTTGGTTTCCGCACAAAACCAATTCGTGGAAAGTCTAAAATTCCACATTCAGTATTCCAAACCTAACACACATAACAATTTCCCTCTTCTTGCCGCTTAAGTGACATATTGATTTTACTGATTTAGCCTTTTAACATATTATTTTTAGAGACGTTCAATATAGTAATAATTATAAATTGGAAACTTACCACTGTAATTTCACCTAAATTGCACTGTTAATTATTGTTTTTAAATATTTGCAAAAATTAAGTAAACTCTACAACTCCACTAAAGTTACTGCATTCGTGATGCAAGTAACATTAAGGAAGCCGTGAAAAAATCAACAAGATTCCAAGACAGACGTATAGTATAGTATGGAGTATAGTAAACAAAGAAAACATTTTAAAGCAACAATGTTGAAGATAGATATTTTTGTTTTGCAAATTTGCCGTCATTGAACAGAAACCAAGATGGAGATTTCATTGCAACTAATTAGAAATTCCTCTTTCAGGTATGTAATAAACGATCTTCGCACAAAATAATGTACGATATACGAGCGGTATGATTTCTTTCAATTCTCGGAAATTAAAAAGCTCAACTACGTTTCCCTTTTTCAAACTTTTCCTCGAACATGAAAACTTCAACATACCGCTCTTGTAACGCATATTACTATATTATGAATATGATAAACAAACTGAATTGTTCCGAAACGTGTAAAACGTGCAAAGTAGGCAGTGTGTTTTCATGGTCCTCGTTTATTATTTAATTTTTTAATGCCACTGACTGTACAAAGATCTAAAGTTTATCTCCAATTGTGAAATTTATCTGATAACGGATCTTGTAAAGCCTAGTAATTGTCTGAGTAAGCTCAACCATTGATAAAACTAAACTCAACAGAGGAAAAAGTTTGTGTTTCGTCAGAGTTCCATGTGGACAGATGGAGATAAAATAAAAATAACAAATAAAGCATCACGTTTGTATCAAGTGAATTACAATACGTGATATGTAGACTACAAACATCACCTTGGCAACCACATTCCCCTGTCTGCAATTTGTCTTAGCTACGTGACCATGGCAATGAAAACAACTGAAGTTCCACTCACCGCGTTCTAGAAGGAAATAGTCGTTGTTCAGCTTCTTTTGGAATTCGATACAAACAACGATATCAACCACAAGACATTCTCTATGTTCCTTGTAAGTGTTGCTTCCTCAATTACCAGACTTGGGGAAGGGTGAGTCAAAAATATCTGTAGCGGTAATTATTGATAGGAGGTTAGCGATATGACCGACTTCTATTCTGAAAATGACCTTATTCAGTGGCGTGAATTCAACAATTTTTTCGATTGAATTGTACGCCACTGAATTCATAAATGTTAGTTTTTTTTCTTATGGAAATGATAAGGGGAGAAATTAATGTAAATGCATGGAAAGGAATAGATAACAAAAACAAGACAGTGTAGAACTTCAGGGTACTTAACAGCAATCAGAGCTGTGCACACAAAATTATCAGCTATATTATATGAAGCAGAAGTCAATATTTTGGCTCTTCGTATACCAGAGTATTCAATGGACGGGCAACATTTTGAGGGTTCTACAAATAAACAATGGTACACTGAAGACTTCATTATGACATATATGTTCAGATATGCAACGTGTTTCGTTCAAAATTTCTACATTTTAATCGATTATTGCAAAGAAAGTATGAGAAATTAATAATAGTGAAAAGAAAACTCAAGTAATTTCAGTTGGTCATGACATGACCACACTTTTTTACGTTTCTACGACGTTTCTATATTATGAAATGTTTAAATTAAATTATGATTTCAGCAGATAATTAAAATTTATTTCTGTTAAAATAACACGAGAAAAGCTTCGCTCGTGGATTTATCTGCAAATCTCAGACCTCTTGTGACATTACTATAGAAAAATTACTGATAAATGTACACAGGAAACGCACCCGTTGGAACAAAAATTAAGATGTGGCTGAAGAAATTTCTAATGACTGGTAATATTATGAAAGTGTCTGGTGTGCACATTGTGGTAGATGAGCCAGAAGGCTTAACTCCATCAGATTAAATAAATAAACAAACAAAAACAAACAAATAAACTAAATAAATAAACAAAAAATAAATAAATAAACAAGAAATAAATAAACAAAAAATAAATAAATAAACAAGAAATAAATAAACAAAAAACAAATACATAAACAAGAAATAAATAAACAAAATGATAAATAAATAAACAAGAAATAAATAAACAAAAAATAAATAAATAAACAAGAAATAAATAAACAAAAAATAAATAATTGACAAGAAAATAAATAAATAAACAATAAATAAATAAACAAAAAATAAATAATTGACAAGAAAATAAATAAAGAAACAAGAAAATAAATAAATAAACAAAATAAACCAGAAATAAATAAACAATAAATAAATAAACAAGAAATAAATAAAAAAATAAATAAACAAGACATAAATAAACAAAAATAAATAAATAAACAAGAAATAAATAAACAATAAATAAATAAACAAAAAATAAAAACACAAAATAAATAAATAAACAAAAAATAAATGAACAAAAAATGATAAACAAAAAATTGATAAATAAACAAAAAATAGACAAATAAATACACAATAAATAAACAATAAATAAATAAATAATATAATAAATAAAAAAGTAAATAAATAAACAAAAAAGTAAATAAATAAACAAAAAAGTAAATAAATAAACAAAAAGTAAATAAATGAACAATAAATAAATAAATATATAAATAAACAAAAATAATAAATAAACAAAAATAAATAAATAAGCAAAAATAAATAAATAAACAAAAAATAGATAAACAAAAATAAATAAATACATTAACAAAAAATTAATAAATAAACAAAATAAAAAATAAATAAACAAAAAAATTAATAAATAAACAAAAATAAATAAATAAACAAAAAATAAATAAACAAAATAAATAAATAAACAAGAAATAAATAAATAAACCAGAAATAAATAAATAAACAAGAAATAAATAAATAAACAAGAAATAAATAAATAAACAAGAAATAAATAAATAAACAAAAAATAGATAAATAAACAAAAAATAGATAAATAAACAAAAAAATAGATAAAGAAACAAAAAATAAATAAACAAAAAATAAATAAATAAAAAATACGGTAAATAAATAAATAAATAAATAAACAAAAAATAAGGAAACAAAAAGAAATAAGTAAACAAAGAACAAATAAATAAGTAAATAAATAAATAAGTAAATAAATACATATTTTGTTTGCTATACGTATGGCCAGAAACTCGTCATATGAGCGGCAGAGGCCAGAAAAGTTTTGTTTAGTGTTGTTCCTATGGCACTGTGATATTCTCGAATGTGCTTCTGTTACGGAGAATGGATTTGGTTGTAACTGCTACATACCTCACGTGAAGCGGTAAAGGTGGCTACATCCAATGCAATTCAATCTAATAAGTTACCAGAGAAATGGTCGACAAATTTTGCCTGGTGCTCTGTATTAGATGCAAAGTTCTGTTACGTATTTTACGTAAGTACTGTAAATCTGCGATACGGTTCTACAAGCACTATTTTCATCCCAGAGGAAGCCATGTTAAGGATTTTATCACCCTTTAAAATCCAGCGCTCTGGGACTATATATAACAACAAGAACAAATTCCTTTAATGATGGAGTGAAAAGACACACAGCTTTGATTACGAGCATTTGATACTTTTATGCAGTTACGAGTTCATCTATGTCGTTAGCTCACACTTAATCCTCATTAAAGAAAGAAGTGATATAAAATCGCGTATAACTATCGAGAAAGTCAATCTTTTCTCTCACAAATACATTCTTTAGAATAAAGGACGGATGCTTCCAAGATTTCCATCACAGGACGAGCTTCAATCCTCGACAGAACAAAGTCTTAGTCATTGTTGACTTTAGTAGCAGACGAGATCACCGGAGGACAGTAACCTCGCCACTTCTTCTGTTACAACCAGTTACTACAAGTCTCTAGTTCAACCCTCGCTCGGAACCTGTACAACTTTACCAGAATTTGCTATGAATTGTTCTTTTTTTCCTTGGATGTACGGTTATATGAACTAGAGACCTCAAATATTCCAGCAATGTAACAATTATGCTATCGCCATTCTGCGCATGTCTCCACCAACTACACATCCTTTCATGACAAGTATGCTCTAAACGTCAGAGAGCAATAATGAAATACCTTAAGACTTAATTATTTCAGATACAAGCAAGTTTTCCAATTTGATTCAAATATCTAAAAACAGCTTCACAAACGTTCCACAAACTCTCCATTCATCATCTCTGGTCGTCAATCCATCCATGAAGATCCATGTATTCATCTATCTACACTATTGCGATCCATCAAGGTATGGCAACCATCTAAAACATCTGTTGTGATCAATCTATGACGATCCATTCATAAATCCATAATGGCCATACATCCATCTATCTGTAGCGATTCATTCACCTATGGCGAACCATCCATCCATTTATCTACGGCAATCCAAACATCCATTCATATACGACGATTCAATAGTCCAACTACGGCAATACATCCATCCATATATCTACGGTGACGCATCTATTCATTCATCTACGGCGATCCTTCCATCCATTTATCTACAGCGATCCATCCATCCATTTATCTACGGCGATCATTCCATTCATTCATCTACTGCGATCCATCCATCCATTTATCTACGACGATCCATCCATCCATTTATCTACGGCAATCCAATCCTCCATTTATCTATGGCGATCCAAATATCCATTCATATACGACGATTCAATAGTCCATCTACGGCAATCCATCCATCCATATATCTACGGTGATCCATCTATTCATTCATCTACGGCGATCCATCCATCCATTTATCTACGGCGATCCATCCATCCATTTATCTACGGCGATCCATCCATCCATTCATCTACGGCGACCCATCTATCCATTCATCTACGGTGATCATTCCATTCATTCATCTACTGCGATCCATCCATCTATTTATCTACGGCGATCCATCCATCCATTTATCTACGACGATCCATCCATCCATTTATCTACGGCGACCCATCCACCCGTTTATCTACGGCGATCCATCCATCCATTCATCTACGGCGATCATTCCATTCATTCATCTACGGCGATCCATCCATCCATTTATATACGGCGATCCATCCATCCATCCATTTATCCATGGCGATCCATCCATTTATCTACGGCGATCCATCCATCCATCTACGGCGATCATTCCATTCATTCATATACGGCGATCCATCCATCCATCCATCCACCTTCGGCGATCCATTCATCCATCCATTCATCTACTACGATCCATCAATCCATCTACGGCGATCCAACCATCTATTCATCTACGGTAATCCATCCATCCATTTATCTAAGGCGATCCATCCAGCCATTCATCTACGGCGGGCGATCCATCCATCCATCCATCCATGGCAATCCATCCATCTACGGCGATCTATCCATCCATTCATCAACAGCGATCCATCCGTTCATCTACGGTGAGCCATCCATTCATCCAATAATCCATGGCTATCCATCTATCCATCAGGAACATTTTATACCCATACGAGGTGGGCCATATGAAGTGTTACAAGATACTTTATCTTAAATGGACCAATAAAATTAAATGCTGATTTTTCAGATCTCATTAGAGGAGAGGGCATTTCAGACTGCGTAATGGACTCATGGATGGCATTCTTCTGGGCTCCACTCATAGACCACGGAAGGCAGTTCTGATATTTTGAATGGATTATTGTAATTCCTCTTTTTTCATTCGGTTATTTTACGACGCTGTATCGACATCTAGGTTATTTAGAGTGTGTATGAAATGAAGGTGATAATGCCGGTGAAATGAGTCCGGGGTCCAGCACCGAAAGTTACCCAGCATTTGCTCGTATTGGGTTGAGGGAAAACCCCGAAAAAACCTCAACCAGGTAACTTGCCGCGACCGGGATTCGAACTCGGGCCACCTGGTTTCGCGGCCAGACGCGCTGACCGTTACTCCACAGATGTGGACTGTAATTCCTCTTCTTCTATCTTTTTTATATTCTTGATCTCCTCAACAGATCGGGCTACTTTTGTTTGTAATACACTTTTTCTAAAGAGAAGTCTTAAGAAAAGACAGCTCGTTTGAAAATAGTACAGACCCTGAGAAAAAATCCAACTGCGACCTTGTCCACATGAGAATCCCGACCGCCTACGTGACAGTGTGGAACTTTATACCACGCAGCCACCGCAGGGGTTTAACACAGGCTTAATACTCCCTGCGAACCAGAGAAAGAAACTTTGGAAAGGAGGAAACAGCAACATTCTGATAACCATCCGTTTTCAAATACAGAGTGATTTATATAGAACTGACACATTTCTTTCTTCAATTATTCCGTTGGAAATTCATTCAATGACCCAATTTTAGCACCAAATTAAGCAGAATGTTCTGGAGTTTCGATTCCTTGTCACTAGATTCGCAGATGTTTATGTTTTATTCCTATTGTTGGCAGCACTGACCCAATTTTAGCACCAAATTAAGCAGAATGTTCTGGAGTTTCGATTCCTTGTCACTAGATGCGCAGATGTTTATGTTTTATTCCTATTGTTGGCAGCTGTTTTCGACATTTTGTGTCAACGTGAAAATGCAGTACACATTAAATCAACGACTCTTCCTTGTGAAGCAATACTGGATTACGAATTCAATTACAGCTACTCAAAGGGCATACCAGAGAGAATTTGGTGTTCGCAATCCTCTCAAAAGAAACACAATACTGGGACTGGTAAACAAATTGGAAACAACTGGATCTCTGGTGAGTGAAAAGGGCAAGCTTCGTTCATCTAGGCTTCCCACGGTTGTTGTTGACGTCAAAGCACGACTGGAGCAGTCACCCAAAAAATCATTAAGACGTTTGTCTTTGAGTTTGTTGAGCAACTGGACGGTGTAGAGCTGAGTCAAGGATATTTTCAGCAAGATGGCGCTACATGCCATACATCAAATGAATCCATGGAACTACAGTAATTGCAAGTTTCTTTGACGACCGAATAATTTCCAGGAACCTGTGGCCACCGAGATCTCCGGATTTGACAACGCCGGACTTCTTTCTATGGGGTTACTTAATCTCCCAAAATTCCTCTACATTTTAGGTATAATAAGTTGTCGCTAGCACAATTCATTTTGAAACAATTAATGAAAGAAATGTGTCAGTTCTATATAAATCACTCTGTAGATATCTTGCAAATAGGTTAATATTACCAGTGGTAGAATTTCAGTAGCAGTAATAGTGATAGTAGTAGTAATAGTAACAGAACAAAAGATGTAGTAAACCAGCTGGAATGAGTGGAGCAGCGGTTCTCAACATTTTTAAAGGCGCGACTTTTGTTTGTGCCTCCCACTATCGTACCGGTTCTTAACCCTATCCTAAAAATACGAATTCCTGTATAATCGAAAACAATAATTTTACTTAAAACCTGTAGATACTACCCAACTTCTAATGTAATGAGTTAAGGCCAGAATAAATGAATAAATCAATAAATTAATGAATCAATAAATGAATGAATCAATAAATGAATGAATGAATGAATAAATGAACAAATGAATGAATAAATGAATAAACGAATAAACAAACAAACAAATAAATAAAATAAAATAAATAAATAACTAAATGAATAAATACATAACTAAATAAATAAAATAACTAACTATATAAATAACTAAATAACCAAATGACTAACTAAACAAACAAAGGAACAACAAACAAACAAATAAATACATAAATATATAATAGTACATTATGCAACGAGCCTATAATGATAGTAATTAAGAATCGAGTATGGATATTTATTAAACGAGCGCAAGCGAGTTTCATAATTTTCATACGAGCTTCTTAATTACCATTATAGGCGAGTTTCATACGACTTTTTATGCTCGACCATATTTCTAACTTGAAATTACCGGTATTCAGATGTATACGAGTACATTTTATTTGTATCTGACAAGATCGGAAGTGACCTTGTTCTAGGTCATGAATTGTGAGATGTGCGCAGACGCGAAAGTATTGATTTTTTTCCGAGGAACAATAATGTCATTGACCTTGACGTAGTCCCGTTAAACTTGATAATATTATAATATTATAACTTTGATTATTGAATTCGACATTGAAAAACGAGATGACAAATTAATTTATTAGAATATTATTTACAATTAACGCTAATTATTATAGTAATAGAACATAACCTTCTGCGACAGTATTGGATTTCCAGCCTCCGTGACTTTTCGCTAATTGTCTTTCGATTGCATATCCGAGAATAATCGATGCTTGCGGTTTTATAACGGTACAAAGCTGACTTGTCATTGGCTGAACACATGTAAGCTGAGTTATCATTGGCTGAAGACCTGTACTTTAATGAGTAGGTGTACTTTAATGACATGCATTAAAGGACTGCTACCAGATGTATAATTAGTACATTTCGGCATGGTCGAGCATAAATATATATATATATATATATATATATATATATATATATATATATATATAAATACATAAATGCATAAATACACATATAGGCTACACACAAATAAATAAATAAATACATACATACATAAATAAATACATACATACATAAATAAATAAATACATGAATAAATAAATACATAAATACATAAATAAATAAATAAATAAAGACATAAATACATACATACATAAATATACGCATACATAAATACACACATACATAAATACACACAAACACAAACAAACAAACAATAAATAAATAAATAAACAACTAAATGAATAAATATATAATGAAATAAATGAATAAATAAGTAAGCAAATAAATAATTGAATAAAAGAATAAATGAATAAATAAATAAATACATAGATGAATAAATAAATTTACGTTAATGAGGAGTTTTGTGTTTTATTTTTTAAATAATTTTGCGACCCCGCTAACAGATCTTTACACGTCCCTCAAGAGATCACCACCCACACTTTGGGAACCACTAGACTAGAGTATTCAGACACGAAATATATAATTTATTACTTTTAATATTTTCTCGATTACAGGATACTTTGACCACGTACTGCATCCTCTTCAATTAAGAGTACACTACACTCTAGGAAAGGTCTGCAGTATCTAAGGAAGTGTAACAAGATTTAGTTGGTAAACTTAGAGAGGCGCTTCCTCTTCTTAGCAGCTCTTAACATTACCAGGGCTTAGAGGTCAGAGAGAAAAGAACCCTTCTATCATCTGTAAGGGGTTGTATACAGCACTTCTTTCACACTACCGTGTCTGTTAGTAGCTTGAAACACAGCTCTCCGTCAGTTAAAAGTGTTTTCGCCTTCACAGAATTTTAATAAGCTCTTCTAGAAGTCTTACGTTAATAAAAACTTTAATCCACTCTCCCAACCTTAACATTGCATCATACGTACACGCCCCTAAGATCAAGTACGAGCCAACAATTTATTAAAAGTTCTTTTTTTTTTTTTGACAAAATGTAATGTACAGCGTATAAAACCCACAACAAAGTTTACTTATCTTGAGTTTGCATAATCTCTAATTCACACAAATAAAAATACAGCATTTTCTTTACATCATCTCCATGGAAACGTAAAATGTATCACAGCGTCTCGTATCCTTCTTCTGTTTCTATAATTTCTACGCTTAATGTTTCGAGGTAGTGTAAAGACTAGTTCACAATAAACCGGGAACGAGAACCAGAACGAGAATGGGAAGCGAAGAACGCGAACATGAAGATTTTTTATACATAATAAACCCAGAATAGAAACGGCTTTGAATATCGATATATATATATATATATATATATATATATATATGGGCTGTTTTAGAAATACTTTGACAAACCTTGGGGGCATGTTCCTCACACCAAAACAAGAGAAAGTTCACATAAACATATATCCGAAAGTCCTTAGTTTCTTAGTTATTAAAGAAAGAACATAATGAAACATATGTTAGATATTGTCAGCTTGGTAGCAAGTGTTGCAACTTTAATCAATTCAGAAACTCATAACAATGTTCAAATGATAAATGACTGTAGTAAATAAGTCTCCTTGGCAACAAATAGCCATCTAGGATACAATGGGTGCATCGATAGCATCATTCGATTATCTAACAAAATGAATTATTATCGGTTACAAACTTAAGTTAAGTTGTTGGATCGTACCTCTAAACGCGTTGAACGGAAACTTTCATTGTTATGAGTTTCTGCATTGATTAAAGTTGCAACGCTTGCTACCAAGCTGACAATATCTAACATATGTTTCATTATGTTCTTTCATTAATAACTAAAAAAAACTAAGGATTTTCGGACAGAATTATGTTTATCTGAACGTCTTTCTTGTTCTCGTGTGAGGAACATGGCTCCAAGTTTTGTCAAAGTATTTCTAAAACACCCTGTATAATATATCAACGAAACCAATTTCTCCTGCACAAATTACACCCCTCAGCTAAAAGTATAATTACGCTTAACAATAAGTTTTTTATCCTAAAAATTGTTTTATTATTCTAAAAGTATTGTCTAATCATTCTACAAAATTTCAGCATAAAATTAATTCAGGATATGTCTACTAAATTTATACTAGCGAAAGATGAACATATTGTACAGGGATATCGTTTTGTTTTTACTAACATTTTTATTATTAACCAGGCTATACCTTTGGATTAACAGTTGAGAACCGGAAACACCGTTTGCTACCTCCTTCCACGACTGGAGTTCGATGATACTGACGTAAAATACAAATAAATTACTTTACTAGGTATAGAAGGGAAGAAAAGTAGTTCATCCATTTAGGTAAACTAGGAAATATCGCAATTTTTAGTTTGGTACTTTTCATTACGTTTTTGTTTAATCAAAATGCAGTACTGTATTAAGAATAAGTGTTTTTACTCACGAACTGAGTTGTCCATGCGAACGTATTAATTATGCAGTGTATATTATACTGTCTACAGCACATTAGTGTACAATATAGAGAATGAAGTTAAATTAAAATATAATCATAATATGGATATTTAAACACATTTTTTAAAATGGTAGCCATTCATTTCGATACAGGCTTCAGTTCTTTTATGCATATTATCGCACTATAGATTATTTCATCTAATTCCAATTACCAGTTTCATCCTTCGTACTAGTAACTCATGTTGAAATACTTCTGTACCTACTCTATAAAAGAGTACCTTACGTACTGTAAATTCAATCTTCACTTCTGCCCGACCCGCACAGATAAAATTACTCAGACATGCTATCTTCTGTCCGTTCAAGTGGTTATGTCGTAGGATCGTAGAAAGGGGGTGAAATCACGTGACAGTTAATTACTTAACGAGGTCCTTTTATTTAATTTATTTTAAACAGTTATATAATATTACGTATACGTCCAAATTCCTAACAGAAATTAATGTTTTCAGAAAAGAGCTAAGACAGCCCAGCCACTAGCCTCTACAGAGGGGCGAGCAGAAGCGCGTGGGGGAAATCGGGATGCGACGTAGGCAAACGGACGACAGTACCTGTGCGAAAATATGATTCAATATTGAAAGCTCTTTCGTCACTGGAAAACGCGAACATATTTCTGGAATGTACTATACTCACTAACTCAGTACTGTTTATTATATGCGGCCTTGGTTCTATGTGGGGGATAGTTTGAACTTCATTAGTTGAAGGGGCGGGAGTAAAGTACATTCAAAAACTCAGGTACAATAAAAATTGAAGTAAAAATAAAATGATGTCCTTCTACATACTCCCTTAAGATTTATCTCACCCTCCACTTGCAAACCATATCATACCTCCCTCGCAGAGAACCCAACCCGGTTATCACGAAACAAATTCGACGCAAGTAGTTCCGTGGTTTGGGCTAAAACTATTTTTTATGGGGAGAGAACGATATTTTTTTGGTGAAAAATGAGTAAATTAAAAAAAAAATTCTTTAGAATACTCTGTGATATATGTGGAATGCATTACATAACATTTTGTGGGTATTTGTGCCCTTAGCGGATGTAGAGACGCCATTTTTAAACTTCCTGCGCTATTAATTTTTAAATCACACATTTAAATTTAAAAACAAATCTTTAAAACACTCTTAGATATGTGTGGAATGCATTGCATAACATTTTGGGTATTTGTGCATTTATCGGATGTTGAGACTCCATTTATAAACTTACTGTGCTATAGATTTTAAATCACACGCCCCCTTTTATCGTTGTTTCTGGTAACTTCATTTTTTTTTTTGCTACATTGCCAGACAGAAATGGATATAATTTCTGAACTATTAAAGATACATGCATGAAATTTAGAACACGCATTCTTTAGACTATTAGGAAACTTTTCTCCTGTAACGGAATTTTGTTAATCTATTTCATTTTTAAAATATGTCCGTTTGTTTGCGAAAAAGGAAACAAAAAAAGTGTTATTAAACTTTAATTGTTTATTTTACAAACGTAGGGACTAATATCACAATTCTGTTACAGACAGTTTGTAGAGCATACTTGTGCGAGTACATTGCGAGAACCTGTTTGAATCTATCTTTAAAAATGGTTTAGATATATCGGTTTTAGTAAAATCCTGTATTGGATATATATATTTTTTTTTCAAATTTGGGCCCCCAAACAATTTTTTTTCAAAATATTTATATTTTGTTAAGTTGCCACAGCTATGAGTTCTCTACATACAAAAAATTAATATTTTACACCAAATAGGAAAAAAGTTTTAAAAAATACCATCCTCTCCCCTTAAGATTTATCTCACCCTCCACTTGCAAACCATATCATAGGTAGTAAGAATAAAGCTTAAGTACTTTCTCAAGGTTTATACTTTTGAGTATGAGCACTTGCTGTGATTATATACTCGTAACCACTAGAACATACTCATTTTCGTAAGAATAAAGACATTCTACCTAACGCGAATATATACTCATCTCAACAGCCTTCTTGATCGTTTAAAAGTTAGTATATACTCATGTTACTTATCCTCTTTGACCACATTGCACTGTGATGCTCAGTTTTTTTTATAGGCTTTCACATGCTATCTGCATGTTGTAGTGGTTTATGTTTTGCAGTTTGTAAATTTTAATAATGGATAAATAAATAAATAAATAAATAAATAAATAAATAAATAAATAAATAAATAAATAAATAAATAAATAAGTAAATAAAAAGAATAAATAATAAAATACATTAATTAAATACATTAAATAAATGAATGTATTAAATAAATAAATTAAATAAATAAATACGTATGTAAGTAATGAAATAAATTAATTAAATAATTAAGAAAATAAATAAAATAAATAAATGAAATTAATAAAATAAATAAATTAAGTAAATAAATAAATAAATTAAGTAAATAAATAAGTACATAAATTAAATAAATGAGTAAATTAAATAAATAAAGAGATAAATAAATAACTACATTAATTAATTAAATAAATGAATAAATAAATAAGTAAATAAATATGAAAGAGAGAGTGAATCAGATAAGTGACGTTAATAAAACAGGAAACAAGAAAATACTACTGGGAAATTGTCATTACGGGATGCTGGATAGAGATTAGATCCATTTCTAGAATTCCAGTTATGCTAATTGTATTTTTTATTATGGAGCAGTTACATATAATTTTAAAGTTACAAGTAATTGCATTTTGCAATTCAAATTTTACACAATAAACTGTAACTGTTAATTATATTTAACAATACAATCTAATCTTATAATTTGTTAGCCATTCATATTCTTATAGGTTATGTTTTTTATGAAGAACAAATACGTGTTTAACCAATTTCACATTCACTTTTGTGAAGCGTTAAAGGCTTCTGAAGTTCACGTCTTTTTGTATATTTTTCCATGAGGCACTATATTGTTCATAAATTATGCCATTTAGTTTTAATTTAACTTTAAACTGAACACAAATCAACAAATATTCAGAATTGAGCCTGCTACAAACCATACTCAGAATAACATGAGAACTAACTTATAAATATGAGAATATACTAGCTTTTATTCTTATCAAGTATAAGTATATATTCTGTACAAGATGGACGCTCGAGTATATTCTACTATGCTTCCATGTTATGAGTATGTAATCAAAAATGAGTAGGTACTCAAATGTTTTTATTCTTACTAACAAGAGTATATACTAAAAAAAAGTCCAGTATAATATTTTATTTATTTAATCTGGCAGAGCTAAGGCCAGTAGGCCTTCTCTTCCGCCCAGCCAGACTCTAATTCTAATTAAATACATTTGCTTACATAGTTATTACATTAATATCTAGACCATAACACGACATGAAAGTAAATAATGAAAGTTGGATAAGTAATGTTTGTGTGACAATAATAAACATTGGTAAGAAATAGTTATAATAATAATAATAATAATAATAATAGTAATAGTAATAATAATAATAATAATAATAATAATAATAAAATTAGATAATTTAGATATTTATCTGTGATATATATAACCATTAAACATTGAGAAACCTAAAACAGCTATTATTGTTAACAAGAATTGTTAGAAAAATATCTCGTTAGGCTATTCTTAAATTGGTTTGATGTCTGACAGTCCCTGACATTACTCGCTAGGGAATTCCAAAGTCGAGGAACAGCCACAATGAAAGAAGATGAATATGAGGATGTTCGGTGGGAGGGAATGGATAATATTGAGGAGTGTTGTGATCGTGTGTCTAGGTTATGATGGGTGGATAAATTTTGAAAACGAGACGCAAGATAGACAGGAGTGGAGAAATGCAGTATGTGAAAGAGAAGGAAAAGACAGTGGATTTTCCTATGATCTTCTAGTCGGAGCCAGGACAACATTTCGAGGGATGGTGTTACGTGATCAGCCCGGCGAATATTGCAGACGAAACGGACGCACATATTACGAACACGTTGTAGTCTCTGCGCCTAAGTAACGCTTAGGTCAGTATATACTATATACTCATGTTTATTCTTACCACAGCATACCTTCCTCGCAGGGAACCCAACCCGGTTATCACGAAACAAATTCGACGCAAGCAGTTCCGTGGTTGGGCTACAACTAAATTTTTTATAGTGAGAAATTACAACAGCTAGAAGGATGGCTCATTGCCAGCAGTTTAATCGAACCTGGCAGTTCCGACAGATGCAGGCCATAAAGATGGAATAATGTATGTACGCGGCGGGTTGTGTCTAGTGCTCGTTGGGACGCCAATTTCACGCTTTGAGGATTCACACGTAGAGCAGTAACTTCCCACATTCGTCAGCAAATGCTTTCCCAGGAGCGAGAGTGCAAGTGAGTGAAAGGCCGTCTCTAGGGAAACGAGTTGTGTAGTGGGAAAGCTTGATTACAATAACAGTACTTTGAGATTACATTTTTAAATAAGACATCCAACAACCTCACTTGCGAATTTAATATCCTGTACCAACCATATCAATTACACGTTTAGAGCCTTGGAGGAACATAGTATGTCCATAAATGAGTGGCTTAGTGCCAGAGTTGCCTAAGCCACAATTACACTCAAAAAGTTATTGAAGTCTGAACTTAGAACTCGTTTTTTTTTAAAACTATATGGTCTCAATTTGAAATTATTTCTCATTTAATATACTCCAGTGATGTCAAAGCAAGCGCATTTTTCTGACCTTGACGTCGAGCGCGAGCATCAAGCGCTAAGTATGGAAAGAGGAAGGGTTGTGTATATGAATGAGCTACCTGTTGGATTAAGAAAATAGTGGTGCACAAACTTCAAACGGAACGTGAAATTTTATGTCGTTATTTTTATATGGCTTCTTTCTGTTTGATGTTATCTATATTGTCTGTAAAACAAAAATACTAACACTGATTTCTTAATATTCCAGTTGTGTTTTAAATCTTAATAACATGATAGAGAGTTAAGAAGGAATATTCACTTAAATTCCATAGTAGTATAATATTATACTGTATTAAGTGGATGAAACACATCATTCATAAAGAAAGTGATATTCCAAAGAAAGAGATTGAGTATGACATGATAAGTTGGAATTTATATTGACGGTATCTTTATCCTTACAAAAGTAATCAATAAACTAATCAAAACAATATTTCAGTAAAAAAGCAAAGTTACCTAGGTACTGTATATGTTTTAAGTGTAACTAATATTCCATAACAAAACTCTCATCGCATTATGCTTTTAAAGTGATATTGGTGAGCAACTTCCTATCATCAGAATATTAAATTATTTTCTCGAAATGTGCTGAAGCTTTACAACAAATAAGCACGTACCTTTTGCTTATGACGTAACAGTAGTTTCTTTGTTAATTCATTTCCTTACAAACAATTTCCATGCGAATATTTTCAAAATTTTCAATACACTATCTTCAGTAATAAGTATTTACGGTATATTAGATTTACGAAAACATTCTGTAAAGTTACTAAATGAATAGGCCTATATCTGAAAATTTCACTTTTCTATAAAGGAAGTTGAGAAAATATTTCTTTTTAACAAAAAATCAAACTTGTAAAAATGAACATTACAATAATAAAACTTACATTCTTATAATGCACTTATACTTCTCAGACAAATCTAAAAATTAACATGGATACAGTTTTCATAAGTTCTCTTCCCTTTATCTATTAAATCAGTGCTGGCCATCCCTGTATATAGCTCGACCAAGCGGTATATACTACCTCGTCCGTCTGTCTCTTTCCTTTCCGCTGTAAAGCGCTCAGGCTCTCCTGAGCTCTAAAGCGCGTGCTTGCTCCTATGGGCATCAATTGACATGACTGCTATAATCTAATATTTATCTAGTACATCTACTTTGGCACACATACAGGCCTAAATAATAATTTACAGTCATTTTATGCTGAAATCTGTTGCTAAAAAATTTGTGGTTTAGGCAATTCTGGCACTAAGCCATTCAAATTATGTCCACAAAAAAAAAAAAAAAGTCAAAGGAAAGTGAAATAGGAAGATGCCCTTTATCACCTCTCTGTTCAACATTATCTACTGGGAGGATTTAATGGAGAACTGTTCCCAGAACATGGCAGAGATGATAGTAGGAGGAAAAAGAATAACCGATATTCTGATTATATGGCGTTGTTAACAGAAAACGAGACGATACTAAGTGATATGCTAAATGACAGATGTAAGCAGTATGGAGTGAAGATAATTGCAAACAAGACGAAAACCATGATCATAGGGAGAAAAATAAAGAAAGTAAACTTACGAATACTAAATGAAGCAGTAAAGCAAATGCACAGCTTCAAATACTTGGCGTGTACTACAAGCGCTGCTGCCATTAAGTCAAAAGAGGATAGCGATGATCAAGGAAGCTTTTAATAGAAACTAGTGAAGTGCTTTGTGTGGCGTGTGGCATTATATGGAGTAGAAAAATGGACATTACGACGAAGTGAAGAGAAGTGAATAGAAGCATTTTAAATGAGGATATGGAGAAAGATGGAGCGTGTGAAGTGGACAGACAGAATAAGAAACGAAGCTGTGTTGGAAAGAGTGAGTGAAGAAAGAATGATGCTGAAAATGATCAGGAGGAGAAAAGGAACTGGTTGGGTCACTGGCTGAGAAGAAACTGCCTATTGAAGGATGCACTGGAAGGAATGGTGGACGGGAGAAGAGTTCGGGGCAGAAGAAGATATCAGATGATAGATGACATTAAGATATGGATCATATGCGGAGACTAAAAGGAAGGCAGAAAATAGGAAATATTGGAGAATGCTGGGTTTGCAGTCAAAAATCTGCCATTTGGCAAAAAATTATGTATGTATGTGTTCGCGTAGGCTTCCGCGGCTGGTGTACATGGTGTGTGGATAAGCTTCAGGGCTTCTACCGCGTTGTCTATGTGTTATTGGCTGACGTTTCGACCGCTGTGTTGTGGCCATCTTCAGAGCACAAAGCACAGAAGATGGCCACAACACAGCGGTCGAAACGTCAGCCAATAACACAGAGACAACGCGGTAGAAGCCCTGAAGCTTATCCACACACTATGTATGTATGTATGTATGTATGTATGTATGTATGTATGTATGTATGTATGCATGCATGTGCAGTATGTATGTATGTATGTATGTATGTACTGTATGTATGTATGTATGTATGCATGTGCAGTATGTATGTATGTATGCATGTGCAGTATGTATGTATGTATGCATGTGCAGTATGTATGTATGTATGTATGTATGTATGTATGTATGTATGTATGTATGTATGTATGTATGTATGTATGTATGTATGTATGTATGTATGTATGTATGTACTGTATGTATGTATGTATGTATGTATGTATGTATGTATGTATGTATGTATGTATGTACTGTATGTATGTATGTATGCATGTGCAGTATGTATGTATGTACTGTATGTATGTATGTATGCATGTGCAGTATGTATGTATGCATGTGCAGTATGTATGTATGTATGTATGCATGCATGCATGCATGTATGTATGCATGTATGTACTGTATGTATGTATGTATGTATGTATTTTTTTTATATGTATGTATTCCTTTTTTGAGCAGCATGTTCCATTACAAATGGAAAGTAATACTACATGCCTAGGTTTACCTTCAAGTACATAATCCATTTACATGTATGTATGTATGCATGTGCAGTATGTATGTATGTATGTATGCATGCATGTATGTATGTATGCATGTATGTACTGTATGTATGTATGTATGTATGCATGCATGTATGTATGTATGTATGTATGTATGTATGTATGTATGTATGTATGTATGTATGTATGTATGTATGTACTGTATGTATGTATGTATGTATGTATGTATGTATGTATGTATGTATGTATGTATGTATGTATGTATGTATGCATGTATGTATGCATGTATGTACTGTATGTATGTATGTATGCATGCATGTATGTATGTATGCATGCATGTATGTATGTATGTATGCATGTATGTACTGTATGTATGTATGTATGCATGCATGCATGTATGTATGTATGTATGTATGTATGTATGTATGTATGTATGCATGTGCAGTATGTATGTAAATTCATTGCAAGTTTTTGAGGAATACTACGACTGTATTTTTATAAAAAATGGTAAAAAAATCAATTTTCGTATTCTATTTGTACATAAATGTACTTTGCGCACTTAAAAAGTTAATAGTAGGCGTTTTTAGTTTTCTCTATGCCTTGTTTGAGAACCAGTAGCGATTTTTATGTAGGCATGCCCCATACGTCAGTATTAGGCCTACCTACGTCTTTTGCAGAACGAACATCGACGAATATCGAATCTTCTCATACTCGACTAACTTGAATCGAACATAGTGCTTGTAATCCACGTCGCTAAGACTTTCATCATACGTATAGTCACACAAATATTGTGTCCGAGCAACTGTGATTAATTTGAATATTATGTTAAGAATGTAATTATGACTATTTTCTGTCGGTAATTGGTATAGTAACAACTGTCATGTATTTTTAAAACATAATGTGTTGTACCTATATGTACGTATATTTCTTTCGTTGTTTAATCATATTTTTGTGACAAAAATTACCTGTCTTTACTTCTAAATAAAATTTCACAAGAACTGTTCTATAGTCTTTACTCAGCTTAAAGCATGATGGGATGGGAGGGGAGGGTAGGAGAAGTCAGCGAACTTCAAGGGCACAGATCATACAAGGCGCAAGTTCGAGCGAACTGTGACAGATCCGCTTCTTCAAAGCAGATTTCGGTTCTTGTCACGCTCGACAAACTTGAACCGAACATAGAACATGAAATAACCTAACCTGCATTTATATAAAGTATGTAACCCTTGAAGCACAATTACACACTATAAAGCAGTTCTTCTTCTTTCCACCTATATGTATGGCAGGAATATGCTCTGATAACAGCACACTCTACAGTAGAATCCAGAAACAATTTGCAAATATAAAAATATTACCACAGACACATTAGGTAACATCAAGGACTCCAATATTCTACGACATATTTGAAAATGACTTTCTAAGTTAAAGTTTCTTAGAGTGACCATGTGAAGTGCCTAGGTTTGGTATTAATTTGTCAGGAGGTAGTTTTCAAACAAGAGCATCAGAATCTTTCCACCGTCTGCGAAGTTATAAAGCGATATTACTTCAATTTTGTGATTGTGGACAATTTATATTCACAAGTACTTTATCTAGCTTATGGAAATCATTTAAATATATAATACTTTGAAGCACAATTAAAATGTTGACCCAATTGTTCTTTGTGTTCTATTGATTTATTTGAAAATTTAATATATGTAGTAAATATGATAGTAGTGATATTTGCCATGGACAGAAATTGCTGTAAAACTCGAGAATGACTCATATATATATTTTTAGACATACGGTTGCATTCAGGAAGACACTAAACTCAATGCGACTCCAAGAGTTTAAACAGTGACTTGTAAAATCCTTCGCGTTTTGTCAGAACCTACCGTCTTGTCAAACATTGTTACGAATTGATTTATTGATTCGTACCAGACGAATCAAATGATTCGCTCTCCTATCTCGCTTCATTTAGAAGTATACATCCAAAGCGATAAAGTAAATCAACTTCTGTCGTGCGTTGTCATGACAACTCAAGTGTCGACAATATGAACAGACAGCTGAAGAACGCAAGTCGCGACCTCGAGGAAATAAACAAGCGAAGGTCGCGTTGCGATAGCGTTTCAAGGATTCACGCCTCACAAATATATTTTTATTTGAGGTAAGGATTCGATTACCACCTCCCTCTTCCTTCAGAGGCCACAATTAATTTGTTTATGGAACCGCGATGTCGCGCCCGGTGCTTTTCTATTACTGTTCCATGCAACTGTTGCCCTGGTAACGCTCCCACTTGTTTATCAATCTTCACACCATATTACACATCTTGTCGAGGGAAATGATATGAACAATGAGTCTAAATAAATTTGTGGAAGTGTGTAGTTTTTACGTCCTTTTTTATAAGACTTCCTGTTCTCTTAGGGTCGTATTCATAGACGAGACTTTGGACCAAAGTTGACTGGAAAGTACAGTCACCATTTTCCTATTCACAGTCGACACTTTGAGGAAAGTAAACTTCAATAGTGACTTCACTTCGAAGTCGCCGAAAATCTAGACTTTGACTTTGACTTTCGTTCGTGGATAAAAGGAAAATGATATATGAGAAATTGTTGAATTTGCCGAGAATATTGAAGATATTTTGGAGATTATTAAAACTTCTCATGTTCCTTAGCGTATTATTATCTATACTAATAATAAATCTGTAGCCAAAATTTTTCTGGTAATTTTCGATTTTCCAAAAATAATTGGTGTTAACATGTATAATTAACCATCCTGAAACCGAAAATCGCTTTTTTGTTTGTATGTCTGTCTGTCTGTCTTATCTGTCTGTCTGTCTGGATGTTTGTTACTTTATTTAAAAGGGGGGTTATAAGGGGGCCTGAATTAAATAAATTGAAATATCTCGCTTATTATTGATTTTCATGAAAAATATTACATAACCAAAGTTTCTTTAAAAATATTATCTGATAAGTTTTATTCTATACAAAATTTTGATAGGACTGATATTTAATGAGATATACGAGTTTTAAAATTACAATAACGCCATCTAAGGCGCCGTACCGAAATAAAAACAAATGACTTCGTCTATAAGGGGCCTTGGACAACAACAATCGAAGCTATTAAACATAGCCTAAGAGAATGTTTCTGTGTTTGTATGAAGTAATATCGGAAGCTAATTAATTGTTTAATTATTATTTCACCATTGGAAAGTGTAGTTTCGCTATATGGACATAATTCTACAATGTTATTACAGTAACTTCTGAAACATATAGCAATTAATATAAAGTATACACATTAAAACTAAATGATATGTCAATCTTCATTAAACTATGGTTGCATGTAATAACAATTAAGAAACATGTTAAAGGAATTGTCATTGCACCAAATGATTGCTCTCTGGACCAAAATGACCGCATTTTAATTATTTAAATACAATTTAAATTAAGTAACATATTAAACAATTTGTCCTTCTATCAAACACGAATGTTCCCTGGATCAAACGTCCTATTTTAATTATGTAATTACTTTATATTTATTTCTAACAAGTACAGCTGAGCTAGTGATTATAAATTCAAAACAAGGTACAGATTTGATAAACAGACAGTATTAAATATCCTCGTCATGTTTCAACTTTCATTGATGAATAATCAAAGAAGATTATCTATTCCACCAATAAATAATACAACTTATTTCATCACGATTTTACGCTGTAGGTAAGGATTAATAGCTTAATATTGATTCTTACTATTGAATTCTATAGAGGATAGGTGATACAGTTGAAAATGCAGTTAATTTATAATCCTGCGGTCGTCAAAATAATGTTTTCTGCATATTGATTTCAGATAATTTTTAAGTAGTTTCTGTAGACATGCAGGGAATAACTCTGCCAACTGTCAGCAGGATAATATGTCTCTTTCATAGTCTGTCATTGGTAGAATCTTATCTTCCATATCTTCACAACAAAATTATTTTACAATGAAATAATTTCAGGGCTTAATGTGAAACTAACGTAACTACAATAGATGTTTTATTCACAACAAAATTCTTAACAGGCAATACTATTTCAGATAAACTATACCATCACGTTTTGTAGTTATGAATTGTGTTATATACAAGACTGTTCGAACTGAGTTACGATCTTTTGTGACCTGGAAGAAGAACAAATTGTTATCGATTGGTGTAAACACCTAAAAATGTCAATGATTGTACTTATGTTAGTTTCACAATAAGCCCTCGAATAATATTATTATGTAAAGCTGTAAGAAAGGTTAACAATTGCTTAATATGTACCGATGTTCAATTGTTTCATTGATTTATGACTCAAAAGATAGCTTTGATTGTGGAAATGCCTACTCTGTTTCAACTATCTATTAATTTAATTCGTTTAGAAGGCAGTGATTCTGATTGCCAACATTAGAACAAGATCGTCAAATCTCGACTTACCGAAGTCAAAGTCAAAGTCTCAGAAGTATTGTCTATGAATAGGAGTTTTAACAAAGTTATTCTTTACTACGAAAGTCGACTTTGGGAAGTCTTCATCCAAAGTCTCGTTTATGAATACGGCCTTTAAGAAATGAAACATTTGGTATTTTCTGTCTTCAGTGTAATGAGTATCATGAAGGAATAAAAACATTATACAAGGACACATGTGTGTCAATTAAAATAAAGAACTCTCAGAGACATTTAGAACGAATCTTGGATTAAGGCTAGGATGTGGTTTGTATTCGCGTTTATTTAGAATTCTACAGCTATCATAGTGAAACTGTGTAAAATGGACTTCAGAATTGCTCATAACCAGAGACGGGAAGTTTAGCCATAACTCACAGCAGTCATGTCAATTGATGCCCATAGGAACAAGCGCGCGCTTTAGGGCCCAGGAGAGCCTGAGCTCTATACAGCGGAAAGGGAAGAGACAGACGAAAGAGGTAGTATATGCCGCTTGGTCAAGCTATATTCAGGGATGGCCAGCACTGATTCAATAGATAAAGGGAAGAGAGCTTACTAAAACTGTATCCATGTTAATTTTTATATTTGTCTGAGAAGTATAAAAATGTACGTTTTAATTTTAATGCTCATTTTTCACAAGTTAGATTTTTTTATTCAAAGAAATATTTTTTCAACTTTCCTTTATAGAAAAGTGAAATTTTCAGATACAGGCCTATTTATTTAGTAGCCTTACAGAATGTTTTCGTAAATCTAATATACCGTAAATACGTATTACTGAAGATAGTGTATTGAAAATTTTGAAAATATTCGCATGGAAATTGTTTATAAGGAAATGAATTAACAAAGCAACTACTGTTACATCATAATCAAAAAATACGTGCCCATATGTTGTAAAAATGTCAGCTCTATAGCTTCAGCAGATTTCGAGAAAATAATTTAATATTCTGATGATAGGAAGTTGAGCACCAATATCACCTTAAAAGCATAATGCGATAAGAGTTTTGTTATGTAACATTAGTTACACTTAAAACATATACAGCACCTAGGTAACTTTGCTTTGCACTGTAATATTGTTTTCATTAGTTTATTGATTACATTTATAAGGCTAAAAGTACCATCGATATCAATTCCAACTTATCATGTCATACTCAATCTCTCTTTTTGGGATATCACTTTCTTTATGAATGATGTGTTTAATCCACTTACTTACTTACTTACTTACTTACTTACTTACTTACTGGCTTTTAAGAAACCCGGAGGTTCATTGCCGCCCTCACATATGCCCACCAGCGGTCCCTATCCTGAGCAAGATTAATCCAGTCTCTATCACCATATCCCACCTCCCTCAAATCCATTTTAATATTATCTTCCCATCTACGTCTCGGCCTCCCCAAAGGTCTTTTTCCCTCCGGCCTCCCAACTAACACTCTATATGAATTTCTGGATTCGCCCATACGTGCCACATGTCCTGCCCATCTCAAACGTCTGGATTTTATGTTGCTAATTATGTCAGGTGAAGAATACAATGCGTGCAGCTCTGCGTTTTGTAACTTTCTCCATTCTCCTGTAACTTCATCCCTCTTAGCCCCAAATATTTTCCTAAGAACCTTATTCTCAAACACCCTTAATCTCTGTTCCTCTCTCAAAGTGAGAGTCCAAGTTTGACAACCATACAGAACAACCGGTAATATAACTGTTTTATAAATTCTAACTTTCAGACTTTTTGACGGAAGACTAGATGATAAAAGCTTCTCAACCGAATAATAACAGGCATTTCCCATATTTATTCTATGTTTAATTTCTTCCCGAGTATCATTTATATTTGTTGCTGTTGCTCCAAGATATTTGAATTTTTCCACCTCTTCGAAGGATAAATCTCCAATTTTTATAGTTCCATTTCGTATAATATTCTGGTGACGAGACATAATCATATACTTAGTCTTTTCGGGATTTATTTCCAACCCTATCTCTTTACTTGCTTCAACTAGAATTTCCGCGTTTTCCCTAATCGTTTGTGGATTTTCTCCTAACATATTCACGTCATCCGCATAAACAAGAAGCTGATGTAACCCGTTCAATTCCAAACCCTGCCTGTTATCCTGAACTTTCCTAATGGCATATTCTAGAGCAAAGTTAAAAAGTAAAGGTGATAGTGCATCTCCCTGCTTTAGCCCGCAGTGAATTGGAAAAGCATCAGATAGAAACTGGCCTATACGGACTCTACTGTAAGTTTCACTAAGACACATTTTAATTAATCGAACTAGTTTCTTGGGAATACCAAATTCAATAAGAATATGAAATAAAACTTCTCTCTTAGCCGAGTCATACGCCTTTTTTAAATCTATGAATAACTGATGTACTGTACCCTTATACTCCCATTTTTTCTCCATTATCTGTCGAATACAGAAAATCTGATCAATAGTCGATCTATTACGCCTAAAACCACACTGATGGTACCCAATAATTTCATCCACTTAATACAGTATAATATTATATTACTATGGAATTTAAGTGAATATTCCTTCTTAACTCTCTATTATGTTATTAACATTTAAAACACAAGTGCAATATTAAGAAATTTGTATTAGTAGTTTTGTTTTACATGCAAGATAGATAATATAAAACAGAAAGAAGCCATATAAAAATAACGACATAAAATTTCACGTTCCGTTTGAAGTTTGTGCACCACTGTTTTCTTAATCCAACAGGCTGCTTATTCATATACACAACCCTTCCTCTTTCCATACTTAGCGCTTGATGCCCGCGTACGACATCAAGGTCAGAAAAATGCGCTTGCTTTGACATCACTGACTTACAATAAGTTCAATATAGCTAGATTTAGCAGAGCTATAAAATAGCTGAGTTGGCAATACCAGTTGCCATAGATACATGAGGTTAACTGCAACTACTGACATGCATAAAAACTCGTCCGGTATTCTGATGAAGCATTTACTGCCGGGGCGGAGTACAACTCGCGATGGAATGCCATATTAAAATTCCATTCGTATTTGGTAGAGTAGCGGCAGACAAACGGAATAAAGCTCCACCATCGGCGAATCCGACTGAGTTGTAACAAAGCGAAACTTCGATTTAAATTTAGAACGCTCAGGGCAGGCAGGCGGCAACGCCCACCTTACGATGCGAGAAGCAACGCTCTCTGATCATTAAAACAGCACATTCTGTAAGGGGATTCCACGTTTGAGGCCGGGGTTCAGACGGACGAGTTTAAGTGGAAATCGTGGTGGACTATGAAGAGTAACACACGTAGTGATAGTTTTTCGGTAATTTAATTCAGCTCGACGAATGGCTTCTGTCATAATAGGCCTAATGATTTAGAAATCGCAGGCCAATAAATAATAAATTATCTGTAGTAAGGTCACGAGAGGTCTGAGATTTATCTGGGAAATCTCAGACCTCGAGTGAATTAGGACTAATTCGTGAATAAAATAAAAATGTAAATAATATATCCGTAAAATTCGATCACAAAGTATATTTACGAATACTTAACCTATTTAGACATTGTGAAGTTGAAATAGATGAATATCGATTACTGCAATAAAGAAATTCGATGTTATTATTCAGTAATGCCAATTGCGAAAAGCGAAATACAGGTTTAACAATGTTAATTACATGTACTGCACTTTTCCCTTATTATCTATACTAATAATAAATCTGTAGCCAAAATTTTTCTGGTAATTTTCGATTTTCCAAAAATAATTGGTGTTAACATGTATAATTAACCATCCTGAAACCGAAAATCGCTTTTTTGAAATTTTTGTTTGTATGTCTGTCTGTCTGGATGTTTGTTACCTTTTCACGCGATAATGGATGAACCGATTTATATGAAAATTGGAATATAAATTAAGTTCGTTGTAACTTAGATTTTAGGCTATATGGCATTCAAAATACTTTATTTAAAAGGGGGTTCTAAGGGGGCCTGAATTAAATAAATCGAAATATCTCGCTTATTATTAATTTTCGTGAAAAATATTACATAACCAAAGTTTCTTTAAAAATAATTTCCGATAAGTTTTATTCTATACAAAATTTTGATAACACTGATATTTAATTAGATAAATGAGTTTTAAAATTAAAATAACTGCCATCTAAGGCCGTGTAATGAATTAAAAAACAAATGACTTCGTCTATAAGGGGCCTTGGACAACAACAATCGAAAGCTATTAAACATAGCCTAAGAGAATGTTTCTGTGTTTGTGTGAGGTAATATCGGAAGCTAATTAATTGTTTAATTATTATTTCACCATTGGAAAGTGTAGTTTCTCTATATGGACATAATTCTACAATGTTATTACAGTAACTTCTGAAACATATAGCAAGTAATATAAAGTATACACATTAAAACTAAATTATATGTCAATCTTCATTAAACTATGGTTGCATGTAATAACAATTAAGAAACATGTTAAAGGAATTGTCATTGCACCAAATGATTGCTCTCTGGACCAAAATGACCGCATTTTAATTATTTAAATACAATTTAAATTAGTAACATATTAAACGATTTATCCTTCTATCAAACGTCCTATTTTAATTATGTAATTACTTTATATTTATTTCTAACAGGTGCAGCGGAGCGCACGGGTACGGCTAGTTATAACATAAATACATTTTCATTATCTGCTGAAATCATAATTTAATTTAACAGTAACAGTGGGGACAGCTATATACTAATGCTTATGTATTCACGTGAGACATGTTGCTACACAGTGAAGCCATCTCTGTATAGATAGGTCTAATTAAAACAGAATTTTATTACTCCATACGGAAGGCAGTTTGATCAAAGACATTATTACTATGCAAGGTCTTTGGGTTTGATATGCGATGATGTTACATAAATTTGAACATCTGACTTTCTATTAATTGTTTCATTTCATTCACAAAATACAAATTTTATAGGCTACAATTATAGGTTAAGTTACCTGTGGGAGCAGGACCAATGTCAGCTGTGCCTTATTTCGACCGTTACTTACAATCAATCAGTGCTACACGAAAGCATTTTTTATAGCTCGACAAACGCATTCTCGCTGTAGAGTGTAACGAAACTAAAGGTGCATCTACACAGTTCAATATTCCAATCGCGTATGCGTGCAATCTGGGAAGAATATTGAAAGAATCAAGTTTAAAAGGTACGTTCAATTAAGATGCATGAAGATTTTGTGTCTACATGGTGCGCCGTTTTGAACTTTGAACGTCGTCTTCACTGCATAAATATATTAATTAATCTATACTAATAATAAATCTGTAGCCGAAATTTTTCTGGTAATTTTCGATTTTCCACAAATAATTAGTCCTAACATATATAATTAACCACCCTGAAACCGAAAATCGTTTTTTTGAAATTTTTGTTTGTATGTCTGTCTGTCTGTCTGTATGTTTGTCACCTTTTCACGCGATAATGGATGAACGGATTTCGATAAAAATTGGAATATAAGTTATGTTCGTCGTAACTTAGATTTTAGGCTATATGGCATTCAAAATACATTATTTAAAAGGGGGGTTATAAGGGGGCCTGAATTAAATAAATGGAAATATCTCGCTTATTATTGATTTCCATGAAAAATGTTACATAACAAAAGTTTCTTTAAAAATAATTTGCGATAAGTTTTATTCCATGACAAATTTTGATAGGACTGATATTTAATGAGATAAATGAGTTTTAAAATTAAAATAACTGCCATCTAAGGCCGTATAATGAAATAAAAACGAATGACTTCGCCTATAAGGGGCCTTGGACAGCAACAATCGAAAGCTATGAAAGATAGCCTACAGAGAATGTTTCTGTGTTTGTATGAAGTAATATCGGAAGCTAAATTAACCGATTTGTATAATTAATTATTATTTCATCATTGGAAAGTGTAGTTTCTCTAGATGGACATAATGCTATAATGTTATTACAGTAACTTCTGATATAATATAATATAATATAATATAATATAATATAATATAATATAATATAATATAATATAATATAATATAATATAATATAATTAAGAAACATGTTAAAGGAATTGTCATTGCACCAAATGAATGTCTCTGGACCAAAATGATCGCATTTTAAATATTTGGATGCAATTTAAATTAAGTAACATATTAAACGATTTATCCTTCTATCAAACACGAATGTTCCCTGGATCAAATGTCCTATTTTAATTATGTAATTACTTTATATTTATTTCTAACGGGTGCAGCGGAGCGCACGGGTACGGCTAGTATTAAATATCAATCTTGCATTCATTGATTTAAAGCTGAAAGAAAAGTTTAACCGTGTAGTTGCACCTTAATGTATTCATGATCATCAATTTACGGGGAAACAGTTAAATAAAAAAACGACTAAACAAAAGAACGACCGTGCGATAAATTGATAAAGATAAATCTAGCTGCAAAAATTATCGCAAAGTGTGACTGTGATTGGTTGGAATTCAAAATTTCATTACACTTCATTGGTCGAAAATGGAATGACGTCATATAAACGAAATAGTCTCATGGCAAAAACATCAATTTAACAGACAGATTGTCCACTCCTGTGGCGTAACGGTTAACGTGTTCGGCCGCGGAACCAGGTGGCTTGGGTTCGAATTCCCTGTCGGGGCAAGTTATCTGAGGTTTTGAGATTTTTCTGGGGTTTTCCCTCAACCCATTATGAGCAAATGCTGGGTAATTATCGGCACTGGACTCTACACGTTCGCGAAGATGAAAACTTTTATGACGCCAAATACGATAATATGTGACGTATGATACATTTTAAAGATTTCTGAGCCGTACGGTCAGGACTTTGACTGAAATCGGAACGGCAATTGACTCGTCCCAAAGAGAAAGGCTCTAAATTCGCAAAAAAAGCGAAAATGAATTATCGCTCGTAAAATTATCATTCTTAATGGACACTCTTCCACATTAAAAACGTTCTAGTAACATTAAAGGCGATATGAGCTTGCCCATATCTTTCTTCCCAAGGGACAGATACGTTCTATGTCCAGAGACTTGGATCTTCTCTCTGCGTTTTGTAATTTGACATTCTAGATTGAACACCATAATTACATACAAGGCTGTGGTGTAAACTTATCCTGCTGCTGTTTCTATTTATTTTTCAGATATTTATTGCGCAGTTTCATGCCTTTTCTAACTTGTTTATTTAACGACTCTGTATCAACTACTGAGTTATTTAGCGTGGATGGAATTGGTGATAGCAAGTTGGTATTTGATGAGATGAGACCGAGAATTCGCCACGGATTACATGACATTCTCTTTACAGTTAGGGAAAACCTCGGAAAAACCCAACCAGGTAATCAGTCCAACCAGGAATCGAACCCACGCCCGAGCACAACCACGGATCAGCAGGGAAACGCGCTACTGCCTGAACTACGCCGATGGCTTTGATGCCTTTTAACTGGCTGACTTAAAATTCAGTAAAAGATATTGACTTTACTGAAAACGGAAAGAAAGGATCTAAACCCAGAATTTATTTAAACTCTCCCAAGCAGTAAAAACGGATTTTAAAAATAACTTAGCCATGAGTCATAATGGTTCCAGATAATTTCAGAAATTTTAGTAATCAGCATTTAAGTTTCTTGTAATTTTCCTAAACTTTATTTCTGAGACTTAGGCCCTTTCTATCTGGGACGATTAAAATATGAATAATTATGTACACGAGAATTTATTTAGGCTAAATGAAAATCATCTTGGTCTGTTGAAAAACAGAGGTAACAGCGTCCAAAACAGGTCACAAAAGCAAATAACAATAATAATAATAATAATAATAATAATAATAATAATAATAATAATAGTAATGGTAATAGTAGTAATAGTAATAGTAATAGTAATAGTAGTAACAGTAATATTAGTAATAGTAATAGTAATAGTAGTAATAGTAATATTAGTAATAGTAGTAATAGTAATAGTAATAATAATAGTAATAATAATAATAGTAATATTAGTGATAGTAATAGTAATAATAGTAGTAATAGTAATAGGCTAATAGTAATAGTGGTAACAGTAATAGAAATAATAATAATAATAATAATAATAATAGTAATAACAGTAATAGTAATAGTAGTAATAGTAATAGTAGTAGCAGTAGTAGTAGTAGTAGTAATAATAATAATAATAATAATAATAATAGTAATAGTAATAATAGTAATAGTAATAGTGATAATAGTAATTGTAATAATAATAGTAGTAGTAATAGTAATAGTAGTAATAGTAATAACAGTAATATTAGTAATAGTAGTAACAGTAGTAATAGTAATAACAGTAATAGTGGTAATAATAGTAATAATAGTAGTAATAGTAATAACAGTAGTAATAGTAATAGGCTAATAGTAATAGTAGTAATAGTAATAATAATAATAATAATAATAATAATAATAATAATAGTAATAGTAGTAATAGTAATAGTGATAATAGTAATAGTAATAATAGTAATAGTAATAGTGATAATAGTAATAGTAATAGTAGTAATAGTAATAGTAATAATAGTAATAGTAATAGTGATAATAGTAATAGTAATAGTAGTAATAGTAATAACAGTAATATTAGTAATAGTAGTAGTAATAGTAATAGTAGTAATAGTAATAATAGTAGTAATAGTAACAGGCTAATAGTAATAGTAGTAATAGTGGTAATAATAATGATAATAATAATAATAGTAGTAGTAGTAATAGTAATAGTAGTAATAGTAATAAGAGTAATAGTAGTTAATAGTAATAACAGTAATAGTAATAATAGTAGTAATAGTAATAATAGTAATAGTAGTAGTAATAGTAATAATAGTAATAGTAGTAATAGTAATAACAGTAATAGTAATAGTAGTAGTAGTAATAGTAATAGTGATAATAGTAATAGTAATAGTAATAGTAGTAATAGTAATAACAGTAATATTAGTAATATTAGTAGTAATAGTAATAATAGTAGTAATAGTAACAGGCTAATAGTAATAGTAGTAATAGTGGTAATAATAATGATAATAATAATAATAATAGTAGTAGTAGTAGTAATAGTAATAAGAGTAATAGTAGCTAATAGTAATAACAGTAATAGTAATAATAGTAGTAATAGTAATAATAGTAATAGTAGTAGTAATAGTAATAATAGTAATAGTAGTAATAGTAATAGTAATAGTAGTAATAGTAATAACAGTAATAGTAATAGTAGTAATAGTAATAATAGTAGTAATAGTAATAATAGTAATAGTAGTAATAGTAATAATAATAATAATAATAATAATAATAATAATAATAATAATAATAATAATAGCAGCCACGAAAGCCTGCATCAAGCTCTGAACCTCGATGTTAAAAGTCTCGCAGTATACAGCTCTGAATTCGGCAGCTGGTTTGAGAGTAGCTGGGCGAAGTCCAGTCAGTTGAATTATGTGCATACATCGGAATCTGCTAAAAATGTCAGACAGGAGCGGAACAGATTATGTGCATGGCAATGATACGTGGGGTCAGATGGTGATTGGCAGTGACGAGCGAGGATATCCGGGTCAGACCAGGTGATTAACCCCGGCGGGGTCAGATCACGCCCTGCCACATCGAGCTGAAAAGACGTCTTACCTCCAGCACCAACATAAATGTGGCCTGTTGCCCTGGAGATATCGAAACAAATGAGCACGTAGAATATCTATTACATCACCATGGAAACGTACGGAAGAATACGTTTACTACCGAGGCAATGAAAATGAAACATTGCGGTCCTCTTCTTTCATCTACAGCTTGTCAGTGAAACCATTTTCCTCTTCTTTCGGCTACTCTTTTCATATCTTGACATTCTATGATTGGCATCGTATCTTCTAGAATCGTCTTTCGAGGCCTTCCTCTTGTTTCTTCTCCAATATTTTGTCTCAAATATTGTTTGAAGGAAATTATTGTGACATAGCATATACCAAAAAAGGGTATTTTCAGCGGTTAATTAAAAAAATTAGTGACTTATCTTCTTCTATTAAATCAAGTAGGCCTACTTGTTGGTTTGTTTCTTTATCTGTCCGGTAAATACTTGCCATTCTTCTCCAATGCCACAATCCACGTCACCGTTTTTGGCGTGTGAAATAAGTAATGGGAACGTTAAGTGCGAGTGTTTTACATTTGCTGCAGTCAGCCTGACAACTGTGTTTGGTAATTGACTAATGTGACGTATATAGGAAGTGGTACCATTGTCAGCTGCACTAGCTACACGCTTAAAAACTGAGCACTATACTCTAGGACACACGCCAAAAACGCTGGCGCCAGCTGTAACAAGTTTCACAAGCATGCAACAGTACATTTCACATACAAAGTGTAAAAAAAAGCATTCAATATTTTGAGAGGTGGTACTAATAAACATGGGTCCTAAAATTAAGATCTCCCGAGATATGAATACCGGGCGGCCTCTCTCAGTTATATCTCGGCGTTGAAACTGCAGACCTGTGCCATCACTAGTTTGATTTGTAATCGCAAGTTCTATAATATTCAAGTGACAATAGACATGTAGGATACACTTTGAGTCAACTACAGTAAAAAAATTGTTGTAAGCGGGCCTAATTTCGATATGAAAATAAAATATAACGCATGTCCTTCATTAATCACTTTCCTTATCTTTGACCCATACTCTCAATTTGTAAACTGAAAAAAAAAGATAAAACATTCAAACCAACACAAATGGAAGTTTCATTCCCGAAACTGGGTGACATATTCTACATGCCGGTGCATCCCTGATACAATGCAGAACTTTTTTTGCACTAATAGAGTCTTATATTTTTCCAAGATTGCACAACAATGAGGTAAGACAGAGCGATTAAAATGAATCTTAGTTTTGTAAAATGTTATATGGAAACATTTTAGTAAATAACTCTTATCACTGAAATCTGTCAGTTACGATGCCAACAATAAAAAATCACTTAATGATAAACTGTTGCCATGGAGATACCAATATGAACTCAACTTCGTCTGTAATGTTTTCGTCATCAGTATTGATTAGTTACAATACAAATGAAGATAAAAAAAACAAATGAACAGATTTCATTGCGAGCTGATCATTTTTGGTATCGTTCAGTTGTCATGGAGATCCGCAATCGAATTGTCATTATTAGCGACAATATAAAAACGCGTACGGCCTGAATGCTGACGAGGGTGCAGAAACAAAGGACAAACGAATCCCGGAAATTTAACTCGCAATTCTTTGCAGCCAGTTATTTTCGGTGCACATTTGTTTTGTGAACGCCCATTCACGTGTATCATAGCATTGCTGTCGTGCGTATTGTGCGGCCTAGTTTCCAGGGGAGGTCACAGTTTTAGATATCACCTGCATCATCACCATCACCATCTGTTCTGTTTCTCGGTGCTCTTATCAACTTTCCTCGCCCACAGCACCGGGGTATTGATCCCATTTTATTCCTCTTCCCATCCTCGCACCCCCCCCCACCCTCCCATCACAGACACAAAATGCATGTACACACAGTTGCACTTTATAGTTAATGAAATTTGATAGGAGTTGCTACACGTGTTTCTGTGTAACAGTGTCGTAAAAACCAGGTAGAACTATGCAAATTTAATACACTGCGGTAGAAGCGTGTAAACTCGTTCTTAGCCAATGTTCATTTCTGTTGATTGTGTTTACAGTTGTAAACAAGACCCTCTCATCTACTTAAACACCACCAGTGTTGTGCAGGCCACAACTTAAAACACTCTGATTCAATTTCGCAGTTTTCTTTTATGGACTATTACACTTTTGCTACGTCACACTACTTTCGACCAATAAAACGGTACGAAAGGACGTCTTTGAACCAATCATGGCTGCTTATCGCACAATTTTATCGCGTCCATAGCATTTGTTTAATTTTATCGCCTCCCTAGCATTTGTTTATTTTTGTCACTACCCTAGCATTTGTTTCTTTGTTTGCCAACATTTCAAACTGCACTGGTCTGGACGTCAAAAAACAGAAAATTACAAACCACTCCAGTCGATGCACAGCACTTTCAAATATGACTCGCATTGACAATCAAGAACAAGAATTAATAAAGATCACTGGTCATATATGAAGAGGGCCATTCGGAAATCCTGAATAAGTTGAGGGATACACCACGTACATCAACGAGTTCACTTCTTTTACGCACACGTCCAATATAACATCAATTGAACCACCAACCACTAAAACATTCAAATTTGAAAATTGTACTTTCAAGAATTGTTTCTTTTAAAATTATTCATGTTTATTTTTTATTTCTTCATCGTTAAATAAAACTTTTCTTGTTTATTTCATCATCCCTAATTAAAACTTTTCTAACACTTGTTTATATTATTTAGGTTATATTATAGCTTCTGCTATATGATATTATGAATAGTCACATATCAGAGATTGTTTAATACTATGAGTTATTGAAAATCATCTGTCAAGTGACGTTGATTACTGGGATTCGAATGATTGAAGTGGAATGCAAATGCAAATGAAACTGAATCAACAAAGCCTTCTTGACTAGTAACCGTCCACAGAGTTCAATGAAGATTCCATAGTTGGCACAACTGATAACAAGAAAACATAATCATAAAACACTACTGCCACCTAGCGTAATGTTGAGATGGTACAATAATACATTTGAAGACAGTTGTATTTTCGTAAGCCAATTAATATTTTATTGTATTGGAGTACTTTGTTACTTCTAATTTATATATAGTTTCTTCTAATCGTGTATTAGTCAGTTAAATCCCACTCGAGTTTTGATTTTCTCTAGACAAATCAAAACCTCTAGTGAGATTACTGTTGATAAAACGCAATTTTCTTTCTTCACCTTTCAAATCTGTTACTTAACAAAACACTGGGAAAACCCTTGGAATAAATAGAACAAGATAATCAGCCGAAGAAAGACTGGAGCTCGCGACCAAGAAGCATGAATCTTGATCATTACCCTACCCCTTTTTGATTATTACTTTTTTTTGTACGAATGACGGGTACTCCACTGTCCGTCATTCACTCATATGAAGCCAATTGTACAGATCAGGCCTGCAGATCTGTAGCTCTTGAAAGCGACTGCTTTCCTCCCCTCTTTTACCCCACCCACCTTTCCTACCTGAGCGGTCACGGCGTTCTAGTTACGCTCGGCTGCATCAACATTCATTCTCGGGGCGGAAGTCGATCATACACAATAGATTTATTTTATTGGGTTATTTTACGACGCTGTATCAACATCTAGGTTATTTAGCGTCTGAATGAAATGAAGGTGATAATGCCGGTGAAATGAGTCCGGGGTCCAGCACCGAAAGTTTCCCAGCATTTGCTCGTATTGGGTTGAGGGAAAACCCCGGAAAAACTTCAACCAGGTAATTTGCC
The DNA here is from genome assembly GCF_040183065.1 of Periplaneta americana. Classification (NCBI taxonomy): domain Eukaryota; kingdom Metazoa; phylum Arthropoda; class Insecta; order Blattodea; family Blattidae; genus Periplaneta; species Periplaneta americana. The sequence goes on along the minus strand of NC_091122.1, from coordinate 16,734,303 downwards.
CCGACCGGGATTCGAACCCGGGCCACTTGGTTTCGCGGCCAGACACGCTGACCGTTACTCCACAGGTGTATCATACCCAATAGAAGTGGAGTGAGGCTGACGTCATAGTTCCCCTACTTTGCGAGTTCTGCAGGCCTGGTATAGACCAATTTACCGAGACAGTCGTAGCCCAGGGTGCGCCAGAGGAGGCTGGTCTACGCTACACCTGCGATGAGATAGATGATGGTTTGTCGGGATGCCACAGGGGGACCGGAGCTCCCGGAGAATACTCCAGTGTTACCTGGACCACGGGCTTGCCCAACACAAGTCATAAATCGGGGATTGAACTTGGATCTACAGGATTCTAAGTCCAGTGCTTTAGCCACTTGACTTCCATAGCGGCTACTTTCTTGATTATACGTAGAATGGCCAATACGGTTCAATATTGAAAAATACGATTCTTATACACATTGGACACTTGAGAAGGCATTTAAATGATACATCATGATTTTAATGTAACTGAAGAAATATTACTGCATTAAGAAGAGAAAAGACAAAGTATATGATTATGTCTCGTGACCAGAATATTGTACGAAATGGAAATATAAAAATTTGAAATTTATCTATTGAAGAGGTGGAAAATTCAAATACCTGGGAGCAACAGTAACAAATATAAATGATACTCGGGAGGAAATTAAACATAGAATAAATATGGGAAGTGCCTGTTATTATTCGGTTGAGAAAATTTTATCATCCAGTCTGCTGTCAAAAAATCTGAAAGTTAAAATTTATAAAACAGTTATATCACCGGTTGTTCTGTAAGGTTGTGAAACTTCGACTCTCACTTTGAGAGAGGAAAGAGGTTAAGGGTGTTTGAGAATAAGGTGTTTAGGAAAATATTTGGGGCTAAGAGGGATGAAGTCACAGGAAATTGGAGAAAGTTACACAACACAGAACTGCACGCATTGTATTCTTTACCTGACATAATTAGGAACATTAAATCCAGACGTTTGAGATGGGCAGGGCATGTAGCACGTATGGGCGAATCCAGAAATGCATATAGAGTGTTAGCTGGGAGGTCGGAGGAAAAAAGACCTTTGGAGAGGCCGAGACGTCGATGGGAGGATAATATTAAAATGGATTTGAGGGAGGTGGGATATGATGATAGAGACTGGATTAATCTTGCTCAGGATCGGGAACAATGGCGGGCTTATGTGAGGGCGGCAATGAACCTCCGGGTTCCTTGAAAGCCCGTAAGTAAGTAAGAAGAGAAAGGTAGAAAAAAAACGTGACATGTCAAATGGTCTCTGCCCCGACCTCAGACCGATGAAGTTTCATTAAAAATCCCACATTTATGAACAAAAATCAGGTAATCTTTTCATTTAAGTTCTAGAATTATGTAAGTATATCATACGGCAATCCCTGACTTCTTGGAACATGAGTGGGATGATTGATTCACCTGTTGGAATCTCTCTATGCAAAAGGACGGCAAGCAAATATACAGTAAATAACTCTTTAGCCTATATGCGTGTCTTCTGGGACACTCTGTAGATATTTAAATACATGAACAGACATGAAGATTGATATCCTGTAACTGGAAACATCATTACAAATGCAAGCATACAAAATTTAAACTGAACGTAAAATACAGTTTATGCTTTATAGTCTGTAATGAACGGTACAAAAACGTTTCGTCTCTTGTTACACAGGATGAACATTAAAATTTACGACAGAGCGTATATTCAATATTCATTAAATAATGTTTTATAGAAATTAATAGTACATTATGCAACGGGCCTATAATGGTAGTAATTAAGACGCGAGTATGTTTATGAAACGAGCACAAGCGAGTTTCATAATTTTCATATGAGCGTCTTAATTACTACCATTATAGTCTAGTTTCATACGACTTTTTATACTCGACCATATTTCTAACTTGAAATTATTCGTAAGTATTCATGTATTCTTATCTGACTGGGGAGCGGAACTGACCTTGTGCAATACCTCGTAAATTGTGAGATGTGCGCAGACGCGAAAGTGTTGATTTTTTCCGAGAAACAGATGTCGACATTGACCTTGATATTGATTTATTGTGCAATTGGTGAAATGAATTTGCGGGAATGTGCTTGGTGAAAGGTTGGAAGATGACGGTGAATTGATGTTAATTTGTGTATTTTTTTTTTCGACTGAGTTTAATATTGTGTTTGAGATTTCAATTTTATTTTGGATCGATTCTTGAACATAACCTTCTGCGACAGTATTGGATTTCCAGCCTCCGTGACGTTTCAATGAATAGAATAGAATAGAATAATCGATACTTGCGCTTTCATATTGCTACAATGGTATTTTGTGATTGGTGGAACAACTGAACTTTAATGAATAGGTGTACTTTAATGAGGTCCATTAAAGGGCTGCTACCAGGTGTATAATTACTACATTTAGGCATGGTCGAGCATAAAATATATTAAGATACACAAAATTGCACCTACGAATTGTAATAGGGCCTATAACAGACGATATCACTTAAAACAGACAGTTATATTTTAAATGTAACTAAAGTATTCCACTTTTTAGTTTTATAGTTAAAAGAATAGCTCTACCTCCATGCCTCTCTTGCATTTTCATGGCGTCGAAAAGGAATAGGCCTACTTTCGCCTTTGTAAAGAAAATATGGTAGTTGGAAGTAACCTGGACATACGTAGGCTTACCTTAGCACAGTCTTGTCTAGCAAAGAAGATGAATACGTGAAAGAATAAAAAGTTCCCTTATATCACTCTTGAACTCACTAGATCACATTCCAAAACTTAGTGAAACCTGCAGAAGAACTCGACCCTGCTCCGAATATTTCGCATTACATTCGGTGACGCTGTAGGATCAAATTTGTAACAGCAGGTAAGCGACATGGGAAAATTTTGCATAGAAATTCTCCTCTCATCTCGGGTTTCTGAAAACGTTTCACTGCTTCCATTTTGCAGGGTTATAATTTAAGTTAGAGACGAGGCGCTTCATATAGCGTTTTCAACACCGTCTTTTGTTCTTTTACTAGTAGTCAAGTAACCATGGAAACGAGAAAGATTCCATCTGAAAGCAGTTTCCCATATCAGTTGTTTTTATGAGATATTATAATTTAAGCCCCATCAGAGCGCATGCGCGGAAATGGAACTGAAAACAACAGGTAAAAGGTGACAAATATTATTTGACTTGGAAAAATAAAATAAAATGTTGGGCACTGGGTAAGGGTAATATCTATAATATCTATTTCTACAAGGACATAATAATGCATTTACTATATCGTGTGTTCATTTCAAAACTTCCTTACTTACTTACTTACAAATGGCTTTTAAGGAACCCGAAGGTTCATTGCCGCCCTCACATAAGCCTGCCAGCAGTCCCTATCCTGTGCAAGATTAATCCAGTCTCTATCATCATACCCCACCTCCCTCAAATCCATTTTAACATTATCCTCCCATCTACGTCTCGGCCTCCCTAAAGGTCTTTTTCAAAACTTCCTACCTTAAATAATTTTAGACGTGCTGAGGATAAGATTTTGAGACAAAATACGTCAATTAATTTTCGAGGGGAAGTTGAAATTCATTGCTGATTCAATTTTCTATTCTATTTCGTCAACCCCAATCACCACTTTTGAATTTTAAATTGCACACTAATTAATTTACTGAGAATGGGCCAACGAGAAGAGCAGACATTATAGCCATCGATCGCCGGAATCAAAGAAGCCTCATTCTTGACCCCACTGTCCGTTTTGAGAAGGATGATGAACAAGCCAATAACGTTAACGATGAAAAGAAGTATATTTACAACCCATGTATTCCTCACTTCAGTGAGAGATACAATAGTAATATGCGTTACAAGAGCGGTATGTTGAAGTTTTCATGTTCGAGGAAAAGTTTGAAAAAGCGAAACGTAGTTGAGCTCTTTTAATTTCCGAGAATTGAAAGAAAACATACCGCTCGTGTATCGTACATTATTTTGTGCGAAGATCGTTTATTACATACCTGAAAGAGGAATTTCTAATTAGTTGCAATGAAATCTCCATCTTGGTTTCTGTTCAATGACGGCAAATTTGCAAAACAAAAATATCTATCTTCAACATTGTTGCTTTAAAATGTTTTCTGTGCTTACTATACTCCAGCAGGCCGTGATATACGTCTGTCTTTTTTTTCCCCAGTCTATGATGAGTCTGGAATCTTGTTGATTTTTTCACGGCTTCCTTAATGTTACTTGCATCACGAATGCAGTAACTTTAATGGAGTTGTAGAGTTCACTTAATTTTTGCAAATATTTAAAAACAATAATTAACAGTGCAATTTAGGTGAAATTGCAGTGGTAAGTTTCCAATTTATAATTATTACTATATTGAACGTCTCTAAAAATAATATGTTAAAAGCCTAAAGCAGTAAAATCAATATATCACTTAAGCGGTAAGAAGAGGGAAATTGTTATGTGTGTTAGGTTGGGAATACTGAATGTGGAATTTTAGACTTTGCGCGGATTGGTTTTGTGCGGAAACCAAGCAAATATGCACGATCTCGCACAAAATTAATATTAAAACATGGGAAGTGAAAGGACTTCTTTTTGGCGCTAGGGGAACTTCATTTAAGTTAACCAAAACCATTCTCCTTTCTCTTAAATTTTCTAATGTGAACATTAACAAAATTTGTCTAATGGTATTGAGAGATTCATTATCCATTTTACACAATCACTTGTATAATACTATGTAATTTTTTTTACTTCATTTCATTACTCTTCAATGTATTTTCATCTCATGTTTCTCCGAAATCAAATTGTACTTTATTTTTAAATTTATCTTTGTTCCGTATTCTCTCCGCAATCATATTGTATTTTTTTTAACCTCTGCTTTGTATTCTGGATCCTAGTGGTCAGCCGTAGATGTCGGCCAGATGTCCCAAATTGTGGAATTTGTGTGTGTGTGTGTGTATACCTGCGTACATTTACTCCTGATTGAGGTTTTTGCTGATATGTGTATCTATTATCAGGCAGTACACCTCACTTGACGATATATGTTAGAGGAAGAACAATTGTTTGTATACATCTGAAGTCTGATTAGTGTAATATGTAGCTAGTCAGCGATGTATGCAATGGAGGGGGAGGAAGGAACAGACCATCCTACTTAATTATCTCCTGGCTTAGTTGCCTCATGAATGATGCCTTGTTGGTGTCACTTGTGGGGTCCAGACCTGTCTTCGGACAGTTGACTAAACAACAACGACAACAACAATACTTACATTGTACGGCTATGTAATAATAATAATAATAATAATAATAATAATAATAATAATAATAATAATAATAATAATAATAATGGTTTATTTTAACTGGCAGAGTTAAGGCCATTCGGCCTTCTCTTCCACTCAACCAGTATGACAGAAAATTACTACAATGCTATGAATATAACATAATTAATACAATACAATTCAAAGCAATAAAAAAAACTACAATACAAGACAATATAATACATAATTAATATAATACAATGACAATTCTTTTCATCTTCACAACGCCAATAAAATAATTATGTAAAAAAAATAATAATAATAATAATAACAATAATAATAATAGTAACAGTAATGATAGTCATACCTAAATTAAATTAAATTATTAAACTCGATCACAATTATAACTTCAATTTGACTGCGCCCGTAAGAAATCGTTTAGCCTTTTCTTGAAAGTGGTTATTGTCTGGCAGCCCCCAATCTTCTGAGGTAGAGAATTCCATTCACGGGGGACTGAGACAGTAAAAGAGGATGAATAGTGGGATGTTCTATGGGCAGGAATTGCTAGGATTTGGCTCTCCTGTGACCTGGTGTTTAGATTGTGACTGGAGGATAAGCAGTTAAACCGGGAACGAAGATAATTTGGAGTAGAAGTGTGGAGAACTCGAAACAGAAGAGAGAGCGAATGAAGTGTTCTACGGTTACTAAGTTGCAGCCAGGATAAAGATTTGAACGAGGGTGTAATGTGGTCAAATTTGTGAGCATTGCTGATGAATCTGACACTCATATTGTGCACACGCTGCAGCTTGTTCGAAAGGTCAGTTGTCAAGTCTGTAAGTATTACGTCACATTAGTCAAACAGTGGTAGTGCGAGGGTTTGCACTAAAGTAATAGTAATGATATAAATGTTAAAATGGTTTTATCTTGCTCGTAGGATTGCTAAACTCGCCTATGCTCTCGATTCGGACACTTAAACGCAATTTTAACACTTGTATCGTAAATAATTATTCTACTGAATGCATTACTATGACAATATTGAAATACGAGTACTCAGTGGTCCATTATATGTAATGGAGATAACAAGAAACACGTACAATATACTCTTGAAGTATATCACTAAAATACACTTGGTCATAGTTCTGTCCTTTCCTCCAGTGTCACTAGGCGATGCCTTTCGCTTTAAACAAATGCAACATAATATCCGTGACTGTCCTTTGTCAGCGACTCTCAGCGCTTCCCTCTAATCCAGCGATACCTGGGGTTGTTCCAGCCCCTCTTCTCCAATTACGCCAACGGGGGTTGGGAGACGGGATAGAGAGCACAGTAATGGAATCTTTATTAATGCGGTTAGTGTAATTAAATCACTGTGACAAAAGCGAAACGCCCCAAATCGCTTGTCAGATCGTCATTCTGACGTTTCCTTGGCAACGGAACAAATGCAACCGCATTTACGTGGTACAAACAAACAAAAATGACTCGATTCGTGTTCATGAGACATGAATTGATTATTGCATTGTACGAATGTTTGTGAAGAGCCAAAATTTTATTGGCATCCTGATGTTTCCCTAGTAACAAGAAAGAAGACGACCAAATTGCCTGCAAAAAAAATAAAAAATAAATAAATAAATTCAAGTTAGGAGAAGTGAAATGAATTCTTATACTGTAAATATTACTGAAGAAAGAAATGTTCAACGATTGTGTGATGTATTTGTATGTATTTTATACAATATTTATCTAGATCTATCTCTAATATTTAATGGCACATGTTTGAACACAATATAAATGTTTAGCTGTTATAAAATTTTATATAATATAAAGTCTTAGAGTTTTAAAATTCTTTATTTTGTGATCATAAAATAGAATATCATCGAAATGATAGCCGTCCAAATCTTGGATTTAAAATATCGGCATCCTAATCAATTCAAATGAACAAAAAAGAAAATGTAAATTAATGTTAAAAAAATACATAATGAAATTTTAAAAAAGAATATTCTGCGACAAGATTTGGTAGCTATTACGATTTCCTTATAATTCTTAACTTATCACAAGTTATTTAACAGTTCAGCAAATCGTTTTCTGGGAGGTCCGTTACATGTAGGCTGAATCCGTTACTGAACTATTGGTGCAACGCTGTAACTTAATCTTACATTACGCTTATGCAGTTTTTAACAAATCACTCTTCGGTATAGACGTAATTTCCTACAAAGAAACTTAGTTTACTAACGGAAAAGAAAAGATAGTCTGAATATGAATAGATATACATAAATGAAATCGTTTAATATGCGCTAAAATAAGAAATGAAACGTTCCTTTTCTGGATTATATATAACAGGCAATCTATAAAATCCAATGACGTCATCCTTAGTAGTCTGGTGGGTACCATGACAACCGGTGGATCGGAGGATGGATTTAAAGGAAGATCAGATTCTTAGTATGGCAAACTATGGGTTTCGTATCGTACATTTACTGCATGTAAAAGGGCTATGTCCCTGACAGAAGATTCCAGGCAAAATCTGATGCTCCTTTCTAGCCTACATTATATTCGACGATCAACAACTTTTACAGTTGAAAGCGTGTAAAATAAAACATTACCAGCACTACCTACTGTACATTATCAACACACAAAATAATTATATTATATATAAGTTGTGATTCTTTCTAATATTATTTTTATATTTACGAAAGTCGGCTTTTGAAAGTGATACTTGATGTTTTTTTAGTGGTTTACAAGAGTCTCTAAGCACATTCTTTCATTTTTAGTAAATAACTTTAAAATGTTTCTTTAAAGGACATTCATAAATTCATAACAGAATTATTACAACCAAAGTCCGGCAATACTTTAAGAATAAGAGATTCTCACCACCTATTCAATCATTTGGGTAAAAGGGCGGTAATAAACTAAATGAGCAACGAAAAGTAAAAAATTCCGTATATGAAGATTACTGTCTCTTAGAAAAGCTCTTCTCCTTTCATTACAACATTCAATTGCTACTTGTCAATTCTGTAGTGCTCGGAAAAAGTGACACAAGTCAGTTTCCACGAACCTTTTTTGACAATTTATTGACAACTTAACGGAACATCTGTTCGCTTGGAAAAAATACATAGGTATTCCTCCCATTACAATAATTCATACAGAAAAAAATCAATTCGACATAAACCAGTGTAAGTTGTCAATAAATTATCAAAAGAGGTTTGTGGAAACTGACTTATGTCACTTTTCCCGAGCACTGCAGAATTCATTCTAAGAAACAAAAAAAATACGAAATATTTCTTTTAGGTTTCAGGTGAAGTGGGTTTCTATTATGAAATGAAGACAAATTACGATTGAAATTATTTTATTTCGTGTGCCTCATAGATACTGAATATGGATGAAAGTAGGTAATTCAAGTAGTTTATGAAAAATTGCTGTACTCAATCATATAGACCCACATTGGTTTTTGGAATGCTTAAAGCGTGTAGTCCACACCTGTGGAGTAACGGTCAGCGCGTCTGGCTGCGAAACCAGGTGGCCCGGGTTAGAATCCCGGTCGGGGCAAGTTACCTGGTTGAGGTTTTTTCCGGGGTTTTCCCTCAACCCAATACGAGAAAATGCTGGGTACCTTTCGGTGCTGGACCCCGGACCCATTTTCAATAAAAAAAAATAAAAATAAAGCGTGTATATCTCAGAAAATGTTGAAATATACTTTTTTTCAGCTTTTAAATACAACTTACCCTTCATATTCCGATTAATAAGAACATAAAACGTACATTTCTCTCTTTTCCAGAGTACCTGAGCTTGCCGCCGATCGTTGCTTAGCAACGAAACAAATGCGACCGCATTAATTTTACACGAATGTATACTAAGCATCTCCGTGGTTACGGATCATATTTGACTTCGTTACACCATGTGACTGTCATCGGAGGTCAGAGTCAAGAGCAGAACGCTCCATGTATATTGATGGCTGTATAATTTATGTACATATGAATTTTTATCCACTGGATTATATTCACGGACTCAGCATGTGACGGTTTATGAACGGGGAAGGGAAATTTACAACTATTGGGGGAAAAATTGCTGAATGGTAACTGCAAGGCATCATCTTTTTTTTAGTATTACTGCAAAGCTTGAAATTTACTGCTGTGGCACAGGGTGATTAAAAATTTTCTCAACGTACCATGTACCGGATGTTTACTACGCAAGTTTTGCTTTCATAATTGCTCCACTCCGACTATTCCTGAACTGTAGTTTATCAATTATAGCCTACGTGATATAACCATATTACTTATTGTTTCTGAGTGATAAATAAGATCGATTATTTAATGACGCCGTAACGTAATTTTAACGCCAGAAACTCTCTGAATTTGGAAAGCTATTTTACAATTATAGGCTATTTATTTGTATTTTCCAAAAAATGTTACATCATTTTCCTTCCACGACAAACGAATACTGAATAGGTACCTTTTGCAGTTACGAAACTTAGCTTAATAAAAAAAAATAGTATTAGATCGAAGTTGTAATTGGTTTAATTTTAACGCGAAACGTTTATGTTCGAATATCAAATGGATAAAACGTTACAGAAGTTTAAATATCTGACGTTTGTCGAAATATTTGCAGAAAAAGTTCAAGTTAAAATACAAGAAACAAATATAGGATCAAACATGAGCTCAAAAGGAATTGATTAAGCCCAAAATGAGCCAATCCGAACTGTGTAGGGCTTATAGAGCGAGGAGGAAATCTATACGTTCGCTATTTCTCACACCACAGCCTTTTAATAAATAAAATTCTACCATAGTTAACTTTTCTTTAATTTCACAACCAACTTTTAAGGATCCATATAAATAAAGCCCGCGGGTGTGTCATCGACACAGTCCGAATTTTTTAAATATATATATATATATATATATATATATATATATATCATTTGAACTCTTAATGGAAATCACGGGACAATGGCTGAACGGATTTTAATAAATGACCCCTCACTTTAAAGCTTGAAACTCAAAGTTTTTCAGAAAAATAGTAATTTTCAGTGAAATGTCAGTTTTCCTACATTATTTTCCTATTTTCCAAAATCCATCTTTCTTCAGTTTTGAGAACTAATTGCATTTCAGCTCGGCCGTGATTTCAGAATAAAACAAAACACACACTAAAGCAGGGAGATGCACTATCACCTTTACTTTTTAACTTCGCTTTAGAATATGCCATTAGGAAAGTTCAGGATAACAGGCAGGGTTTGGAATTGAACGGGTTACATCAGCTTCTTGTCTATGCGGATGATGTGAATATGTTAGGAGAAAATACACAAACGATTAGGGAAAACACGGAAATTTTACTTGAAGCAAGTAAAGCGATCGGTTTGGAAGTAAATCCCGAAAAGACAAAGTATATGATTATGTCTTGTGACGAGAATATTGTACGAAATGGAAATATAAAAATTGGAGATTTATCCTTCGAAGAGGTGGAAAAATTCAAATATCTTTGAGCAACAGTAAGAAATATAAATGATACTCAGGAGGAAATTAAACGCAGAATAAATATGGGAAATGCGTGTAATTATTCGGTTGAGAAGCTCATATCATCCAGTCTGCTGTCCAAAAACCTGAAAGTTAGAATTTATAAAACAGTTATATTACCGGTTCTTCTGTATGGTTGTGAAACTTGGACTCTCACTCTGAGAGAGGAACATAGGTTAAGGGTGTTTGAGAATAAGGTGCTTAGGAAAATATTTGGGGCTAAGCGGGATGAAATTAGAGGAGAATGGAGAAAGTTACACAACGCAGACCTGCACGCATTGTATTCTTCACCTGACATAATTAGGAACATTAAATCCAGACGTTTGAGATGGGCAGGGCATGTAGCACGTATGGGTGAATCCAGAAATGCATATAGAGTGTTAGTTGGGAGATCGGAGGGAAAAAGACCTTTAGGGAGGCCGAGACGTAGATGGGAGGATAATATTAAAATGGATTTGAGGGAGGTGGGATATGATGATAGAGATTGGATTAATCTTGCACAGGATAGGGACCGATGGCGGGCTTATGTGAGGGCGGCAATGAACCTTCGGGTTCCTTAAAAGCCATTTGTAAGTAAGTACACCACAATAAACAATAGCTATTACACGAAGGCCATGACCTGCAGGATTGCTGACATATTTAGAGTTCAAATTCAATTGGTTATTAAAAACTTGAAGACTCGCTAATTTACAGGTCTGACTCTGCGGTATGTAATTTTCTCAGTACAGCTGTGTATTGGATATTGAAATCTACAAAACATGAAGTGGTTTGATTACATTATTACCATTAGCAATGAAATTGCATTAGAGTTAATGCCATTATTTTTCATTAATTATACATATTAATTCTATACCGATGATATGAAAGTGAAACGTTTTGGGGTTATCGAAGTAGATATAGAGAATGTGTTAAATTAGATCTTCATTTCTATAATTCACTGAGTGGCGGCTATTATATATATATATATATATATATATATATATATATATATATAACTTACATAAGATAATAATATTGTTATTAAAAATAAAATATTTTTATAGTTATTAATCAAGTGGGGTTGGGTTTTTTTTCATATACTTAATGGCGGTGTGGTGTATATACTTACATGCGTCATTCTCTTCAGTATTGGCTCGAGAGATCGCAAAAATTACAGTTCCTAAGGAAAGACGGCATTACTTACTGATAAAATAAGAGACCTACAAAATTTTGTAGTCTCCCGATCATTTCAGCAAGATCTCTTAACAGGATAAAATGATTTTACTCTACATTTCAATCTTTACATGCAGCAGCTATACCAAAATGCTATGTCTATTGTTCCAAAGCATAGCAAACCTAACTTTTACAATCGACAATGACCTGAAATAGTTATTGCTTTATTCCCACATAAAAAAACCCACTGATCGCCCTAACATTGTTACTTGCGTTTTCGCATTGAAACTCAAGATACATAGGATACATAGGTTCAAGAAAAAGTATTGGACATAAAACCATTCAGAAGGAGTATGTTTCATTATTATGGAAGCAAATAACTTTCAAAATATCTGATATTTTTCATTGAAAATAAATCTGAAAAATTTTTATTTGAAAGTCTAATGAACTTAGTTTGCAGCATTTGCTGCACAAGCCACTAGTATTATTTAATATGGAGAAGAACATATGTATAAAATTTAGCCAGATAATGTTCACACCTTCTGCGGACCTCTGGAAAAAGAACTACGGAAGAGACTAGTGAAGTGCTTTGTAAGGAGTGTGGCATGGTATGGGGCAGAAACATGGACATTACGAAGAAGTGAAGAAAAGCTGATCGAAGCATTTGAAATGTGGACATGCAGAAGAATAGAATGTCTGAAGTGGACAGACAGAATAAGAAACGAAGATGCTGAAACTGATCAGGAAGAGGAAAAGGAATTGGTTGGATCACTGGCTGAGAAGAAACTGCCTACTGAAGGATGCACTGGAAGGAATAGTGAACGGGAGAAGAGTTCGGGGCAGAAGAAGATATCAGATGATAGACGGTATTAAGATACATGGATCATATGAAGAGACAAAGAGGAAGGCAGAAAATAGGAAAGATTGGAGAACACTGGGTTTGCGGTGAAAGACTTTCCCTTGGGTAGAACACTAAATGAATGAAATGTTCACAATTCAGAAATCGAATACAGAATTCCCAGCAGAGAAAACAAAAAAACTCTGCAGGCCATTCAGTAACTATATGACCAAACTATTACAACGGAACACGCATGTCTATTGTTATCATTTCAGTTGCCAATTATGAGGGGCACAAAGAGAACGTCACGCTAACATCCGGGTGTCATGGTAACAGAGCCGCCAGAGCAGAAGACCGGTCTTGTTAAAGTTCAACCCATCTCTTCAGAGAAGACTATAAACACAAGATATATCTGCAAATCCAACCATTCAGAATAAGTATTTGTAATGTGTATCATATGCAAAATTTTGTTCCAACAACAGATTCATTAGCTTATTTTTTTCTTTACTTTTTCATTAAACGAAGTATAAGACCAAGTATTCTGATAATATTAAAAGTTCTTCCCTAAGTTACAATAAACAGAGAATGGGAGTGACGGACCCCATGGAGAAACATGAGGTACAAAGTTAATTTTGACTTTCGTTTCCATAGTAACCACGAGTTACGTCGGAGTAAACCCTTCATGTGAAAAAGTTACAATTTTTCTCTTCTTGTACGTGGAATATAGACATTTCACGTAAAAATAAATGTAGGTTTTTTTAATCGGTTATTTTACTATGCTTTATCAACTGCTAGAGTTATCTAGCATCTGAGTGATATGAAGATGATAATATTAGTGAGATGAGTTCAGGGTCCAGCGCCGAAAATTACCTAGCGTTAGCTTTTAATGGGTTGAGGGAAACCCCAGGGAAAAACTCGACCAGGAAACTTGCCCCAACCATAATTAGAAACCAGGCGTCCTAGTTTCGCGGTCAGACGTTCTAACCGTTACTCCACAGCGGTGGACATATAGGTTTGTTAGATGTGTTAACTTCATGAAGCTAATTTTATACGAATTTTAAGGGAAAAATTGAAATGTTTGAAAAATTAATTTTCAAAAATGAATCTGGTTTTAATAATAATAATAATAATAATAATAATAATAATAATACTTACTTACTTACTGGATTTTAAGGAACCCGGAGATTCATTGCCGCCCTCACATAAGCCCGCCATTAGTCCCTATCCTGAGCAAGATTAATCCAGTCTCTATCATCATATCCCACCTCCCTTAAATCCATTTTAATATCATATTCCCATCTACGTCTCGGCCTCCCCGCCCAACTAACACTCTATATGCATTTCTGGATTCGCGCATACGTGCTACATGCCCTACCCATCTCAAACGTCTGGATTTAATGTTCCTAATTATGTCAGGTGAAGAATACAATGCGTGCAGTTCTGTGTTGTGTTGTGTAATTTTCTCCATTCTCCTGTAACTTCATCCCTCTTAGCCTTAAATATTTTCGTAAGCACCTTATTCTCAAACACCCTTAATCTCTGTTCCTCTTTCAAAGTGAGAGTCCAAGTTTCACAACCATAAAGAATAACCGGTAATATAACTGTTTTATCAATTCTAACTTTCAGATTTTTTAACAGCAGACTGGATGATAAAAGCTTCTCAACCGAATAATAACACGCATTTCCCATATTTATTTTTTTCTTATTGGGTTATTTTACGACGCTGTACCAACATCTATGTTATTTAGCGTCTGAATGAAATGAAGGTGATAATGCTGGTGAAATGAGTCCGGGGTCCAGCACCGAAAGTTATCCAGCATTTGCTCATATTGGGTTGAGGGAAAACCCCAGAAAAAACCTCAACCAGGTGACTTGCCCCGACCGGGATTCGAACTCGGGCCACCTGGTTTCGCGGCCAGACGCGGTGACCGTTACTCCACAGGTGTGGACTCCCATATTTTATTCTGTGTTTAATTTCCTCTCGAGTATCATTTATATTTGTTACTAATAATAATAATAATAATAATAATAATAATAATAATAATAATAATAGTTAGTTCACTGTTGTGGAGTAACGATTAGCACGTCTGACCGTGAAACTAGCGGACCCGGGTTAAAATAAACCAATAATAATAGTTTGTAATCTTATTAGAAACAATTAATTTAAATATTTATCAATGCATTAATGAAATTAAATCTACCTAATTCAACTAAGTTTATTTTATATGGTTTTCAAAGTACATTACAAGTATCGATGTCAAAAAGAAATTCAGTAAGTGCAATTGAAACTTCACTCAAGCTATTCATAATGAATTCATATTAATATCTTCAAAATTTTTATGTGGGCGAGTTATGGCCAACATATTTTGCCTCGAGCCCTCAAATTCAAGAACAGAATTCATTTAATAATCCGTGGCGCTACAGCCCGTGAAGGGCCTAGACCGACCAGCCGGCTGCTGGCTTCACGCCCACATGTCGAAGCAGAGGTGGACGATCATCCAACCAGAATGGAGGTATCGTGTGGTTAGCACGATGATACCCCCAGTCGTTATAGCTGGCATTCGCAACCGAATTTCGCTACCTATCGTAGCTTCCCAAGTGCATCACGATGTTTGGTGGGCACCGGTCCCATACACTGGCCGAAATTTCATGAGAAAATTTCTTCCCCCATGAGGACTCAAATCAGCGCGCATTCCGTAACGCGAGTCCTAGGCAGGGTGCCTTAGACCGCAACGCCACGGCGCGGGACACAATTCATTTACATGCCATAAATTCGACACAGGCATCCCAGCTTTTACCTCCCTTCCAAAAGTAGGCTAGTAAAGGGAAGGATTTTTATGATCCTCAGTCAGATTTGAACCGGAAAAGTGAAAAATAATGCAACATATATCACCAAGAACGTCACCTCTTAAACTATAGAATTATCTTAAACAAAATTATAATCAAGTGGCGAAATGTGTTTAATTTCGCATTGCACAGAATCTAATGCAATAGTTTGTCCACCCCTGAGCCAATCTTCTCACGCACGGCAAGTAAAATCTCTTCTCAAATATTGCCGGACCGTCGTGGACCTTTTACGACCAGACGACGGTCAGCGTTATGTCCGAAAGTAGAAGCTCTTAGCAGAAGAGAGGCTGAAGGAAAACGCATTACTTACTTTTCGCTAGGATTTACATTTTAGTCTGACTTGAAGAAGGCGTACAGACCTGCACACGTACATTCGACTCAATAAGGTACGCATGAGACACACAAACGTGCTGTATCAATAAGACGGAAGATTTCATTTTTTAAAGTACGTTATATTTTATCTTTGATAGGCGACACTATACAGGGCGTCCCAGAATAAACTTAACTATGTGATTCTAGGACTTACCCCAAGTAAAATATTCAAAATCAACATGAATCCAAATTGGAGCAGTTTGTCAACCGAAATGTCGAATTCGAAACTCGAAATGACCACCATGTTTGTTGAGGACTCTCTGTGCTGTGACTTAACGTAAGGAAACCAAAACTAAGAAAACAAACTTAGATCAAGCTGAGCAAATCAAAAGTAACGTGAACAAACTAAAATCCGAAGAAACTAACGCTGATCTGAATAAACTAAAAGTAATCTAAAGAAACCAAAAGTAAATAATTAATATTTGAGGAGGAAAATTCGCTCCGGCGCCGGGGATCGAACACGGGTCCTTGGTTCTACGTACCAAGCGCTCTGATCACTGAGCTACCGCCGAATTCAATCCACAGCACCGGATCGAATATTAATTGTCAACATTACAGAGATTAGTCTGTAGGACAAATTAATAAATCCATAATATTCTAAAAGTAAATAAATCAAAGAAAAATGAACCTAAAAGTAAGACAACCCAAAAGAAAAATCAATATAAACAAATAAAAGAATAAACTAAAGTAACTAAAACTACGCCTAGACAGCAAAAATCGAAAGAAATTTAAGGAAACTAAACAACTTAAACAAACCAATACAAATCTAAAGAAATTTAAATTGAAGTAAGAAAACCACAAATAATCTGAACAAGCTAAAGTAATTTGAATAAATTAAAACTAATCTAAACAAACAGAAACTAACCAAAACTGACAAAAAACGAAATGTAATCTAAACAAGTAAAATTAACCTTTAAGAAACTAGAAATAACGAAGACATTAATATTAACCTGAAAAACGAAAACGAATGTGAAGAAACCAAAGCAAAACTAAGCAAAAAACATAAACCTGAAAAAAACTGAAATTAATCCGGAAAAAACTAAATTAACCTAAACAATCTAAAACTAATCTGAACAATTTCAAATTAACTTAAACAATACAACCCTAACTCAACCCAAACAGAAAATAATCTGAATAAACCAAAATTAAACTATAAAAATAAAATCAATCTAAACAAATTAACAAAAAGAAATTAAAAATAATCTAAGAAATCCTAAACTAACCTGGAAAACCAAAATAAATATAAACAAACCGAAAGTAACCTTAGCAAAAGAATACAAACCTAAAGAAACTGAAACTAGACGGAAAAAATTGAAACTAATCACAATAGTCCAAATCTAATCTCAGAAAAGCAAAGCCAGGATAACAAATCCAAAAATAAAACTAAAACTGGCTTGAGCAAATAACAATTAACCTAAGAAATTTAAAACTAACCTGGAAAAACCATAAATTCTACAGTGTAAATTTTTTTATTGGGTTATTTTACGACGCTGTATCAACATCTAGGTTATTTAGCGTCTGAATGAAATGAAGGTGATAATGCCGGTGAAATGAGTCCGGGGTCCAGCACCGAAAGTTACCCAGCATTTTCTCATATTGGGTTGAGAGAAAACCCCGGAAAAAACCTCAACCAGGTAACTTGCCCCGACCGGGATTCGAACCCGGGCCACCTGGTTTCGCTGCCAGACCCGCTGACCATTACTTCACAGGTGTGAACTACAGTGTAAAAAAAAAAAAGAAAAGCAATTTCAGCAAATCCGACTAACCTAGAAACAGAAACTAAACTGCATAAATCAAGACTAACCTATTCTAACGTACAGTAAGCTAACGTTAACAATTGAAAACAAACCGAAAAAAATAAAACTAAACTAAAAAAATTAACCGTCCTGCCTGAAGAACTGATGGGTTTGGGGGGGGGGGGGGAGTTACATAATTTGCTTGTCGGTTCGCTTTGTGTTTCGCAGTGCTCTCTAGTGAGTAAGGATTGAATAACCATTATTATTGCCGGTAGTATTATTGCTGTAATTCGATCCGTGCCTCTTTGCATGTGGGGCTCTAATACAGCGTCATGTTGTGAACTGTGCTTGCCACTCGGGTCAATATTTCCAATCAGCGTTCTTCTTGAACAGGCTGTAGTGCATTAATTAAAATGTTTAGTAGATTCAAATCAGTATCACTGATGTACAGTGCATGGAATCCATAAGGAGGGCAAACGCACACCATAGGGTGTACCACGGCGTACTTTGGGCACTCAAGGCGACCCTCTTCAGCTCATTATAGGCACAGTGTTTCTCTCGTAATCTTATGGAATAAAGAACTAAAAAACAAGTGCATATCTTTATTACGCTGCATATGTTTAAGTTGGGTTACAGCGAAAATGGAAATACAATGGAAACAAGGGAAATACAATGGGAACAAAGGGAAAACAAGCAAAAGAACAATACAAAGGAAACAAGGAGAACAGAATGAAAACAAAAGGAATTCAAGAAGATGGGGGTACAAGGAAAAGAACGGGGATACAAGGAGAACAAGGAGAATACAAGAAGAACAAGGGGAATACAAAAAGAATAAGAGAAATACAAGGAAAATAAGAAGAATACAAAGAGAACAAGAGGAATACAGGGAGAAAAAGAGGAATACAAGAAAAACAAGCGGAATACAAAGAGAACAAGAGGAATACAAGAAAAAGAAGAGAAATACAAGGAGAACTAGAAGAATACAAGAAGAACAAGAAGACTACAAGGAGAACAAGAGGAATACAAGGAGAACAAGCGGAATACAAGAAAATGAAGAGGAATACAAGGAGAATAAGAGGAATACAAGAAGAACAAGCGGAATTCAAAGAGAACAAGAGAAATACAAGGAAAAGAAGACGAATACAAGAGGACAAGAGAAATACAAGGAGAACTAGAGTAATACAAGGATAACAAGAGGAATACAAGAAGAAGAAGAAGAGGAAGCGGAATACAAAGAGAACAAGAGGAATACAAGAAAAAGAAGACAAATACAAGGATAACTAGAAGAATACAAGAAGAACAAGAAGGCTACAGGGAGAACAAGAGGAATACAAGAAGAACAAGCGGAATACAAAGAGAACAAGAGGAATACAAGAAAAAGAAGACAAATACAAGGAGAACTAGAAGAATACAAGAAGAACAAGAAGACTACAGGGAGAACAAGAGGAATATAAGGAGAACAAACGGAATACAAAGAGAACAAGAGGAATACAAGAAAAAGAAGACAAATACAAGGAGAACTAGAAGAATACAAGAAGAACAAGAAGACTACAGGGAGAACAAGAGGAATACAAGGAGAACAAGCGGAATACAAAGAGAACAAGAGGAATACAAGAAAAAGAAGACAAATACAAGGAGAACTAGAAGAATACAAGAAGAATAAGAAGACTACAGGGAGAACAAGAGGAATACAAGGAGAACAAGCGCAATACAAAGAGAACAAGAGGAATACAAGAAAAAGAAGACAAATACAGGAGAACTAGAAGAATACAAGAGGAACAAGAAGACTACAGGGAAAACAAGTGGAATACAAGAAGAACAAGCTGAATACAAAGAGAACAAGAGAAATACAAGAAGAAGAAGAAGCGGAATACAAAGAGAACAAGAGGAATACAAGAAGAAGAAGCGGAATACAAAGAGAACAAGAGGAATACAAGAAAAATAAGACAAATACAAGGAGAACAAGAGGAATACAAGAATAACAAAGGGAATACAAGGATAACGAGGGAATACAAGGAGTTCAAGGGGAATACAAGGAGAAGAAGGGAATACAAAGAGAATAAGAGGACTACAAGGAAAAGAAGAGGAATACAAGGAGAACAAGAGGAATACAAGGAGAACAAGAGGAATACAAGGAGAACAAGAGGAATACAAAGAGAATAAGAGGAATACAAGGAAAAGAAGAGGAATACAAGGAGAACAAGAGGAATACAAAGAGAATAAGAGGAATACAAGGAAAAGAAGAGGAATACAAGGAGAACAAGAGGAATACAAAGAGAATAAGAGGAATACAAAGAGAATAAGAGGAATACAAGGAAAAGAGGAGGAATACAAGGAGAATAAGAGGAATACAAAGAGAATAAGAGGAATACAAGGAAAAGAAGAGGAATACAAGGAGAACAAGAGGAATACAAAGAGAATAAGAGGAATACAAGGAAAAGAAGAGGAATACAAGGAGAATAAGAGGAATACAAAGAGAATAAGAGGAATACAAGGAAAAGAAGAGGAATACAAGGAGAACAAGAGGAATACAAAGAGAATAAGAGGAATACAAGGAAAAGAAGGGGAATACAAGGAGAACAAGAGGAATACAAAGAGAATAAGATGAATACAAGGAAAAGAAGAGGAATACAAGGAGAACAAGAGGAATACAAAGAGAATAAGAGGAATACAAGGAAAAGAAGAGGAATACAAGGAGAATAAGAGGAATACAAAGAGAATAAGAGGAATACAAGGAAAAGAAGAGGAATACAAGGAGAACAAGAGGAATACAAAGAGAATAAGAGGAATACAAGGAGAACAAGAGGAATACAAGGAGAACAAGAGGAATACAAAGAGAATAAGAGGAATACAAAGAAAAGAAGGGGAATACAAGGAGAACATGAGGAATACAAAGAGAATAAGAGGAATACAAGGAAAAGAAGAGGAATACAAGGAGAACAAGAGGAATACAAAGAGAATAAGAGGAATACTAGGAAAAGAAGAGGAATACAAGGAGAACAAGAGGAATACAAAGAGAATAAGAGGAATACAAGGAAAAGAAGGGGAATACAAGGAGAACAAGAGGAATACAAAGAGAATAAGAGGAATACAAGGAAAAGAAGAGGAATACAAGGAGAACAAGAGGAATACAAAGAGAATAAGAGGAATACAAGAAGAGGAAAGGAATACAAGGAGAACAAGAGGAATACAAAGAGAATAAGAGGAATACAAGGAAAAGAAGAGGAATACAAGGAGAACAAGAGGAATACAAAGAGAATAAGAGGTATACAAGGAAAAGAAGAGGAATACAAGGAGAACAAGAGGAATACAAAGAGAATAAGAGGAATACAAGGAAAAGAAGAGGAATACAAGGAGAACAAGAGGAATACAAAGAGAATAAGAGGTATACAAGGAAAAGAAGAGGAATACAAGGAGAACAAGAGGAACACAAAGAGAATAAGAGGAATACAAGGGAAATTAGAGGTATACAAGAAGAACAAGAGGAATACAAAGAGAAGAAGGGGAATACAAAGAGAAAAAGAGGAATACAAGGAGAACAAGAGGAATAGAGGGAAAATAAGAAGAATACAAAGAGAACAAGAGGAATACAACGAGAAAAGAAGAATACAAGCAGAACAAAGGAAATGCAAAGGACACAATTTCCCCCATTGCTAATATGGAGAAACATTTAGTTCTACGTCATAAATTCCATTACAATTCATATCGAGTTCGTCGCCATTTTCTGTTTTTGGTATCGAATATCTACTTACGAATTTTTACTGGAAACCATTATATCTGTCCAATTGTTTAGGATGATTAACAAACGTGACACAATCTCTCAACGTACTCTAAATCAGTCCTAATAACATTTTTAATTTTTTCTTATATCTATTGAAACATATTTCAAAAATGAAGCGAGGTTAAAGTATACAGATATGTAGCCTATATAGACAATTACCTCCATAGAGAATCCGGAACATGAATATTATCTCCCTATTTGATCACAGAGTAAATAATAAAAATTGTATATAATTATCTTCCCGATGATAAATCATATACTTGAGTATCATATTTAACTTGATAAAGTACTGAACTGTTACGGAACGCCAAGACATTAATTAGGAAAATATATCACCATGGCATCGATTTTCTTTTCGTCTTGCATTTCTATGTCAACCGCACTACCGCGTTTTACTCGTATGTAGATTTATATTTTTTTGCATCTTCTTCTGTTCTCTGTTACTATGGCAAACGTAAGATTGTCTTTTATTTTATACTCCACAGTAATGCATGTCCCTTGTCTTTTTATTTCTATATACCAAAAGCAATTATTATGTTTCCTTTTCTTTTCACACTCATATTCAACAAAATAAGTTGCAGTTCTTCCATTGTTATGATTAGAAGCAATTGTAGTAGCAATATTAATATTCGCGTACTTACTTACTGGCTTTTAAGGAACCCGGAGGTTCATTGCCGCCCTCACATAAGCCCGCCATTGATCCCTATCCTCAGCAAGATTAATCCATTCTCTATCATCATATCTCACCTCCCTCAAATCCATTTTAATATTATCTTCTATCTACGTCTCGGCCTCCCTAAAGGTCTTTTTTCCCTCCGGCCTCCCAACTAACACTTTATATGCATTTCTGGATTTGCCCATACGTGCTACATGCCCTGCCCAACTCAAACTTCTGGATTTAATGTTCCTAATTATGTCAGGTGAAGAATACAATGCGTGCAGTTCTGTGTTGTGCAACTTTCTCCATTCTCCTGTAACTTCATCCCTCTTAGCCCCAAATATTTTCCTAAGCACCTTGTTCTCAAACACCCTTAACCTATGTTCCTCTCTCAAAGTGAGAGTCCAAGTTTCACAACCATAAAGAACAACCGGTAATATAACTGTTTTATAAATTCTAACTTTCAGATTTTTTGACAGCAGTCTGGATGATAAAAGCTTCTCAACCGAATAATAACACGCATTTGCCATATTTATTCTGTGTTTAATTTCCTTCCGAGTATCATTTAGGCCTATATTTGTTACTGTTGCTACATCTCTTCAAAAGATAAATTTCCAATTTTTATATTTCCATTTCGTACAATATTCCCGTCACGAGACATAATCATATACTTTGTCTTTTCGGGATTTACTTCCAAACCTATCTCTTTACTTGTAATGTTCTCGTACATTACTAATAATTAAAATTTAAGTACAACTGGAAGCTGAAGTAAATAAATAAATAGACAGGTAGATAAAAGGATAAATGTATGAATAAATAAATAAAATAAATAAAACTTTTCACTTGTTAATGAAACATTATGCACGATGAAAGAGATTAAACAATATATACCACTATAGACAAAAAAAAAACTTTATTTTTTTCAAAAGAACTCTTTTCGTTTGTTTGACATCTCCATGGCAATAAAGAGATTTTTTATGCGAAGTCCCAGCAATAGTGTGATGTGCATTATATCCTGTGTTTAGCATGTGCAATCTCTGTTCTTGAACCACCGATCCGAGTACACGGCAAAGTAATTGGGCACTCGCGGTTGATTTCGTTTGGTTTGCTCGTGTAAACCAGGCTCGTCAGACAAACAGAGCGACAATCCATTACAGTTGTTTAATTACTTCGGTGGGTGCTTTCAGAAAAAAAAAAAAAAAAACAGCTACGTTTTCATGAACTCGGCGCTGTGGTAGCCGGCTTCATCAGTGCGCATGGCCGTGTATGAGTAATTGGCTCTCACATGTTATTAATAATAAAATACACAAGGGTCATCAAATTGTGGTCCGTGACCTCAATTTAGATCTATGTATTCGTACACTACAACATACATATTAAATGTGTCGAACATTGTATGGGTTATACAAATCTGGCTTTCAGGTAGTAGCTCCCTGTAAAGCAGGTTTGAGTAATTCCAAGGAAAAATTGTTCCGGAGCCGGGTATCGATCCCGGGACCCTTCGCTGTGACGGTGTCGTGTATAGTTCCTGGGGTAGCTCAGTCGGAAGAGCGTTCGCGCGCTAAGCGAAGGGTCACGGGATCGATACCCGGCCCCGGAATAATTTTTCCTTGAAATTATTCATTGTATGGGTTGCTTCTACCGACGAAATGTTATAAAATTCGAATAGACATACATCTAAAACTGTACAATCCTTTAATATAAGGCTTTCCAGTTGCGTATAACGTGATGCCACGTAAATACGTCGATGCAAAAGGGCTACTCTACAAAAAATTGGACGGGAGTGAAAGATTTGATTAGCCACCGGCGTAGCTCAATCGAATGAGGTGTTTGTCTGCCGATCTGGAGTTGCACTCAGGCGTGGGTTCGATTCCCTCTCGGACTGATTACCTGTCTCCAACCGTAAGGCGAATGTCAGGTAATTTATGGCGAATCCTCGGCCTCATCTCGCCGAATACCATCTCGCTATCGCCAATCCTAATATCGCTAAATGACACAGTAATTGATATAGCGTCATTAAATAACCAACTAATAAAAAAAAGGTAAAGGTAAAGGTATCCCCGTAACATGCCATGAAGGCACTTGGGGGGCAAGGAGGTAGAGCCCCATGCTTTCCATGACCTCGGCACTAGAATGAGGTGGTGTGGTCGGCACCACGCTCTGACCGCCTTTTAACCCCGGGAAAAACCCGGTACTCAATTTTATAGGAGGCTGAGTGAACCTCGGGCCGTTCTGAAAGTTTGACAACGAGAAAAAAATCCTGTCACCACATGGGATCGAACCCCGGACCTTTCAGTCCGTAGCCAGCTGCTCTACCAACTAACCAACTAATAAAAGTTTAATTTTATCGTAAAATTCACCGCCGAGATTATCTAGTAGGAATGGATAATGCAGTGGTAATACAACATATATATATACAGGGTGATTCAAAAGTCGCGCGACGTATAGGACATCTCCGTTATTAGTGTAAGTACAAAAAATAGTTGCAAATAAATGTTTTAGATATTGATACGTGTAGTTCATGTGCAAAATTTAAAGAAAATCGTAAAAGCCATTTTTGAGAAAATTGCAACAAACATATTCGCGTTTCAAGTAAAGTACCAGTTTGGTTAGGGAAAACGCATCCAAAACTTAGGTGCCACATCTGTGGAGGATACGAAACTTAATTTAGAAATGTGGTTTGGGTCGCGAGTCGAATATTAAATTGGACATTTAATTGCAATTTTCAATAAAGGTATTCGTTTTTCAGTGTACAAAATAATTATCATTATTTACAGACGTATCCTTGGCGGATTCGCCCTTATCTCGTTTACAGATAAAATACTTTGAACATCGATTATCTCTACAGGTACATTAGGCGGGTTTGCCCTTCTCTTACGGAAAGCCCCAGATGGTTATTGCCGGGAGTCGAACACAGTAGCAAACCATTGCGAAAGCCATTCCATTTAAGCCACAGTAAAAAACAACATAATTAATGTCAGAAATAACATAACAACATAAAATTCGAAAAACAAACAACAATAAAAAACAACATAGACATAGTAAATAAAATAAAAGACAAACATATCCCACACAGTACAACATTAGCAACTTTCGACATAACTAACCTATACACAAACATACCCATAAAAGATACACTACAGATACTAGAACAAATGCTCAAAAACAACAACACACCACAAGAACACATCAAATAAATCATCCACATCACAGACAACATCATAAAACAAAACTACTTCACATACAATAACAAATATTACACACAAACCGAAGGCCTACCCATGGGATCACCCATTTCCAGCATACTACCAGAAATATTCTTACACCACATAGAATAGACATACATACTAAACAAAGACAACAACAAACACGCAGACATCATCATATATTGGCACAGATACGTAGATGACATACTAATACTATTCAAAGGAAACAAAAGACAGATCCAAAACCTGTATCAACACATAAACAAAATACACCCAAAGCTACACTACACATTAGAAATTGAAAACAACATATCCATAAATTTTTTAGACATCACAATAACAAAAGTAGACAACAAACGCACATTCAAAGTATACAGAAAACCAACAACAACAACACACATACACAACACATCCAACCGCCCAACACAACACAAACAAGCTGCATTCCGAACAATGGTACACAGACTACTCAACATACCAATGAACTAACAGGATTACAACGAAGAGATAAACACAATCAAATACATAGCACAAGAAAACGGATACAACCCTAACATAATAGACAACATAATACGTAAGACAAAACAAAACCAAAAAAAAAACAGAAGAATACAACAGAAACACAAGAACACAAAAAATACATCACATTAACGTACGAAAACAAAAACACAATTAAAATTGAAACCTCATTCAAGAAATTAAACTACAACATCGCATACAGAACAAATAACACTCTACAAAAACATCTCAACACACAAACAAACAAATACAACCACACAGGCTTATACAAACTCAAATGTAACACCTGCAACAACTTCTACATAGGACAGACAGGCAGATCATTTCAAACACGTTACAAAGAACACATCACAGCCATAACAAAATTACGAAATACCTCCACATATGCAGAACACATCACAAATGCCAACCATACGTACAGAGACATCAACACAGATATGGAAACACTGCACATCCAACCAAAAAGCCAGAAACTCAACACACTAGAACAATATAAAGTATACACACACACAAAAACACACTCCAACGATATTCTTAACACACAACTCAATTTGAAAACACATACACTCTTTGATTCTACACTACGAACACACCCTCACAGGAAACAACAAGAGGCACCAAGACTAACAACGACCAGTTCTGAAGATGACCCATAAATAGGTCGAAACATGTAAACAAGGTACGTTAAAATTTAACACAAGAAAGTCTTATCACACATATTCCGAAGATAACAAAACTGGTGTTCAGTAGCGAAGGGACAAGACATAATAAACAGTGCCTTCCTAGAACTTCAAACAAACCAGTACTTCATTTCCATACAAAGCACGTACGTTGCACAACGATGAAATATGTGTGATTGCGCTTTGTTCTGCTTATTCTCAAGATCAGAACGTGATTCAGAATAATTACTGGATAGCGTCGTTGTGGAAATGGGCTCTCCTGCGCTAGGTTCGTGTGAAAGGGATTCTACAACTCAACTAAATTACAGTATTCATTCAGAAACCAGCGACGACGCTCGCGTGGGGAAGCAAACCGCAAACCCTTTGCATGAATTTACATTCTTACCCTCTTCTCCTGGATCGATGTCCAAGAAGAAATTTAAATGTAGAGGAAGACAGACAAACTTGCTGCTGAAAGGAGCTGTCCTCTGTCGCTATGGAGACCATTGTAACAGTTAGGACGTCTTTTGTTGATGGATTAAATGGAGTAGTTTCCAAGGAAACAACCAGCGTTAGTGAAGCAAGATGTAGCCGGTAGTCTATTAGTAACTAAATTTGCCACGACATTCGAAGTTAGCGAATGGGGTACATAACCATACTCTGATCCATTTGGGTATGGATGATATTGATTTATTATTATAAAGCTACTAGTGGCTTGTGAAGCAAATGCTGCAAACTAATTTCATTAGACGTTCAAAAAAACATTTTTCAGATTTATTTTCAATGAAGAATACCAGACATTCTGAAAGTTATTTGCTTCCATAATAATGAAAGATACTTTCTCTCGAGCCAATGCTGAAGAGAACCACGCATATAAATATCTACACCACACCGCCATTAAATATATGAAAAAGACCCAACTCCACTTGATTAATAACTATAAAAATATTTGATTTTTAATAATATTATTATCTTACGTAAGTTTTATAGCTTTCAGTAACATATTCTATATATACTATATAGCCGCCACTCAGTAAAATATAGAAATCAAAATCTAATTTAAGTGATTCTCTACATCTACTTATATAACCCCAAAACGTTTCACTTTCATATCATCAATATAGCATTAATAGGCCTATGTATAATTAATGAAAAATAGTCACATCATGGCATTAACTGCAATAATATTTCAATTCTAATAGTAATAATGTCATCAAACCCCTCAAGTTTTTTAGTTTTTAATATCCAATACACAGCTGTACCCAGAAAATTACACACCACAGAATCGAACCTGTAAATTATTTTTAGTAAGTTAAGTTTTTAATAACCAATTTAATTTGAGCTCTAAATATGTCAGCATTCTTGCAGATCATGGCCTTCGTGTAATATTGTTTACTGTAGCGTGTGTTTTGTTTTAATCTGAAATGCAACACGGCCGACTTGATGCTCGCTTCGCTTCTCCTGAATGCAATTAGCTAGCTCTCAAAACTGACGACAGATGGATTTTGGAAAATAGGAAAATTATGTAGGAAAATTGACATTTCACTGAAAACTACTATTTTTCCGAAAAACTTTGGAGTCCAAACTTCAAAATGAGGGGCCATTTATTAAAATCCGTTCAGCCGTTTTCCCGTAATTTCCATTACCAGTTCAAATTATATATAGATTATGATAGTAGGAAAAATTTTTTGCTAGTTATATTATGATTATAAGATGGGAGTTTCCATATATGACAATCAACAACGCATAATCTGAAAGGACAAATGAAAATCGTGGATGCTTAAAATGGCTACTACAAATCAACAGCGGGCACAATGTGTTCTTTGGAATGCTAATTTAGAGTTCAAAGGGAATTTCGACGTGAGTATGGGGTGCGTAATGTACCTAAATACGATTCCATAATGTTGTGGTATTTAACATTTGTAGAAACAGGTTATGTGTTAAAAAAAATGCAGGAGGTTGCAGGCGAAACCCAGTATGAGAAGCAGCTATCTCTTGGCTTGGCCTCCAAACTCCTCAGATCTAACCCCTCCTGAATTCTTCGTGTGGGGTTTTGTTAAAGACATAGTCTATTCACAGTAACCCAGGAATTGATTATCTGAGAATAAAAAGCTTTTCTTATGTTGCAACGGACATGGGCTGAACTGCATCACCGTTATGAGTTGTGCAGGGTGCGCAATAGGGGTCATGTTGAGCTCTGAGGAATCTCCCATCTTTCAGTGTTGTATGCACAAAAGTTTCAACAAATAAAGTTCAGTAGTAAATGTTTTCCGGTGTTTTTATTTTATTCATTCTCAAACGGATAACCTTGTATTTTAAAATATACTCACCGGAAAAAATTCTATTGGGAAATGATTACTATATTTTGTTTATGTATATGTTTTGTGATTTAATCGTGAAATAGCCCATAGTTAAGGTGACCAGATTTTGAAAGTAAAAAACCGAGACACTTCTTAGAAGCGAGTTATCATTATCAAACACAAATTTAGCGAACTAAATTCAGACAATTGCAATCGCGAATTTATACTGTTGTGATAGAATAATTAATCTGTTCATAATAATTTTAATGCTAACGGGAAACAAAAGTAACTATTTAAAATAAATGCATGAGTTAAGAATTTAATTTTTGAAATGGGAAATGCTGATAAAAGCATAACGAATATTTTTGTATGCGAAATAATATGTTTAAATAAATATGATTCAATATTCGACAGGGAGGTTGAAACCATTGCCCATGTCCTGGGAATCTATCCACACGGTGAACTTCTACGAAATACTCGGCATCATACAGTAAGATCTATAACAGCAACAGCCTTAAGGAACAAAGGTTATTCAGTATATGAAGAAGTACACGGCATATCCAGTGAGGGTAGGAATCGAAGAATCGACATAATTGCATTTAAACCTCACTCTCTTGAAGGTTACATCATAGACCCTACTGTGAGATTCGAATCGCACGAACACCAGCCAGAAGAAGTATAGAGGAAAAAAGGAATATATATGAACCTTTCATCAGTTTTTATAAGGACAAATACCATCTGGAATCCATCGTCATTACGGGACTAATGATAGGAGCCCTTGGGACCATACCCCGGTTCCTAGTCGACTTCTGTAAATCTTTTAGCCTGCATAAAAATATTTTAAGAGATCTAACAATTGCAGCACTCAACGGCTCAATAGCTATTTTCAGGCATCATACATATGGACCATGACTAATTCGCATCTCCTTGACGTTATTTCGTTTAATATCATGTGTTTCAATATAATTCAAATTGTTATTTTTCACTCTAACAACAATGTATCACTGAGCCCCAAGGCATTTACTCTATTGTATCATGGTACTCTTTGTCGATGGCAACCTGTAGTGGTTACAGGAAGAAATTAAATTAAATTAAATTAAATTATGACTTACGGAGTTTCTCAAAATCTCAAGAAAATTTAAGAAAACAATCTCTTTATTTGATGAAATAATTGAAAATTTGTTCCAAAACTAATACAAATTTGAATCTCGAAATCAGTATTTAGAAGCTGACTTTATAATTTTGGTTTTATGTGAACAAATTTCACTCTAACCTGCATGAAATGTCACAAAGATCATAAATAATAAAGTTCTGTACAAAATAGTCTAATATAATAATACATTACATAAAAGACAACATTACTCTAACAAATAAAAAAATTCAGACACAAAATAATTATCTATATATATAATTTGAACTGGTAATGGAAATTACGGGAAAACGGCTGGACGGATTTTAATAATGACCCCACATTTTGAAGCTTGGAACTCAAAATTTTTCGGAAAAATAGTAGTTTTCAGTGAAATGTCAATTTTTAAACATAATTTTCATATTTTCCAAAATCCATCTGTCGTCAGTTTTGAGAACTAGCTAATATCATTCACGGCCGACTTGATATTCCCTTCGCTTTTTTGTAAAGGAGAAGCAAAGCGAGCATCAAGTTGGCCGTGTTGCATTTCAGAATAAAACAAAACACACACTACAGTAAGCAATATTACACGAAGGCCATGATCTGCAAGAATGCTGACATATTTAGAGCTCAAATTAAATTGGTTATTAAAAACTTAACTTACTAAAAATAATTTACAGGTTCGATTCTGTGGTGTGTAATTTTCTGGGTACAGCTGTGTATTGGGTATTAAAAAGTACAAAACTTGAGGTGGTTTGATAACATTATTACCATTAGAAATGAAATATTATTGTAGTTAATGCCATGATGTTACTATTTTTCATTAATTATACATATTAATGCTATATTGATGATATGAAAGTGAAACGTTTTGGGGTTATATAAGTAGATGTAGAGAATACCTTAAATTAGATTTTGATTTCTATATTTTACTGAGTGGCGGCTATATAGTATATATAGTATATGTTACTGAAAGCTATAAAACTTACGTAAGATAATAATATTATTAAAAATCAAATATTTTTATAGTTATTAATCAAGTGGGGTTGGGTCTTTTTCATATCCTATTTAATGGCGGTGTGGTGTAGATATTTATATGCGTGGTTCTCTTCAGTATTGGCTCGAGAGAATCTTTCATTGTTATGGAAGCAAATAACTTTCAGAATGTCTGGTATTCTTCATTGAATATAAATCTGAAAAATGTTTATTTGAACGTCTAATGAACTTAGTTTGCAGCATTTGCTGCACAAGCCACTAGTTACTATTTAATACGAGAAAAATACATATTGGCTACTTCATAGTAGTCGTGTAATTTCAATGAAGTGGGCGAGACCTCATATATAATGAATATGTGATGTACAAAATAATTAATTTACCAACAGAAATACCGATTTACTTGTGGTATTTTTCTATCCCTATAGAACAGGAATTAGCAATAACATCAATTTTGTTAAAATTTGACTTATGGGGTTTCTAAAAAACCCGATTCAATTCAGGTAGAATTGCGACCCACAGTTTGGCAACCTTGCCCCTAGGGCATTGCGTGACTTTCATTCTGTGAAAGGACTAGAATTGTCGTAAGAGCGGGTTGAACTTCAATGCCCGGTGCACAGACGGACAGATTTGTTTGCCTCTTCGTCGATCTGACAATATTACTTCCTGGAAAGTGATCTGGTCGCCAAGGAAACAACGCTATGTGGTTGTTAAGGTAAACCTACTGCCTTAACGACCAATAAACAAACA
Organism: Periplaneta americana; assembly: GCF_040183065.1. NCBI lineage: Eukaryota > Metazoa > Arthropoda > Insecta > Blattodea > Blattidae > Periplaneta > Periplaneta americana. Next base: position 16,702,640 of record NC_091122.1, on the reverse strand, counting down.
TTTGCACAGTAATAAACGTTTATGGGGTTTCAGCGACTCCTGGAGTGTCAACAAACATCCTTTTCCATAGACATATCGTATCCAGCAGAGAATTGCGGTAGATTTTAAATTAGTATTGAGCACATTGTAGATCATTTCGCTACACGACTTTATTACGAAATTGTGCTACATTACAAAGCATTCGATTTTTAATAAATTTATTTCTGAGAAGTATTGACGTAGAGTTATGTACATTATTCTCATATTTCTTTAGTCACCCCTGTAATTTATGGACTAACCACTACAATATTTCTGGATAAGTTTCTGTCGCTTCACCACTGTTTTGTTTATAATTTGAACAATAATTTTCTCAATGTGTACTTATAGGTCATTTTTGCGACTCCTGGAAATTTTCAAGTGCCTAGAATCGTAAGTAATGCCATAACAAAAAATATTGCATTGGCGACCCGTGAACAAAATAAGGTGTACCTATTCTACCTAATACATAACTAGCAAACAGACAAAAAATTTTTTTTTTAAGATTAGCGATCGGCAATCGTGCTCGGAAGTGACTTTGGGAGTGGGTTTTTTTTTTCTTTTTTTTTTTTAATTTTGACCGGCCAGAGGCCGTTTTCCAAAGTTATCTATTTTTGTTTTCTGTTTGTTTTACTTTTGGTTCCTTTGTTTTTTACTTATACTAATACAATCACAACACCCATGCCCGAGGCGGGACTCGAACCCACAACCCTTCGGACCAAGCGATAGGGACATGCCGTGCCCCTACCGCTTGAGCCATCCGGGCCGGCTAGATTCGAATCCTATTTGGACTGCAGCAAAGTTGGAGTTTCACTAAGGGGTTTTTCTCGACCGTACCGAATGTCTTGTAATCCTATGCAGAATCCTCGTACTCACCTCGCTATCATTAATTACGTCATAGTACAATACTGCGAAGTTGGTAGAAAGCCTCTAATCGCACGATTAGAAGATAACAGTAAATTTTCATACAATTAGTTTTGATTTGAAACAATAATTTCGAAGTAGAAATTACGAAATACAAAGAACAATAAACTCACACAGTGCTAATAGACCTGTAGCCAACGCAACGATAACTGACAATGTTACGTCATCTACAAGTCGCGCATGAGCACAAGTTCATCGTTACTCTTTCAGTAACGCTACGTCATTTTAACACTTACTTACTTACTTACAAATAGCTTTTAAGGAACCCGAAGGTTCATTGCCGCCCTCACATAAGCCCGCCATCGGTCCCTATCCTGTGCAAGATTAATCCAGTCTCTATCATCATATCCCACCTCCATCAAATCCATTTTAATATTATCCTCCCATCTACGTCTCGGCCTCCCCAAAGGTCTTTTTCCCTCCGGTCTCCCAACTAACACTCTATATGCATTTCTGGATTCGCCCATACGTGCTACATGCCCTGCCCATCTCAAACGTCTGGATTTAATGTTCCTAATTATGTCAGGTGAAGAATACAATGCGTGCAGTTCTGTGTTGTGTAACTTTCTCCATTCTCCTGTAACTTCATCCCGTTTAGCCCCAAATATTTTCCTAAGCACCTTATTCTCAAACACCCTTAACCTATGTTCCTCTCTCAGAGTGAGAGTCCAAGTTTCACAGCCATACAGAACAACCGGTAATATAACTGTTTTATAAATTCTAACTTTCAAATTTTTGGAAGCAGACTGGATGATAAAAGCTTCTCAACCGAATAATAACAGGCATTTCCCATATTTATTCTGCCTTTAATTTCCTCCCGAGTGTCATTTATATTTGATACTGTTGCTCCAAGATATTTGAATTTTTCCACCTCTTCGAAGGATAAGTCTCCAATTTTTATATTTCCATTTCGTACAATATTCTGGTCACGAGACATAATCATATACTTTGTCTTTTCGGGATTTACTTCCAAACTGATCGCTTTACTTGCTTCAAGTAAAATTTCCGTGTTTTCCCTTCATTAACACTTCATTAATTATTTAATATGGACTAGTTACTACAGTAGAAACCATTTTCAAGTTTCGATAAAATACTGAATTTAAAATCGCAAACTCTAAATATTTTTTTTCTTTAATAACGGCGGGCACCTTACTAAATTGGTGTCATTCACCCAAGTGTCCCCATCTGGTGAGCGAGGCACCGCAGCTTGTAGTTCTTTCAACCTCCATAAAGGAGTTGCCCTTGGTATACCATAGAAGAACTACGTAACACTGCATGACGAAATTCATAGAGGAAAGTAGAATTATGGTAGGGGAAACGGAAGTACTCCACGAAAACTATCACCAAAAACCGCATTTTTTTTTTCCACAAATTTCACTTGGACCCACTGGAACTCGAACTCGGGTTACCACGTAAAAACCCGACGCGCAAGCTTTCAACTAACAGTGCGCCAAAGAGAAAAAAATGTTATTTTACTTAAATAAACATTTGCGTCAAAGACTGCAAGATAAAAATGAGCATAATACCTAGCTATAACTATCACAAAAAGGCTTCTTTTAACCCTAAAATTTTCTTTTGTACTATCTTATGAAATATTCAGGAACTTAGAATGGATACTTGCGAAAACGATTATTATTTAATTCAGATGACTCCAAAGCCTGGCAGAGAGAAGCGAGTGCGTTGACATGGCAACTTGAGCGCCGGTCTTTATAGGCAGCTTATTCGCCTCTGCAATGGCGCGGGAGAGACTAAATAAAGGCTCTTGTATACCCTCCCCCTGGGTTTATTATTTTTCAAACACTTTCCTCGGGGAATTTGAGTGAAAGCATTATATATCACGGTTGGAAGACATATATGGAGCGTGTACGACGGTCGTAAACTGAACACCAGAGTCGAAAAGAAAGGTAAACAAAAACAGATACCTAAGCGAAGTCTACAACAAATTACTGTGGGGAATACGAAGAACGTTACATGTGGCATGTACTAGATGTACTGTACATGCAACACAGACAGGAGAGAAACAAATAAACACACTAATCAAAGTTAGGAAGGAAATACACATGCGATAAAGGAGGGGAGAAACGAAGAAAGAATACAAAAATACAAATAGGAAAGAAAATAGGAACAAAACAATAAACAGTTAGGAGAAAGGAAGATTTAAAAAAAAAAAACAAAGATAAAACAAATGAAAGTACAGATAAGATAGAAAAATAATTATCTTGATGATAAATTACAGAGAAATATAAATAGGAAAGAAAATAGAAAGAAAACAATAAACAGTTAGGAGAAAGGAAGATTTAAAATAAAACGAAAGATAAAACAAATTAAAGTACAGATAAGATAGGAAAATAATTATCTTAATGATAAATTGCAGAGAAATTAAAAATAAACTAATGAAATATACATGGCAAAGAACTCGAACTATAGAAGTGAGAAGAGACATTAAAAATAAATAAATAACTAAGTAAATAAGTAAATAAATAAATAAATAAATAAATAAATGAGTAACTAAATAAGTAAATAAGTAAGGAAATAAGTAAGTAAATAAGTAAATAACTAAATAAATAAGTAAGTAAATAAATAAATAAATAAGTAAGTAAGTAAATAAGTAAATAAATAAATAAATAAATAAATATGTAAGTAAAAAAGTAAGTAAATGAATAAATAAAGAAGTAAATAAATAAGTAAATAAGTAACTAAATAAGTAAATACCTAAGTAAATAAATAAATAATTAAGTAAGTAAGTAAATAAGTAAGTACATAAATAAATATGTAAGTAGGTAAATAAGTAAGTAAATAAATTAATATCTTAGTAAATAAGTAAATAAATAAATAAGTAAGTAAATAAATAAGTAAATAAATAAATAAGTAAATAAGTAAGTAAATAAGTAAATAAATAAATAAATAAGTAAATAAATAAATAATTAAATAAATAAGTAAATACGTAAATAAGTAAATAAGTAAGGAAATAAGTAAGTAAATAAGTAAATAACTAAATAAATAAGTAAGTAAATAAATAAATAAATAAGTAAGTAAGTAAATAAGTTAGTAAATAAATAAATAAATAAATATGTAAGTAAAGAAGTAAGTAAATGAATAAATAAGGAAGTAAATAAATAAGTAAATAAATAAATAAGTAAATAAGTAATTAAATAAGTAAATAACTAAGTAAATAAATAAATAATTAAGTAAGTAAGTAAATAAGCAAGTACATAAATAAATATGTAAGTAGGTAAATAAGTAAGTAAATAAATTAATATCTTAGTAAATATGTAAATAAATAAATAAGTAAGTAAGTAAATAAATAAGTAAATAAATAAATAAGTAAATAAGTAAGTAAGTAAATAAGTAAATAAATAAATAAATAAGTAAATAAGTAAATAAATAAATAATTAAATAAATAAGTAAATACGTAAATAAATAAATAATTAAATAAGTAAATAAATGAGTAAATAAGTAAATAAATAAATAAGTAAGTAAGTAAATAAATAAATATGTAAGTAAATAAGAAAATAAATAAATAAATAAATAAGTAATTAAGTAAATAAGTAAGTAAATATGTAAATAAATAAATAAGTAAATAAGTAAGTAAATAAATAAGTAAATAAGTAAATAAATAAATAAATAAGTAAATAAGTAAATAAATAAATAATTAAATAAATAAGTAAATACGTAAGTAAATAAATAAGTAAATAAGTAAATAAATGAGTAAATACGTAAATAAATAAATAAGTAAATAAATAAGTATATAAATAAATATGTAAGTAAATAAATAAGTAAGTAAGTAAATAAGTAAGTAAATAAGTAAATAAATAATTAAATAAATAAATAAGTAAATAAGTAAACAAGTAAATAAATAAGTAAATAAGTAAGTAAATAAATAAATAAGTAAGTACATAAATAAATAATTAAACAAGTAAGTAAATAAATAATAAATATGTAAGTGAATAAGTAAGTAAATAAATAAATAAGTAAGTAAATAAGTAGGTAAGTAAATAAGTAAATAAATAAATAAGTAAGCAAATAAGTAAATAAGTAAGTAAGTAAATAAGTAAATAAATAAATAAGTAAATAAAAAATAAATAAGTAAATAAATAAATAAAAAATATAAGAGGAATGTGAGCAACGACGGAATGAAGAATGGCTGGAAGAGCAAATTGTTCACAAAAATCAGTAAACAAATATGAATTAATGTATGAACTAATAAGTGATTAATAAGTCAGTGCATGTTCAGTGCTTACCTTGTCTTTGCCGTCCTTGCCGTGCTGCTCGAGACGCACGTCCAACTGTCCGCCCAGCACCGCGTACCAGCTCGAACCCAGGTCCCCTTGCCGGAACACTGCAATCAGAGGAGAAGCACAAACCTTTAATAACTGTACACGTGGAAAAGATGGTGAGGTGTTTCTATATCTGTGAAACCTTTAAATCACATTTAATTATTGGAATCTCTGGTTTATGACGTCAGAAAATTTGAACTCCAGGGAAAATACAGAACGAAGTTTCTTTGTCCTTCCAGCTTTTTTTTTTTGGTACAAATTATAGTTCCTAGATTTGCACAAATTAATTTACGCTCGACCATGCCGAAATGTAGTAATTATACACCTGGTAGCAGCCCTTTAATGCACCCCATTAAAGTACACCTATTCATTATACTTCAGTTGTTCAGCCAATGAGAAATCACCATTTGTACCATTATAAAACCGCAAGTATCGATTATTCTCGGATATGCAATCGAAAGACAATTAGCGAAAAGTCACGGAGGCTGGAAATCCAATACTGTCGCAGAGGGTTATGTTCTGTTACTATAATAATTAGCGTTAATTGTAAATAATATTCAAATAAATTCAATTTGTCATCTCGTTTTTCAATACTAAATCAATTTCCAGGTTATATCAAGACTAATCTTCATGTTATTCTCTAGATTATATCAAGGTCAATGACATTCGTGCCTCGGATAAAATCAATATTTCACAATTTAGAAGGTCACTTCCGCTCTTCACTTACATAAACATAACATGAATACTTATGAATAATTTAAAGTTAGAAATATGGTCGAGCATAAATAGTCGTATGAAATTTGCCTATAATGGTAATTAAGACGCTCGAATGAAAATTATGAAACTCGCTTGCTCTCGTTTCATAAAAAAACATACTCGCGTCTTAATTACTACCATTATAGGCTCGTTGCATAATGTACTAATATCAAACAAGCATGTTCGTAATCTCTGTCACAGTGCAGAACAAAATATAACACAGTAAATGTCTCAAATCATGCTTTTATTATATGCCAGTCTGTATAATATTTAGGCCTATCGCCTCTAACGTAGTTGTCTTGGCATTATGTTGTCACAGAAACAAAAGTTTACTTATTTAATAATAATAATAATAATGAATGATGATAATAATAATAATAATAATATTTATTCTTCCAACTTATTAACAATGTCAAAAGAAATGCTTATGCAAATTTTAGCCACTCGACCGCAATTACGAGGCTTGTAAAAAAAATATTCGCCAGGGGCCGTTAACAGAAAGAAAACAACATTTCGTTGGAAAAAATTATTGGAACAGACACAGCAATTATTGAGCTATTTTTCAACATATTGCTCACCGAACTAGAGACATATTTTGTCATATTATGCGGTGCAGATTGCTGTCAAACGTTGGTTCCTATCCCAGGCGGCTGACTTCTTGGACACACAGATACAAAAATTGACCCCATGGTACGATAAATGTCTCAATTCCAGTGGGGCTATGTTGACAAATATACCGCAACAATTGCTGTATCTGTTTCAATAAATCTTTTCATGCAATTGTGCTTTTTTCTGTAAACGGCCCCAGGGAAAATCACTTTCTGGACGGCTTCGTAATTGCGGTCGAGTGGCCAAAATTTATATAAGCACTGCGTTTGACGTTATTAACATTGTGGAAGAAAAAAATATATTTTTTATTTGCCCCCATCAGAATGTTTGCTTGTTAAGAGGAAAAAAATTTTGATAAACAAGGTTGTACTATAATGGCTGTGGAATTTTTTCGCAGTCCAAAGTACAGAATAAAAAAAAAATGTAAAATGACTCGAATATAGGAAGGAGAAATGTCCCACAGTCCAATGAGATTATGCTGAAATATATTGTTAATTACTAGTATTTTGTATATCACGAACAATAAATATTGTACACCCCATAGGCTAAATGAGTTGTGGTTTTTTAAAATTCTTAAATATTATAATAAAATAGTAATATTCATTTCTTCAAGGAATAAACACAAAATTTATATTTTATGTTTACCCGATATTTTAAAGTAGGAATGTGTAGTGCGACAAGCTATGCAGTTTAAATGTATCAGCTGAGGTGAACGATCATCCAAATCGTATGGGCTAACGTTTGGTCAACAGGATGGTTTTCCCAGCCTATATAACAGAGTAAACCTTTATTTTGTGAAACTCATTTTCCAGGCATAAACAAACAAACATCAAATTCTGAGCAAGATGGCGTCTCCTTTTGGATTCATTGTAACAGAAACTTTTAACAAAGTGACGTTTATAAATCTAACGCTGTATGTGCACTCATTTGTTTTCCGTCTCGCCTGCGGTTGTGGTCTTGCAACGAGTTTTCATCGCAACTATTTTTTTCTCAAAATGCACTACGTCACATACATCTGTGCTCCGTCTCCATGGAGACAAAGTTACTCATTTGTTCATGCACACATGGCATCTTATATTCCGCAACTAGCTCAGAGCGATTTTTAACCAAAAAAAAAAAAAAAAAGTTCATACCTTACATCCACTACACAAACTAATCTCATAGCTTCCAACTTTGAATAATTCAAAACAATTGCAACTCAAGCTTCTCTTTTTTCTTTTCGCTGAACAGAATATGCCTACCGATGTAGAATAAAATGTAATCAATTCCTGTGAAGTTTGCGGTGTTCTTGCTCCACTGTATTGTATAGGAATAATGTATACAACGCTTTATTCTAGCGAACATGAAGTCAGACATTTTTCTCTTTTTTTTTTTTTTTTTTTTTTTTTTTTTTTTTTTTTTTTTTTTTTTTTTGCAACTCCATGGAAATTTCTTATTCTTGAGGAAGCAAACTAGAAACAACGTCATAGTTTTCGATTCTCCTTTAAAAAGGAATACATTACTTGTAGTGACAGTAACATCAAAACACCCAACGGCGTAGCTCAGGAGACAGAAGCGTTTGTCTGCTTATCTGGAGCTGTACTCGGGTAAGAGTTCGATTCCCGATTAGGATAATTACCTGGTTGGGTTTCATCCTAGGTTTTCCCCAACCAGATTAAATTATTGGGGATCATCAGTGCGGTTTTAGGCGTAATAGATCGACTATTGATCAGATCTTTTCGACAGATAATGGAGAAAAAATGGGAGTATAAGGGTACAGTACATCAGTTATTCATAGTTTTCAAAAAAGCACATGACTCGGTTAAGAGAGAAGTTTTATATAATATTCTTATTGAATTTTGTATTCCCAAGAAACTAGTTCGATTAATTAAAATGTGTCTCAGTGAAACTTACAGCAGAGTCCGTATAGGCCAGTTTCTGTCTGATGCTTTTCCAATTCACTGCGGGTTAAAGCAAAAAGATGCTCTATCACCTTTACTTTTTAACTTCACTCTGGATTATGCCATTAGGAAAGTTCAGGATAACAGGCAGGGTTTGGAGTTGAACGGGTTACATCAGCTTCTTGTCTATGCTGATGACTTGAATATGTTAGGAGAAAATACACAAACAATTAGGGAAAACACAGAAATTTTACTTGAAGCAATTAAAGCAACAGGTTTGAAAGTAAATCCCGAAAAGACAATGTATATGATTATGTCTCGTGACCAGAATATTATACGAAATGGAAACATAAAAATTGGATATTTATCCTTCGAAGAGGTGGAAAAATTCAAATATCTTGGAGCAACAGTAACAAATATAAATGAAACTCGGGAGGAAATTAAACACAGAATAAATATGGGAAATGCCTGTTATTATTCGGTTGAAAAGCTTTTGTCATCTAGTCTGCTGTCAAAAAATCTGAAAGTTAGAATTTATAAAACAGTTATATTACAGGTTGTTCTTTATGATTGTGAAACTTGGACTCTAACTTTGAGAGAGTAACAGAGACCAAGGTTATTTGAGAAAAGGTTCTTAGGGAAATATTTGACGCTAAGAGGGACGAAGTTACAGGAGAATGGAGGAAGTTACACAACACAGAACTGCACGCATTGTATTCTTCACATGACATAATTAGGAACATTAAATCCAGACGTTTGAGATGGCCAGGGCATGTAGCACGTATGGGCGAATCCAGAAATGCATATAGAGTGTTAGTTGGGAGACCGGAGGGAAAAAGACCTTTGAGAATGCCGAGGCGTAGATAGGAGGATTATATTAAAATGGATTTGAGGGAGGTTGGATATGATTATGGAGACTGGATTAATCTTACACAGGATTGGGACCAATGGCGGGCTTATGTGAGGGCGGCAGTGAACCTGCGTGTTCCTTAAAAGCCATTTGTAAGTAAGTATGGAGAATGTCAAGTAATCTGTGGCGAATCCTCGCCCTCATCTCGACAAATACAATCTCACTATCGGCTCTTGCCGATTTTGTGCAAAAGGGAGTCTTAACCTTCCTTACCCTGTGGGAGGGATAATGTTACCTTTTTACCTATTCTTTTAAAGATGAGATTTGTGTGTCCAATAATTATCATTATATGCAGAAAAGAAGTTCTTTTTGATATGAGTATCAAAATACATGTAATAATTATCTTCTAACTATGATATTTTTAACGTATATACAGCTTTATTTATACGTAACTTGTGCCCGCAGGTAACTTAACACGATTATTTCAAGGAAAAGATATTAATGGAATTAATGCTGATTAAATAATTCCCAATTACTAAATCACCACCTGCCATGAACGACTTAACACGTTTTGATTAAAGTTTACATTATATTCTACCTTAAACATTCATTATAATCTTCCATTACGACCTAAGAAGTTTGCTGTATATGATGTCCTACTCCTTTTTCATCATTCATAATTCAGGAAAGTTTAATGAAAAAACACCCTGTATATGAAATGAGCTTCGCCACACCTGCAACTTTATTAAACATTTAATGCATGAAAATGTATTCTGGTCTCTGCCTCGTTGCCATGGTAAATGCTGTGTTACAAGAACTGTCGCTAGAGGGCAGAAATGAACGTGGTCTCAGTCAGAATCCCAAACACGTGAAAAACACAACAAATCAGAGGTACAGTTGTGGTCACAATTTTATTGACATACATTCGGTCACTCGATACTCGATGCGATGACTCACGTTTTGAATAAAGGAAAACACACATGGTTATTAATTACATTGTACCTTCCTGAAAGTTCGTCTATACTTTATTACCGGGAACCTGTCTGTCTGTCTGTTTGTCTGTTTTCAATAAAAAAAGAAGTCTACAGGCGCATAGCTTTACTATGTCGCATTTCTTTACGTAGAACGGTTGACGAACAATGTACCATACAAGGAGAACAAGGAGAATATAGGAAGAAAAGGGAAATTCATGGAGTACGAGGAGAATAAACGGAGTACAGAAGGAATACAAAGAAAACAAAGGAAAAAAAGTGGAACACAAGAAGAACAAGGGGAATATACAGAGAACAAGAGGAATGCAAGGAGAAAAGGGGAACACAAGGGGATCAAGTGGAAGACGATGAGAACAAGGTGAAAAATGGGAATACAAGGAGAAAAAGTGGAATTTAAAGAAAATAAGGGAAGCAAAAGTAGAAAAAAAGGTAAATATCAGGACAAAAATGAAGAGACAAGATGAATGGAAAGAGAAGGAGAATAAGTGAGAATGCAAGGAAATACATGAAAAACAAGAGGAATACAAGGAAAACAAGGAAAATACAAAGAGAACAAGGGAAGTTTAAGGAATACAAGGAAATGAGTGATACAAGAAGAACAAGGGATAAAAGGAAATATAAGGAAAACAAAGTAAATACAAGGAAAACAGGAATACAAGGAGAACAAAGGGAATACAAGGAAAACAAAGGGAATGCAAGGAAAACAGGAATACAAGGAGAACAAAGGGAATACAAGGAAAACAAAGGGAATACAAGGAAAACAGGAATACAAGGAGAACAAAGGGAATACAAGGAAAACAAAGGGAATACATGAAAAACAAAGGGAATGCAAGGAAAATAAAGGGAAAACAGGGAAAACAAAGGAAATTCATGAAATCAAAGGGAATACAAGGAAAACAGGAATACAAGGAGAACAAAGGGAATGCAAGGAAAACAGGAATACAAGGAGAACAAAGGGAATACAAGGAAAACAAAGGGAATACATGAAAAACAAAGGGAATACATGAAAAACAAAGGGAATACATGAAAAACAAAGGGAATGCAAGGAAAATAAAGGGAAAACAGGGAAAACAAAGGAAATTCATGAAATCAAAGGGAATACAAGGAAAACAGGAATACAAGGAGAACAAAGGGAATGCAAGGAAAACAGGAATACAAGGAGAACAAAGGGAATACAAGGAAAACAAAGGGAATACATGAAAAACAAAGGGAATACATGAAAAACAAAGGGAATACATGAAAAACAAAGGGAATGCAAGGAAAATAAAGGGAAAACAGGGAAAACAAAGGAAATGCATGAAATCAAAGGGAATACATGAAAAACAAAGGGAATACAAGGAAAACAAAGGGAATACATGAAAAACAAAGGGAATGCAAGGAAAATAAAGGGAAAACAGGGAAAACAAAGGAAATGCATGAAATGAAAGGGAATACAAGGAAAACAAAGGGAATGCAAGGAAAACAAAGGGAATACATGAAAAACAAAGGGAATGCAAGGAAAATAAAGGGAAAACAGGGAAAACAAAGGAAATGCATGAAATCAAAGGGGATACAAGGAAAACAAAGGGAATACAAGGAAAATAAAGGGAAAACAAGGAAAACAAATTGAATACAAGAAAAACAAAGTGAATAAAAAGAAAACAAAGGGAATACATGAAAAAGAAAGTGAATACAAGGAAAACAAAGTGAATACAAGGAAAACGAAGGGAATACAAGGAAAACAAGAGGAATACAAAGAGAACAAGGGAAATATAAAGAGAACAAGGGAAATATAAAGAGAACAAGGGAAGTTTAAGGAGTACAAGGAAATGGAGAGTAATACATTGAGATCAAGAGATAAAGGGACATACAAGAAGAACAAAGGGAATACAAAGAGAACATGAGGAATACAAGGAAAAAAGGGGAATAAATGAGGATATACTGAGAACAAGGAGAACAAGGGGAAGAAAAGAACAAGGGCAATACAAGAAGAACAAGGCTACTACATAGAGAAAAAGGAGAAAAGGAGAGTTTTAGAAGTATAAAATTTATACTATAAAAAGAGGAATAGAAGGAGAAAAAGGTGATAATGCAGGAATACAAGGAGAACACAAGAAGTACAAGCAGAACAAGGGAATACAAGAAGAACAACAAGAAAACTAGAAGAACTAAGGAAATGCAAATGAATGGAAATAAATATCAAACATTTATTTGAAATCCGGAACATCTTTAACGCCCCAACAATGCTCACAATAACAGTCACAATGTAATATTTCACGCTGTTACAGGGATTCGATTAATCGACTGTCAACTTTTACATTATTCTGTAAGTTAATATTATTCCTACGAAGAATTAGAAGAAGATTGACGTTGTTCTTTCCACGACGGCAACAAAAGGCGCTTCTCTTCTCCCAGTTTAGAAATTCAAAGGCGTTGTTTGAAACAGAGAAGGATGACGACACGTGTTTAACGTCAGTCACCCGTCTCCAGAGTGCAGCAGCGTCGAGTCCTTATCTGTGATGCGAATATAAAGGCCCTGTCGAGGCAAGAACCGGGTGGCGATATTGGGAGGAAGGAATGCGGCACATCTTCCCTCGACACCCGACACGGAATTCCAGTTCCTCTCGTCACATACCTGTCACGCTCGGAGCGGAAGCAGCTGCAAGGGAAATTGTTTTTCGAAGTGTTCACAGTTCAGCGCATAATAACTGTACAATGAAATCAATTCAAGAACTCATAAAATAAAAAGAACGCTGTTCATTTGCCTATGTCTGTGGATACAGCAATTTCTCTTGAACTACTTTTTGGGTTTCTTTCTATTCAGCGCCTATTCTCATCCTGCCTAAGGTTTTTCCGTGGTTTTCCTAAGGCGCTAAGACAAATGTCGGGATGTGCCTTAAAAGAAATGGGCCACGGACCTGCACTCATATCCCCATGAATCTCCCTAATTAACAATTACATCTCTCCCCCCTCTTCGCAATTGAGCCATCATATAGCCAAATGGCTGGTCTCGAAATTGAGACAAATCAACAAGGCTCATGACCTCCTACATAATAGCCAAATTGGCTACTCTCTTATATGAGACAACTCATCCTGCCTAAGGTATTCCGTGGTTTTCCTCATGCGTAAGACAAATGTCGGGATGAGCACTATAAGAAATGGGCCACGGACCTATATGCCCTTCCCCATATATATTCCACCTTTATTATAAATTATGTATGCCCTAGTTCAGATAATATTAATAGTCTATTAAACATACGAGGTCACTCAATAAGTCGCAAATTGAAAGGACAGGGACCTCTCAAATTGCAGCTTAGATTTCACGGCGCTTCTTCCGACGGCCTTCACCTGCTTTGTCATCGAACAACAGATGACGGCGTCTTGCCATCCTAACGGCAAACACCAGCCAACTCCTTCTCGCCCCGTTCCGTGATCAATTGATCAATCTCAGCCCCCCTCGCGTATGTGGTACCTAAGAGGTTACGTCCAATTTCGGCTTCCCCTTCAAAATTTTCTAGAGCTCCTTCAGGGGAGCAGCGTAACCCGGAGTGAGACTAGTGGCCAACAGGCTTGGAGCTCACATATTTAGTTTTGTACAGCCCCCAACCCCTTGCAAGGACGCGTTTTGCGTACCTTTTAAATTTTCCTCCCAATTCTCCTTCGATTTTTCGATTTTTCGAGCGCCTATTCAGTTTATCAGGGATAATAATTTATTATATACTAGCCGTACCCGTGCGCTCCGCTGCACCTGTTAGAAATAAATATAAAGTAATTACATAAAATAGGACGTTTGATCCAGGGAACATTCGTGTTTGATAGAAGGATAAATTGTTTAATATGTTACTTAATTTAAATTGTATTTAAATAAATAAAATGCGGTTATTTTGGTCCAGAGAGCAATAATTTGATGCAATGACAATTCCTTTAACATGTTTCTTCATTGTTATTACAAGCAACCATAGTTTAATGAAGATTGACGTATCATTTAGTTTTAATGTGTATACTTTATATTACTTGCTATATGTTCCAGAAGTTACTGTAATAACATTGTAAAATTATGTCTATCTAGAGAAACTACACTTTCCAGTGGTGAAATGATATTACTTCATACAAACACAGAAACATTCTCTTAGGCTATGTTTAATAGCATTCGATTATTGTTGTCCAAGGCCCCTTATAGACGAAATCATTTGTTTTTATTTCAGTACAGCGCCTTAGATGGCGTTGTTATTGTAATTTTAAAACTCATTTATCTCATTAAATATCAGTCCTATCAACATTTTGTACAGAATAAAATTTATCGGAAATTATTTTTAAAGAAACTTTTGTTATGTAATATTTTTCATGAAAATCAACAATAAGCGAGATATTCCGATTTATTTAATTCAGGTCCCCTTATAACCCCCCTTTTAAATATAAGATTTTAGGCTATATGACATTCAAAATATAAGTTACAACGAACTTAATTTATATTCCAATTTTCATATAAATCGGTTCAGCCATTATCGCGTGAAAAGGTAACAAACATATAGACAGACAGACAGACATACAAACAAAAATTTCAAAAAAGCGATTTTCGGTTTCAGAATAGTTAATTATACATGTTAACACCAATTACTTTTGGAAAATCGAAAATTACCAGAAAAATTTTGGCTACAGATTTATTATTAGTATAGATGAATCATCCCAAAGAGAAAGGGCACAAGTCCAAAATTCTGAAAATTGAGATCTCAGAGAGCAAACGTTTTCAGAGTGTCAGTCATCATTCTGTATTGAAAAGGCACATGTTAATCAAATGGTAGTTTAATAACAGGTACCAGTATAGGAAAATTTTGTTCTCTGGAGAAAGGCTCTAAGTCCAAGACTTCAAACCTTCCATAAGATTTTACATATTCGCAATCTTGAATGCTTATGATTTCTTGGTAGCCTATAAACACTTGCTAATTTACTGTTGTCGCATAGACATATTGCATAATTTGTATTTTTGTGTATTTCAAAATTTGGTGACCACTTTATTTTAAGAGAAATTAATTTCAGACCAAACTGCATTAAGAGATATTCATAGGAACAAAAAGTTGCTTTTGGTAATTAGAAGTTTGCTGTGTTTTGTGTAGGATTCTGAGAAGCCAGATCGCATAGTGACATATACCACTGTTAATGGAGTTGTTACAAGCACTTTCAAGTTAACCAATCAAGGAAAAGAATCCCTGTCCTCCCCACCAAAGTAGTTCCCACCCAAATAAAATTCGTATAAAAAGGTCAAAATAAATTACATAGCAAAAGTTCTCCACTACATACATCAGGAATGTGAAAAATTCTACATTGAACTTATTAACAGTGACTGAATATCTTGTTAAAATCAACAGAAATGATACAAGTCCAAAATTATAATTATTTAATAACATCTCAAAAATTTTTATTAAGAGTTGTACTTGTGACATATAGAAGAACAAAATAAAAGGAAAGCACTAAAAAAATCATTTTTATTCCAATGAATTCTATAGTGGCTCATAACTTTTTTTAAATTCCCACAACTTTCAAAAACTGGACTTAAGACCTTTCTCTTTGGGACGATTCATATAAAGTATAACAACTGATCGACATGGCTCAGTTTAACAAACTAGACTCGAATTCGCAAAGTCCTAGGTTCAAATCCCACTGTCGTCCAATCTTACAGAGTTCCTGACATAGAACAGCATCTTTCTCCTTACTAAGTAAGGAAGGGAGGTAACTTGGGAATTGACCGTCACATAAAACTGCAATCCGCTTTTGCCTTGTTATTCTTGCCTTCCTTTATCTTCCTACTATTAGCCTTGTTTTCTTTGTATTTCCATTGTTCTCCTTAAATGTCCGTTATTTTCCTTGTGTTCCCTTTGTTTCTTCTATTCCCTCCTTCTCATTGAATGCACCTTGTTCTTGTATTTTAATCGTTTTCCTTGTCGCCCAATAATTCTCCTTGTCTTCTCATTGTTCACCTTTCGTCCCAATGTTCTGGTTATATTTTTCTTGTTCTCTTTGTATTCCCTTTTTCTCATCGTATTACCCTTCTTCTCTTTGTATTATCCTTTTTTCCTTACATCCGTTTCCTACCTGTATTTAAATTTTCCTTCTTGTATTCTCCTTTTTCTTCTTATATTTCCCTTCTTCTCCTTATATTCCTCTTGTCCTCCTTTTCGTCCCATTGTTCTCCTTGTATCTCCCTTATTCGCCCAGTATTCTCTTTGTTCCTCTTGTAATCTAATTGTTTCATTTTCGTCCACTTGTTCTCACCGTCATTCCCTTATTCTTCTTGTTTTTCCTCGTCCTCCTTGTATTCTTATAGTTTTCCTTGTAATCCCATTGTTCTCCTTTTCTTCTCCTCATTCTCCTTAAGTTCCTTGTTCTCTTTTGATGACCTTTTTTCTCATCGTATTCTCCTTCTTTCCGTATATTTCCCATTTCTTTCTGCATTACCATTTTCTCCTTGTATTACCTTTGTTTTCCCTATATTCCCCTTGATCTTCTTGTATTCCCCTTGTTCTCCTTGTATTCCTATTTTTCCCCTGACTCGAGTAAGCTCTCCCTGAAGTAATGAAGTCGACCGCGAAATTCAAGGCTCCGATTTTAAAGAATGTTTTATTTTGGAAAATTCCGAAATTTATGAGGACGAAAGATTTAGGTCCGTTGCCAATTTCTTTCAGAGCTGATCCCAACATTCTTCTTTTATTTCCCTTGTTCTCATTGTATTTCCACTGGTTTTTCTTGTCATCTGTTGACTATATATATATATATATATATATATATATATATATATATATATATATATATATATATAATTTGAACTGGTAATGGAAATTACGGGAAAACGGCTGGACGGATTTTAATAAATGACCCCTCATTTTGAAGCTTGGAAGTCAAAGTTTTTCGGAAAAATAGTAGTTTTCAGTGAAATGTCAATTTTCCTACATAATTTTCCTATTTTCCAAAATCCATGTTGTCAGTTTTGAGAACTAATTTTATTGAATCACGGCCGACTTGATTGAATTTCAGAACAAAACAAAACACACACTACAATAAACAATAGGCTATTACACGAAGGCTTGCAAGATTGCCGACATATTTAGAGTTCAAATTCATTTTGTTATTAAAAATAATTTACAGGTCTCATTCTGCAGTGTATAATTTTGTGAGTACAGCTGTGTATTGGATATTCAAATCTACGAAACTTGAGGTAGTTTTATGACATTATTACCATTTTAGAAATTACGTATTATTATGGTTAATGTCATGATACGTCTATTTTTAATTAATTATACATAATATTAATGCTATATTGATGACATGAAAGTGAAACGTTTTGAGGTGATGTAAGTAAATGTAGAGAATATCTTAATTTAGATCTTCATTTCTATAATTTACTGAGTGGCGGCTATATATAACTGCAAAACTTACGTAAGATAATAATATTGTTATTAAAAATCAAATATTTTTATAGTTCTTAATCAAGTGGGGTTGGGTCTTTTTCATATACTTAATAGCGGTGTAGTGTAGATATTGATATGTGTCATTGTCTTCAGTATTGGCTCTAGAGAGAGAAAAAAATACAGTTCCTAAGGAAAGACCAAAAGGCATTACTTACTAATAAAATAAGAGGCCTAGAAAATTTTGTAGTCTCCAGATTATTTTAGCATGATCTCTTAGCAGGATAAAATGATTTTACGCTCTACATTTCAAGTTCTACATGCAGCATAATGCTATTGCTCGAAAACTTAGCAAACCTGACATTTTTTTTTTTTTTTTAACTTTTGCCTGCAATCCACAATGACCTGAAATAGCTACTGCTATCGTCCTGACATTGATACTTGCGTTTCAGCATTGAAACTCAAAAACTGAAGGTGGATAGGTTCAAAAAATGTATGTGGCCTAAAAACCCATTCAGAGGGAGTATGTTTCATTATTATGGAAGCAAATAACTATCAAAATGTCAAGTATTCTTAATTGAAAATAAATCTGAAAAATGTTTATTTGAACGTCTAACGAACTTAGTTTGCAGCAGCATTTGCTGCACAAGCCACTAGTTGTGTTTAAACCTCCAGGCAAGTTAAATAGAGAATGGAGCGATGCGGACCGCGCAGAAAATCCACGTGGTATCCATGGTACTACAAATGACTTAAGAGCACAAATTTTCCACATCGAAACGTTACAAGTTTTCTATCTTGCACCTAAAATATAGACTTCCAAGTCAAGAATGTTTTTATAATAGAAATTAATTTATACTAGTGGCTTGTGCAGCAAATGCTGCTGCAAACTAAGTTCGTTAGACGTTCAAATAAAAATTTTTCAGATTTATTTTCAATGAAGAATACTTGTCTTTTTGATAGTTATTTGCTTCCATAATAATGAAACATACTCCCTCTGAATGGATTTTTTTAGGCCAAATACTTTTTCTAGAACCTATCCAGTCCACACCTGTGGAGTAACGGTCAGCACGTCTAGCCGCGAAACCAGGTGGCCCGGGTTCGATTCCCGGTCGGGGCAAGTTACCTGGAAGAGGTTTTTTCCGAGGTTTTCCCTCAACCCAATATGAGCAAATGCTGGGTAACTTTCGGTATTGGACCCCGGACTCATTTCACCGGCATTATCACCTTCATCCCATTCAGACGCTAAATAACCTAGATGTTGATAAAGCGTCGTAAAATAACCTACTAAAAAAAAAGAACCTATCCAACTTCAGTTTTAGAGTTTCAACGCGAAACCGCAAGTATCAATGTCAGGACGATAGCAGTAGCTATTTCAGGTCATTGTGGATTGTAGGCGAAAGTTAAAAAAAAATGTCAGGTTTGCTAAGCTTTCGAACAATAGCATTTTCGTATAGCTGCTGCATGTAAAACTTGAAATGTAGAGCGTAAAATCATTTTATCCTACTAAGAGATCTTTCTGAAATGATCTGGAGACTACAAAATTTTCTAGGCCTCTTATTTTATCAGTAAGTAATACCTTTTGATCTTTCCTTAGGAACTGTAATTTTTGCGCTCTCTCGAGCCAATACTGAAGACAATGACACATATCAATATCTACACTACACCGCCATTAAGTATATGAAAAAGACCCAACCCCACTGGGTTAATAAGTATAAAAATATTCGATTTTTAATAACAATATTATTATCTTACTTAAGTTTTGTAGTTATATATAGCAGCCACTCAGTAAATTATAGAAATGAAGATCTAAATTAAGATATTCTCTACATTTACTTACATAACCTCTAAACGTTTCACTTTCATGTCATCAATATAGCATCAATATTATGTACAATTGATGAAAAATAGATCCATCATGATATTAACCATAATAATATTTAATTTCTAATGGTAATAATGTCATCAAACCACCTCAAGCTTCGCAGATTTGAATACCCAATACACAGCTGTACTCAAAAAATTATACACTGCAGAATCAGTTTCTAATAACAAATTGAATTGAGCTCTAAATATGTCGGCAATCCTGCAGGTCATGACCTTCGTGTAATAGCCTATTGTTTATTGTAGTGTGTGTTTTGTTCTGAAATCCGATCAAGTCGGCCGTGATTCAATAAAATTAAACTGACAACAGATGGATTTTGTAAAATAGGAAAATTATGGAGGAAAATTGACATTTCACTGAAAACTACTACTTTTCCAAAAAACTTTGGGTTCCAAGCTTCAAAATGAGGGGTTATTTATTAAAATCCGGTCAGCCGTTTTCCTGTAATTTCCATTACCAGTTCAAATTATAGGCTATATATAGATGGGCCACAAACTCCTATTATTTCTACTTTCCGTTGCAAATTCATTCTACGTCTTTACCCACTCTTATCAGATGACTGTGCACATTAGTGGAGAAAGTAGTCGATCCTTAAAGTTGTAAACTCGCACTGTTTCTTAAAGCATTACCGGTAGCTAGTTGTAAACATCTCATGGTTCTACAGAAAAGTTACTCATGCATATAAAGTCTTCAAAATTTGAATTGAAAAGAAACAAATATACCTATTTAGAGTCTTATTGTAAGCCACTAATAAACACTTAAATCACTTTCAAATTCATGTTTTCATGAACGGGAAAAATAAAATAAGCATTCATACATTATACGAATACCTACTTTATATGAATTAGTGTACACTCCTATATCTCTTTCGTGATTTATTTTAAGTTGCAAATCATGTGCCATTGCAGGTGGCACTGTTTATTTATGATTCTGGGGGAAAATGTTAACGTGAATGCATTCCATTACCTTCAGATGCTGCTCAATAACATTTCATCGTGTTTTGGGAACTGGAAAGCGAGAGCTGACATGGAAATAGTAAAACAAATGAGAGCGCTATCTGGTGCGGTTCCCAGCGATAAATTAGCATGGAAATGCGCACACAAAAGACTGCGCCTTTGCTTCTGGCTATCGTCGATGACAGTTGCAAGTTGCTATGGAAATGTAAAACAAAAGAGCGGAATACTCATCTAGCGGTATCGGAATGTAACGTATAGAATCACCACAATTAAACGTTTCGAAATAACATATTTTCAAAATAAACTTCGCTTTAATAAAGACATTTAAGATAGAACATGTGCTAGGTCTATTAGCATCATCAGGAATATACTGTATGTACAATTATGGTTATAACGATCGTCTTCTTTCTTCTGACATAGCCATAGCTCAGACAGTTGATAGTGGATAGCTGCTTATAAAAAAGGGCAGAGGTTCGATCTTGAAAATACTTTTTGTGTGATGTGTGACGAAAAAACTAATTATTGCAAACAATTTTTCCATAAGCACTTCTGTTTTATAGCCGAAACGACATTTTAGATTAGAAGGGAATATCTATAAGGAACTATTACATCAGATGGGAATAATTTTAAATTGATCTTAAATACATTATAAATATGTTAAAAGAATGCACGCCCCTAAGACAATGCATTTCAATATTCTTTGCTTAAACTAAAGTCTGATCCGTTTGGGTATGGATAATATTAATTTATTATTATAAAGCTATTATGACAGTAGAAAAAAAAATTCTTGCTCCTTATATTATATAATTAAAATATAAGAGTTTCCATATATGATCATCAACAATGCATAATCTGAAAGGACAAATGAAAATCGTAGATGATTAAAATGGCTACTAAAAATCAACAACGGACACAATGTGTTCTTTAGTATGCTAATTTTGAGAGTGTTAAAAGAGTTCAAAGGGAATTTCGACGTGAGTATGGTGTGCGTAATGTACCTAAATACGATTCCATAATGTTGTGGAATCGAATATTTGTAGAAACAGGTTCTGTGTTAAAAAAATACATGCAGGAGGTCTCAGGCGAAACCCAGTACGAGAAGCGGCTATCTCTTGGCTTGGTCCCCAAACTCCCCAGATCTAACCCCTCCTGACTTCTTCGTGTGGGGTTTTGTTAAAGATATAGTCTATTCACAGAAACCCAGGAACATGAATGATCTGAGAGTAAAAATTACTCAAGCTTTTCAACAAATCACTCCTCTTATGTTACAACGGACATGGGCTGAATTGCATCACCGTTATGAGTTGTGCAGAGTGCGCAATGGGGGTCATGTTGAGCTCTGAGGAATCTCCCATCTTTAAGCGTTGTATGCACAAAGTTTCAACAAATAAAGTTCAGTAGTAAGTGTTTTACGATGTTTTTATTTTATCCATACCCAAACGGATCACCCTGTATCATTAAAAACACACACACTTAAATGAAATAAATTGAAATGTACCAAATTAAGACGAGGTACCTATCGTTTTTCTACTTTGCACATATTAGTCGTTGTACGAATGATTGCCGATTTCGAGAGAGACGTTGGCGCTGCGTTATGTGATACGATCCATCTCCTAAGCAGTATTTGTGCTTTAGTTAGCCTAATGTCCGCCGGCAGTCATTCGTGCAACGAGTAGAAAAAGCCAGTTTTATAATCCCAAAAAGTAAAGTAACAGAATTCATTTAGCCTACAAATTGTACAGTTTAATTGGATGATTTTAAAAATCCACTTTACCATATTCACGATATGGATTGATCTGATGTTAACAAAGGCGAAATAACGGAGTAACGGTCAGCGCGTCTGGCCGCGAAACCAGGAGGCCCGGGTTCGAATCCCGGTTGGGGCAAGTTACCTGGTTGAGGTTTTTTCCGGGGTTTTCCCTCAACCCAATATGAGCAAATGCTGGGTAACTCTCGGTACTGGACCCCGGACTCATTTCACCGGCATTATCACCATTTCATTCAGACGCTAAATAACCTAGATATTGATACAGCGTCGTAAAATAACTCAATAAAATAAAAACAAAGACGACAGCCACTGGCTGAGGCGCTTGCCTGCCGATCCGGAGTTGCGCTCGGGTGTGGGTTCGATTCCCGGTTGGACAGATTACCTGGATGGGTTCTTTCTGAGGTTTTCCCGAACCGTAAAGCGAATATCAGGTAATCTATAGCAAACCCTCGTCCTCATCTCGCCAAACACCAGCTCATTATCACCAATCATATCGACGGTAAATAACCGAGTAGTTGATACAGCATCGTTAAATATCCAAGTATGAAAAAAATGAAATTAAGAAAATGCAAGCAAAGTGTAGTTCACACAGGTCTACCCTCCCGCCCAAACCATCTATAGCAGAAAGCGGTGTCAATGTGCCGATAGCATTTTATTTTTTGGCTCATAAAACTAAATCCATATTTGGACTTTCTGTTATGATGTCAAAAACAGAATTTAGCGGATCTCGATTAAATGTTTTAAGCATTTCCGTGCACCAATCAACAAGTGTTTGTTTCTCAGTTTCTGTAAAACTGTGTGGAATTCACCGAGCACAGTAACACAATCAAGGAGTCCTTTTGTATTGCACTCATATCTATCCTCAAAGATGATCGAATCTCGGCGTAGGTGATTTGATTATCCTCTTTAACCATTTGACGCACAGCGTCGATATTTCTGTCACGGGGTGCCTGTAGCACGCCGACCCTTGAGGAAATCGTCGCTGATGTAAGTACGCCTACATTTTAATTCCGCAAACCAATGATGCACAGTCATTGCTGATGGTGTCTCATATCCAAAAGCATTTTAAAGTCGTTAGATGCTTTCTTTTGGCGTCAGTGTCGATTTAAAATAATAAAAAATTATATTCTGAAAGTCTTGCCGACTTAAATAGTACATTAATTTGATACACTGTTGACTTCAAAAATATCCATTATCTAAACTATGAAATACGTTTTGGATTTATAAACAACAGTTGTCTTATGCAAATCAAGCTTTCAGGTATAACTCCCTGTAAAGTTGATTTGAATAATTTCGAGGGAAAAATTGTTCCGGGGCCGAGCATCGAACCCGAGGGTCTTTGGTTAAACGTACCAACGCTCTACCAACTGAGCTACCCGTGAACTCTACCAGACACCGATCCAATTTTTCCCTCTATATCCACAGACCTCAAAGTGGGCTGACAACCGTCAAGCAACCAACGTTGAGTGTACACTAACTCTGTGTGACTTAAATTGTGGTTTTCTGTTAGCGAACAGTGACGTGTATTAAGCAAATCAGGTATAACTCCCTGTTACGTTGGTACTTGCCTTAATTACAATAAAATAATATCTAAAAATTAATAATGACTCATAACAAATTGCTTACATACATTTTTAAATTTCAAACTGGAGGTAAATAAATGTATTTCTTTATTAATTTGTTATAATTTCTGAGGTCGATATTAGTAGTATGGTTGAAAGCAGTGCTTGTTAAACACTAAATAACCCAGTAGTTGATACAGAGTCATTAAAAACCCAAGGAAAAAATAGAATACCGGTAGTTATCTACTGCATTGCAAGATAGAAATTAATTTTACCTATTTTCATTAATTCTATTGATATATTGTTTTTTTTATAAATTATTTACCTTAAGATTATGAATTTTTAGGGCATGTTGATATTTATATGTCAGTTTATATCATAGACCTACAGTTATTTTAAGATATCTAAAAGAATTTCTTATTTGTATTAATTTCTATAGACGAAAAAAAAATGCTTATTTATTTTGAACGACAAATATTCATTTGAGACCTAGCACAAAAATAATGGACATATTAAGAATATATCGCATGGTTTTGCTTTACTTTCCCCTGGGCACAGAAATTTCTTTAACATCAGAACTGTAGAAAATGAATAAAATTCACCAGTGTACCGTCATATAATAATAATCTAAAAAAATTATCTTTAGAATTTAGAAATTAATTTCTAGCTTACAATGGAATAGATAACAACTATTCAAGATTAATTTAATAGCCAAAAGTTGCACTTTCAACGCAAAAAAAAAAATAAGTTGCAATTTATTAGGACGAAATCTAAAGCAATTTTATTTCAAGTGTTTTTTTCTAATTTTTCATACACCATAACAATCATCTTCCCTTAAATCCCTCAAGACTTAGTAGAACAAATTTAATTACACCCTGTTTTTATTTTCTGTCTGTATGCTTAAATTTTACTAAACTTTTTATCATTAAAAATGTATGTTTTTAAAAATACATAAACAAATATAAAACAAATTCCCTCTTTAATACAAATAAATATAACAAAAAACAGTCAACAATCTATATTCCACTCAGACATGGTATCACACACAGAGCGTGGAGCAGAACTTAGCGAATAGCGTGGTAACTAGGTAACGGATTTGGAGGGAAAATCTCCGCTTGCAACGTGCAATTGTTTCCGTACGTACGAGCTGGAAGGCTAGGAGAATGCTGCAATCGATACGTCCAGAGGAATGTAGCGGCCCGTGCTCCACTGAGAGGCTGCTACCTAGCGACAATCAAGAGTTAAGGCTGGTTCACAATAAACCGGGAACGAGAACCAGAATGAAAACTAGAAGCAAAGGACGTGAATATGAAAATTTTTGATTCACAATAAACCGACAACGTAGACGACTATGCATATCGATATGCATGTCAATAAGATATGTAAAGTCGATATTACGCATCCTGATATTATTTGTGTATAATTGACCAATGGCGTTCTCTCATGAGTACAAGGCACCCAACATAAACACATGTTAACCAACTTCGAAATTTCATCTGAAACATTTCATTAGGTACGGTACTATAAATATGCCCATGCATCTTTATTATCACAACCTATTTTAAGTCTACCATAACGTAAAATAATTAGATAAGAAACATTTGTAGTAGAACAAAAATGAACATAACATTAGTTATTGAATTGAAGCATGAATATGTAGTGTGTAATACAACCAATACAGTAATAAAATATGATTCACTTACGATCGGTGTTCAAAGATGCAGCTATTGAAAGCCACATATTCTCCTTCATTTCTCATCTTTATACGAGGCATCGTAAAAGTGAGGATTTTCCTCAACACTCAATATTAGAATGTCATCAAATAAAACTTACTCCATGATGCACAGCACAGAACAAAATAATGCATAGGTTATGTCACGGTCTTCTTGCTACAAAATATACGACGACAAAATAGCTTTTAGATGGCAATAGAATGAATCTAGTGGGCTGTGATCGGAAACGTGAACGCCAAAGTTGAAACTTGGCCAACTCTTCGTTCCCGATCCCGGGCTCCGGCAAGCTTTTCGTTAATTGTGAATGCTCACATTTAAATATACACATTTTAACAATTTTACCGTTTTCGTTTTCGTTCCGATTCTCCTTTCCGGTTTATTGTGAACCAGCCTTTAGTCTTCATGACGACCAGCGAGCAACAATGTCGAAACAAGCCTGTATCTATGCAGACGAAATTCAGCACCGTTTTTGCGGAAGAAAAAAGGCGTGAGCTTATTCATTCTATGATAGTGAATTGTTTCCATGGAAACCGTACTTCCTACCATTTAAAAACAATATTGTTATCCGGCTCAATCTAGTGCATTCAGTTTCTATGAAGGGAGTAATTTATTGTTTATTGTCACGAAAAGCCCATTATCTGACGAATTTTACGTTCGTCTATTGTGTTCTCTGCAGATTATTTTATATTATTTAAAGAGAAAATATTTTATTTAGTAATTGTATGATAGTAAAATTATTCAATGAGTACCGAAATTCGTCACCATTTTCACGAAAAATAGTAAGACATATTTGTTTCAACGAAAATCGTAATTATTTATCCACGTTTTGTGTAATGAATCCGTAATTTAAGGGTTCAGAACCATAGTGGGCCAAGCGCCATTTACTAAAACCGTAGAAAACAAGGGTCAAAATGAAATTATTACCATAATTCAACGGAAACATATAGCAAGTAATATAAAGTATACACATTAAAACTAAATGCTATGTCAATCTTCATTAAACTATGGTATTCACTTAACTTTAACCCTTGCTTTCTTCGTTTTTAATAAATGGCGCTTGGCCCACTATGGCTCTGAACCCTTCAATTTGTTTTATAACATAGTGACATTTTATGCTACGATCGAGACTGTATTTCGTTATAGTTTTCACAAAAAATGCATGATCTGGACTCATTCTGAAGTACTTAATTTTTCATGAAAATCATAATTTGTTACTATCAGGTACGTGAAAAAAATTCTCATTTTATTCATTCAGAAATTTAGCTTTTTGTATTCATTCAAACCATAATTTGTCATCTTTTCTAGACAAATCCGTTAACTAACGCATTTTATGGTATTACTACATATTTCCAATCGAAACAATAATTTGACATTGTTTTCACGAAAAATCCGTCATCTGACTGACTCGTTTTATGATGGTGAATTTTATTTTCAAGGACATGAAAATTCGTCACCGTTTTCAAGAAAAATTTATGATCCGACTCGTTTTACGTTTGCACAACTTAATCATTTAAAATCGGAATTCGTAATCATTTTTACGAAGAATTAGTCATTCGACTCACTAAGGTAGCGCCTACCACCAGGTGAAAACTACTTTCCCAGAGAACTTCAGCCCTAATATATCTTGTCCTGCAAAACTTTCATCGGAATTCATCGAATTTCAAGATTAGTCTAGATTAATTCAGATTAAATGGAACTCCGATGAGTCATTGTTACCGTGGAAATGAAATGTATTACCGACACTAGTGAAGTGCTTTGTGTGGAGTATGGCATAGAACGGGGGCAGAAACATGGACATTATGACGAGGTGAAGACAAGCGAATAGAAGCATCTGAAATGTGGTTATGGCGAAGAATGGAGCGTGTGAATGGATAGATAGAATAAAAAATGAAGCTGTGTTGGAAAGGGTGGGTGAAGAAAGAATGATGCTGAAACTGGTCAGGAAGAGAAAAAGGAATTGCTTGGGCCAGAAGGAGCTGCCTACTGAAGGATGCACTGGAAGGATTGGTGAACGGGAGAAGAGTTCGGTGCAGAAGAAGATATCAGATGATAGAAGTCATTAAGATAATATGGATCATATGCGGAGACTAATAATTGTTGGAGGAAGGAAGAAAACAGGAAAGATTGGAGAATGCTGGGTTTGCAATGGAAGACCTGCCCTTGGGCAGAAAACTATGAATGAATGACCGAGAAGTAAGTATGATGGAGAATATTACATACATCTATATATCTACCCATCCATCCATCCATCCATCAAGTCATCCACCCATTCATCTACCTATTCATCAATTTATATCTCTATCAATTCGTTTATTCATTCATCCAACCATCCACCATCAGTCAATTCATAAATCTGTCCATCTATTAACAAATTCATTCATCCATAAATCCATCCATGAAACTTTCAATCCATTATTCAGTCATTTATCTATCAATTTATTAATTTATCCATCCATCCATCAATCAATCCATTAATACATTTTTAAATCCATCAACTGATCGATTTGTCAGTTTGTCTCTCCATCCATGAATCAATCAATCAATCCATCAATTTGTTAGTTCGTCAATCCATCCATGAATCAATCAATCAATCAATCAATCAATCAATCCATCGATTTGTTAGTTCGTCAATCCATCCATGAATCAATCAATCAATCCATCGATTTGTTAGTTCGTCAATCCATCCATGAATCAATCAATCAATCCATCGATTTGTTAGTTCGTCAATCCATCCATGAATCAATCAATCAATCCATCGATTTGTTAGTTCGTCAATCCATCCATGAATCAATCAATCAATCCATCGATTTGTTAGTTCGTCAATCCATCCATGAATCAATCAATCAATCCATCGATTTGTTAGTTCGTCAATCCATCTATGAATTAATCAATCAATCAATCCATCAACGCATCAACTTGTCAGTTCATCAGGCGATCCAACCATCCATCCATGCATTTATTTACTTATCTATTGTAAATGTAAGCAGTTAATCACCGATACAGTATCAGATCATGAACAACAGTTCTGAACTACCTTTCCCACGGTACCAGAAACTGGTAATCCTTAAGGTAAACTTTTTACCAAGTAAATAGGCCTAATTATCCGAATCCCAGGAATAGGCGCCATCTCCTGGGTATTCAATTATGGCATAAGGGAAGGAAGCATAGTAATTTTCGTCATTTTCCCAAGAAACAGACTTCCACATCTGACAGTGAGAGAGAGGGAGAATAAAATGTGGTTGTCAGGGAAACAGATGAGCCAATTACAACAATGGAAAGGAAATTAGAACAAATGACATTACTGCCATCACAAGCTGTCGACCAGACAGGCTAAAACGAGAGCAAACACTTGACTCTCCATCAGACACACGATGATTGATGATAATGATGATTACTGCCGGAAAGAAACGTGCGGTACTGATGGTAATGATGGCTTCCTGTTGCCATAGCAACCGGTGGCTGACAGATCGTCCGCTGTCTGGGGGGTCATTGTTGTGACAGCGATCTCCAGGGGCGCTAATTGAAAACGTCTGTCTGTCTGTCTGTCTGCAGCCACGGAAGTCCATCACGCCTCTCCCTTGCTCTCAAAGGAACACGTCTTGCCACCTGACACTCCAACTTGACCACCTCGCCACAGAACATAATAATAGCATTGCTACAGATGACCGGGTTTCCTCTCCCCACATGACGGACTGACAGCCTAATGTGTAGGAGCGCGGCATTTCGCGCTGAGGTCACTGGTTCAAATCCACACGAATCCAAGTTGAATTTGTAGCTAACTAATTTTTTAGGTACTCCCATTTCCTCAGCCGAATTTATTTATTTATTTATTTATTTATTTATTTATTTATTTATTTACTTATTTACTTATTTATTTATTTATTTATTTATTTATTTATTTCCTTACTCACTTATTTATTTATTTATTTATTCACTTATTTACTTAATAACATTTATTTATTTATTTACTTATTCATTTATTTACTTATTCACTTACTTATTTACTTACTTATTTATTTATTTACTTATTTACTTATTTATTTACTTATTTATTTATTTACTTATTTATTTATTTATTTACTTATTTATTTATTTACTTATTTAATTACTTATTTATTTATTTACTTATTTACTTATTTACTCGTTTATTTATTTATTTACTTATTTACTTACTTACTTGTTTATTTATTTATTTGTTTACTTATTTATTTATTTACTTATTTATTTATTTACTTATTTATTTATTTATTTACTTATTTATTTATTTACTTATTTACTTACTTATTTATTTATTTGTTTATTTATTTACCTATTTACTTATTTACTTACTTACTTATTTACTTACTTATTTATTTATTTACTTATTTACTTATTTATTTATTTACTTATTTAATTACTTATTTATTTATTTACTTACTTATTTACTTATTTATTTACTTACTTATTTACTTACTTATTTACTTATTTATTTACTTACTTATTTACTTACTTATTTATTTACTTATTTATTTATTTAACCTGGTAGAGATAAGGATCAGGCCTTCTCTTCCCCTTTACCAGGAGACTACAACTACAATATTAACAATACAATTACAATTAATATTAAATTTAGAAATACAATAAAAATCAAAGTATTAAAAGATTAACTGATTAATATAGGCTAGACAAAGAAGGGCAGCACTGCTACTTACAGACCTGTTACTAAATCTATGTATTACTCTGTGAAAATATTTATTAAATCTACATACTTAGACTTCAACAAACAAAATTTGATAACACAATCTCATGGGAAAAAATGGAACTCTCTGCATCAAAATCCACAGTTAATTCCCGATTTACCACGAAAATTGTCTATAGCTGCATTTAGATTGGCAACAGGCCATGACTGTTTGGCCAAACACCTGCATAGAATTGGAATATATCAGTCCCCTAACTGCCCATTGTGCAACTCAAACCAAGAAATGGATTCGGAACACCTCAAAATCTGTGCTTCAGTGGCTGGTCATGATAATATCTTTGAAAAATATTGGAGTGCAAGAGATCAAATGACTTTATTGTCAAACGCCTGCATTAGAAAACAACAACATATAGGCTAGACAGTTTATTGTAGAAGTTAAGAAGAAAAAAATGTGTTATTAATTAAGTAAAAATTAAATCTACATTACGCAGTAAGAAAATGCTTAATAAGTTTGTTTTTGAACACTGCTAAATTCCGACAGTCTCTGATGTCACTGGGTAGGGTATTCCACAAGCGCGAGAGCGAGATTGTGTATGATGATGAATACGATGATGTCTTATGTGATCGTATGGCTAGTATGCGGCTATTTTGCGAGCGTGTGAAGAGATTGTGATACGATGACAGGTAACTGAAACGGGAGGTGAGGTAGGTAGGTGTAGAGGTGTGAAGGAATTGGAAAAGGATCGTCACATGCACGTTCGTGACTAAGAGACAATCAAAATACAGTAGGACCTCATTAATTCGGAATAACTGGGGTAAAATAATTTTATAACGATTTTATATTACGTCTTCTCAAAACGGATCAGATGTAAAATATAATATCATAATTCAAATAGAGAAATGTCTGAAATAGAAAATGTTATACATGCATTTTAAAGCATAAAACATTCGTTCTAATTTTTCACTTAACAATGCACTATAATCCTTCAACAAGGATTCATTTTTTAAGATTTGGAAAACATGACCAAGAAAACCTTCAACGACGTGAAGTCTATCAGAAATAATGAATATTAGATTCCCGAGAAGCAATGAATAAATAAACAGAAAGAAAAACCGTTTGATGTTCTCGAGTCTCTTCCACTTTCATCACCATGACGACAGTGATCTATATTGCAAAACACGTGACAGTTGTTTCATGTTTGATGTCATTTGTTTTCTTCTCGTTATGCCAAGTCTTATTTTGAAGCGAACCTTTCAACTGTTTATTCTCCAAGGAGACTAATAACGATGCAACCATGGTTACGAAACGTAAATAATGTAATTTTGTTGCTTTTATACGCTACAGTTATTTCAACATCATAACAGGTCAAGCAAAAACAGCTATCAAATGTAAATATGTGTTTTAAATTCAAACAAATGCAAATATTATGTGTGGAATTTAAATATTTTGAAGGGTCAATTAACAGAAAAAAAAAACTGGAAGCGTATCTAGTCTACAGTACACAATGCTGATGGGCACACAACGGTTAAGAGTCAAAATAAACCACGAGGAAAGTGACAAAATTTACATACCGAATCCCTCAAGCAAAATACTGTATATGTGAGAAATACTTTCAAAACTTCAATTTTCTTCACTTTATTATCGTTAACAATCAGTCTTCCATATTGCAGGACTAGAAACAGATGGGAATAAAGAGAAAGTACTGTCCTGCAAAAAATTCATAGCATATTATGAAGATTTTTGCAAAAATACAAATTTTCAGTGTCTATGATACAGTAGATCAGTCATGTCAACTGATGCCCATAGGAGCAAGCCCACGCTTTAGAGCCCAGGAGAGCCTGAGCGCTTTACAGCGGGAAGGAAAGAGACAGACGAAAGAGCTGGTATATGCCGCTTGGTCGAGCTATATACAGGGATGGCCAGCACTGATTCAATGGATAAAGGGAAGAGAACTTATTAAAACTGTATCCATGTTAATTTTTAGGTTTGTCTGAGAAGTGTAAGTGCATTTTAAGCATAAGTTTTAATTTTAATGCTCATTTTCCACAAGCTTGCTTTTTTTTATTGAAAAGGAATATTTTCTCAATTTATTTTATAGAAAAGTGAAATTTTCAGATATAGGCCTATTTCTTTAATAGCCTTATAGGTACTGAAACAATGTTTTCGTGAATATAATGTAACGTAAATACGTATTATTGAAGGTAGTGTATTACAAATGTTGAAAATATTAGCATGGAAAATATTTGTAAAGAAATGAATTAACAAAGCAAATACTGTTACATCATAAGCAAAAGATATGTGCCCATGTGTTGTAAAAATGTCAGCTCTATAGCTTCAGCATATTTCGAGAAAATAATTTAATTGCTCACCAATATCACCTTAAAAGCATAATGCGATAAGAGTTTTGTTATGGAATATTAGTTACACTTAAAACAGATACAGTAGTCTACCTAGGTAACTTTACTTTGTACTATAATATTGTTTTGATTTGTTCATTGATTACTTTTATAAGGCTAAAGATACCATCAATATCAGTTCCAACTTATCATGTCATACTCAATCTCTTTTTTTTTTTTTTTTTGAGCTATCACTTTCTTTATGAATGATGTGTTTCATCCATTTAGTACAGTATAGTTGTACTACTATGGAATTTATGTGAATATTCCTTCTTAACTCTTTATTATGTTATTAACGTTTAAAACACAACTGCAATATTAAGAAATTGGTGTTAGTACTTTTGTTGTACAGACAATATAAATAATATCAAACAGAAAGAAGCCATATAAAATAACGACATAAAATTTCACGTTCCGTTTGAAGTTTGTGCACCACTGTTTTCTTAATCCAACAGGTTGCTTATTTCTTCTTCCATACCTAGCGCTTGATGCCCGTGAACGACGTCAAGGTCAGAAAAATGCGCTTGCTTTGACATCACTGCAGTAGATGAAGCATTTCGATGTAGAATACGTCTTTCCCTTCACCCAGTATGGGCACCTGTTCCGGGGTCCGTGATGAAACAAAAAATAGCAATTTCAAATGCTACCTGTAACAAAATTATGAGCTACATCCGGATGTTAATGTTATTAGCAGTTAGGCCATGAAGCAATATAACTTCTGTGATCACGCAAAATGACTCCACCTCCTCTCGCTACGGGCTACGTATAAAATTAGACGTTCGCGAGGCTTCTCTCAGTAATATCTCGGCATAGACAACAACTACAGATCTATGCGACTACTGGAAATTTGTTTTGAACTGGGACTAATTTCGGAATGTAGCCTCATATGAAGAGAAAATTATTACATGATCTTCATTAATTTCTTCTCTTATCATAGATCCATATTCCACATTTGTAAACAGAAACAAAATTAAAACATTCAAACCGATACAATTGCAGTTTCACAACAGGAACTGCGTGACCTATTCTACGTGCCGTATATCCCTGATACAGTGCAGAATTTTTTTTATGCACCCGCAATGGAATGAGTTGCATGTAAATTGTGTTGCCCGGCTAAGCTGGGCATATCAGGCATTCCTCTCGAGCTATCAAATTCGTATACCATACTTCTGCTGGTGGTCTAGCGTACCTCACAGATTTATGAGAGTCGACCTGGTTGGCGAGTTGGAATAGCGCTGGCCTTCTATGCCCAAGGCTGCGGGTTCGATCCCGGGCCAGGTCGATGGCATTTAAGTGTGCTTAAATGCGACAGGTTCATGTCAGTAGATTTATTGGCATATAAAAGAACTCCTGAGGGACAAAATTCCGGCACATCCGGCGACGCTGATATAACCTCTGCAGTTGCGAGCGTCGTTAAATAAAAAATAACATTTAATATTCAGATCTAAGAGTCTGTCACGCACCATCAGCAGTGAGATCCTGGTGGGTACGTTGCTTGTTTTACAGATCTATGAGTCGTATACAATTCACCATCTCTGCCATCTACCAATCTTTAACCATGACCAACGAACGATTCGGCGTCACGTAAACACAAGTGGTGCCCTATTTTTCGAGATGTACATAAGAATGAAAGGGAAATTGTGGAGAATGTTGATGCCAGAACGGTGAAAATACGGGAGAATATTGAGAAAAATTTTCACAATCTTGACTTTATCCACAACAAGTACAATTATGCCATCGCCGGGATTTGAAATCAAGTAAGTAAGTAAGAGTTGACGTAAATATTCGTAATGTTTTTGTTTGAGCTTTGCTTTGTTTATATTTACATACGTATTTGGCGTTCATCTTTCTTCGTTTGGGTACATTACTTACCAGATGGGGAATTATTTTTTTCTCCGCGTTTTCTTTTCATATAAAGTCTCATCTAGTATATTCTGCCCGACTGCATCCTGTAGACAAGTTTCTCTGTTGCGTGACGTCACACCCTTGCAGTTCTTAAGATCATTTCGTCATGCTCCATGCATAGCAGCTGCGCAAGTCAAGCAAAAATGGCCGTAACTCTTAAACCAGGAGAGATGGCTCAAAACGGATTGCATTTTTTAAAAGATCGCATTTATTACTGTATTTCACTCGTAATAGGGCTATGTCCTAATCCATCTTTTACGGTTTAGCTGTAGCAAACGGATGGAAGCCTGTAAAGTTAGGAACAGTATTAGGCCTACATGATTTTGGGTTATTGTATAGCAATGTAGAGCTACATTCTATTTTTGCAATAAAATAAACGCCATTTTTTTTGGATAAATCGGTCTATATTTTCTCATTTATATATAACATGTTTCTATAAATTCGCTATAGGTAAGAACTATTTAGCATCCAAATACGAAGTTGCGCCAGTGTTACGCTAAAATCTGTCCGTTTTATACTAGAGACCTTCGAATAATAACGTTATTTCGCGTTAAAAGTAACTCTAAATAAAAATTGAGTAAAATAAATCATATATATTGTTTATATATATTGTTTATTGTTAATAAAATAACATGGACAAAAATACAATCTTAGTTCTTCCCTGAAGGAGTAAAAAACTCGTGCTCAGGGAGATATCTAAACAAAAAGATAATTATTTGACACAAACTGGGTCAGGAAAAAAAATACAGGATTAAATTAAATTTAAAAATACAATTTCAATTTTAACAATTTAAGTCATATAAATACATACACATATGAAATCAATATATATTCTTCAAAAATTAAAATCCTAACGCTATTTTTGAAATTTCTGATACTAAAATTTTCCAAATTTGGGTATTTATCAATTACTTTATCGTATAACCTTGGACCAAAGTAGGTACCATGGCTCAGAGCTGTGCTTGTGAAACACTTTGGTTCCTCTAGTCGTATAAAATCGGGTCTTTTAGTTGCATATTTATGATGATACAATTTGAATTTATTACGATTTTTATGTATGAAGTTTAATAAGGCAATATAATAAATCTGTTTAATTTTCAAAACATTAAAATCAGTAAACAAAAGCTAAGATGAGTAATCAATTGGTTTATTAAGGCATATTTTAATAATTCTTTTCTGGATAAGTATTAGTGGAGTGAGATTAGAAATACATGCATGTCCCCATCCTAAAATTCCATATTGGAGAATGGATTGAAATAAAGCTAAATAAATGAGACGTAAAATATTAATTGGTAAATATGGCCGAAGTATAACAAAGATATAAATTGTTTTACGTAATCTATTGCATAAATGTGTAATATGTTTGCTCCATCGTAATTTATGTAATTTTGTGTTTCCGTTTTTAGTCTCCTATGCATTTTCCAAAGGTTTTCCATTAAGATACACCCTGTATAATGAACCTTACGGGTATCCTACTAATTAGCTAGTACCACAATAACATTTCTATATTTTCTACAAGCACAAAAACCGCAAAATAAACTTTAAATAATAGAACCAGATTGTATATATATATATATATATATATATATATTAATTTCCGAATGAGTTCACAAAATACCCTTAACAATGCTTCAACTGTCACCGATATGAAAATGTTATTGTACGTAAAACAAATGTTATTGATTGCACGCCAATTCTCTTTCGCTGATAAATAATATACTAAACTCAAAGGCTTCTATCATTCAGTGTTCACAATGGAACAATAACTGGAAAGCTCTCTGTGCATACAATTTCGATGTGCAAGCCACATTGAAACAAGATGGCAAACTCTGACACTACAGTCATGTGACGCACCAGTAACTGGCGTGCGTTTTGTAAATATCTTCCCAGGTTGGTAGGGAATGCGCTCACACACGCTTCGTAACAGAGATTCATACCTCCGCATTCACACGACAATGGATTTAAAAGCGACGACATACCCACGTGAGTTTTTTTAGTAGGACATCACATCTCCTAGCAACCACATGTAATCAGTAAAAACTGCAAAAAACGAAATATAAAAGAGTAGCAAATTCTCTTTATCTACTAACGTTGAAAAAGTAGGCCATTATTTGACAATTTCGTAGTGTAAAAGTTTGCTTTTATTGTTAAATAAAATGGAAAACACGATGCTATGTTGTTTTACTTAGCAACGTGTTATGAAGCATTTTATTACCATAGCAACAATACAGCAGGCAACATGAATCATAAAGAATAAAATTCTTCACTAATATAACAGATTTAATAGGTCTAATTGAATTTATAAATTTGTTTTCTTCTAATTTTCGGCAAATACACTACCGGTCAAAAGTTTTCGATCAGCTATGAAAACAAGTACAGGTCTATACTTTATTTCAATGTATATAAGCACATCGGAAAAATTAAATAGACTAACAAAATAAATATTTATCCATGACGATAACGAAAAACATGCCTTTACTAAATACTTTTGCGTTTGTAAAGTAGGCTTTTATTCAACATTACTTTATTCCACTAGTGAGATAAAGACTTTACCTCACAGTTTGAACTTTATCTCACAGTTCATTAGTATTTTCCTAATACCCGGGTACACACGTATACTTTTCCATTCAACTAATACTCAACAAGTTAATATATTAGTTACTGGATGTCACTACCTCTACTTCTTTATTACCATTTCTTAAATATACATACACCCAATCTCCTTCTCTTTTCTCTATCTACTACGTCGTAATTTGTGCTCTGCATCCATAGCTAATATGTATTTTTTTTTTAATTTTATAATAATTTACCTTTTGGAATGCGAGGAGAATTGAACCTGCGAAGTTCGGTTTATAGGATTTAATAACAACACGCGTAAGCCAACTGAGCTAAACAGACACGATGATTAATTAAGTTTTAATATTCCTCTTAAGTTTACAGAAGTAAAATGTGACATCATTTTAATCACATTAGTCTCGTGAACACTTCTAAATAATCCCTGAAACTTCAAAAATATGAAAATACACGTTTAAAATGAAAAAAAATATATATATTAAAATTATATAATTATTATAATTTGTTATTTATCTAACGCCTTAGATACCATTCTTCGCTATTCATGGCCTCCTACATCATGACCTACCTAGTATACGTATCAATTCTAAAATCCATGCCATGATATGTGATTATATGAGGACTTATTTTCAACATATTTTCTTTTATAAATCATAATTTTTCGTTATGGTCATGGATAAAATTACGTATGGTACTTGTGAGCGTGATCTTTATTGCACTTACCTCACAAGTACCATAAATAACTATTTCTCTCTCTAGCATTATGATATGATAGAATATTCAAAATGAAATCCCTGTTTTAACCACAAATCCATAGTTGTGATAGGTGATCGAAAACTTTTGCCCGGTAGTGTAACTTCCTCCGGTCGTGATCTAACTTGACCCACTCGGTAATAAAGTTCCACTTGTGTGCGTCGTTATACACAATTTATTAAATCAGTAATTCACATAACATACAAAGTTTCTTATTATCAGCTTTATCATCTATATAATTTCGTATCTTAGCAACCATAAGTAGTTAACAAAGAGTGTTCATATGA
This sequence comes from Periplaneta americana, assembly GCF_040183065.1. Classification (NCBI taxonomy): domain Eukaryota; kingdom Metazoa; phylum Arthropoda; class Insecta; order Blattodea; family Blattidae; genus Periplaneta; species Periplaneta americana. The sequence continues at coordinate 16,664,463 of NC_091122.1, read as the reverse complement.
CTTAACAAGACTGATTCCGCGGTTCAAATGCAATCAATAATCCATACAGAGTGTTAAAAAAAAAAGCATGGAATATTACTCATAACTTCTTAAATTTTCATTTTTCAAAAAAGAGTTTTATACAGAAGTTGTTGGAGATAAACCATACAATATGGTATCACTGCCCAAAAAAGTTAGTTATTCAGACATACAGGGTGTGGCAGCAAGTTTTATTTTTTTAAATGGCACCCTATATTAAAATTTACATATTCCGAATCTCTATTAAATTTTACGTTTGAATGTTAGAAATTTTACCCATTCACCCGTTTCATGTCTTTTAACTATTTATTGAACTTGTTTCGTTAACTCCATACTTGAGACAAATGAGTATGTAAAAACATGTTGGAGTAGGCCATAAAAATAAGCAAAATACTATTACTAACCAAACTTTACCACAGATGCTCAAAATGAGAACCATTCACAGTCAAACAATGATCCAGTCTATAACGAAACTGTCCGTTGTGATATGAGATAGTGGAGAGTCGGGTAGTATCGGACATCTCGAGTAGTATCGGACAGTGCGTTTCTTTCATCTACCACCATATGGTAGTACTGAATGACGTGGTTACGTTTCTCTATGCGGCATCACAGAAACGTAACCATGTCAATCAGGTACTATCATCGTGTGGTAGATGAAAGAAACTCACTGTCCGATATTACCCGATGTCCGATACTGCCCGACTCTCCCCTAGAACAGGTCAGTCATGTAACTGTGAGATAGACTGGGACATTGTTCGGCTGTGAATGTTCTATTTTGAGCATCTTTTGTAAAGTTTTGTTAGTAATAGTGTTTTGTTTAGTTTTATGGCCTACTCAACATGATTTTACATACTTATTTGTCTGAAGTTTGAAGTCAACGAAACAAGTTTAATAAATAGTTAAAAGACACAAAACGGTTGATAGGTAAAATTTCTACACATTTATACGTAAAATTTAATGAAGATTCGGGATATATAATTTTTTAATATAGGGTGCCATTTAAAAAATAAAGTTTACTGCCACACCCCGTATAACTAACTTTTTTCGAACACTGGTATGATATTATATGGTTTATCTCAAACAGCTTTTGAATAAAACTTTTTTTTTCTAAAATTAAAATTTAAGAAGTTATGATTAATAATCCACACTTTTTTAACACTCTGTATAAAATGAACTTAGCAGCTCTTATTTGTTACTTTTACCGTTTCAAAGAGTTGTAATTTGTCTTTGGGAATTGGTATGAACTTGAAATTCAATATTATGATCTCTGTGGTTCTAGAGAATTTATGTTTGTACCCCTGGCACGATTATCGTCCATTATTGATATTGGCTAATGCAGAACGTGTGTAGTGATAAGTTTGCCAGCAGGAAATTTGTCATCCAGTACGTTTTCAGCACAAAAACACGCTGTCGAAGTGAGTACTGCATGTTTGCGATAATAACAGTGAACTAATCACTACTTCACTAAAAACGTTCTGCAATAATAGTCAATATTAATATGAACAATAGACGACATTCGTGCCAGGGGTGCCAATTTAAATTTCCCAGAACCACGGAGATCATAATGTTCAATTTCAAGTTTATACTAACTCCCAAAGAGAAATTATAAATTATTAGTGGGTTGTCCAGCAAATGCTGCAAGCTAAGTCCATTAGACATTTAAATAAAATATTTCAGATTTATTTTCAATGAAGAATACCAGACATTTTGAAAGTTATTTGCTTCCATAATAATGCAACATACTCCCTCTGAATGGTTTTTTTTATGCCAAATACTTTTTCTTGAACCTATCCACTTCAGTTTTTGAGTTTTAACGCGAAAACGCAAGTAACAATGTCAGGACGATCAGTGGATTTTTCATGTGAGAGTAAAGCGATAGCTATTTCAGATCATTGTGGATTTTAGGCGAAAGTTAAAAAAATGTCAGATTTGCTATGCTTTCGAACAATAGACATAGCATCTTGGTATAGCTACTGCATGTAGAGCTTGAAATGTACATAGAGGATAAAATCATTTTATCCTGCTGAGAGATCTTGCTGAAATGATCGGGAGACTACAAAATCTTGTAGGCCTCTTATTTCATCAATAAGTAATACCTTTTGATCTTTCCTTAGGAAATGTAATTTTTACGCTCTCTCGAGCCAATACTGAAGAGAATGACGCATATAAATATATACACCACACCGTCACTAAATACCTGAAAAAGACCCAACCCCAATTGATTAATAACTATAAAAATATTTCATTTTTAATAACAATATTATCTTACGTAAGTTTTGTAGTTATATTATACACAGGTTGTAACTTTAATAATGGCAACTATTTATTTACTACGAATATACAAGTGATTCACCTGACATAATTAGGAACTTAAAATCCAGACGTTTGAGATGGGCAGGGCATGTAGCACGTATGGGCGAATCCAGAAATGCATATAGAGTGTTAGTTGGGAGACCGGAGGGAAAAAGACCTTTAGGGAGGCCGAGACGTAGATGGGAGGATAATATTAAAATGGATTTGAGGGAGGTGGGGTATGATGATAGAGACTGGATTAATCTTGCACAGGATAGGGACCGATGACGGGCTTATGTGAGGGCGGCAATGAACCTCCGGGTTCCTTAAAAGCCAGTAAGTAATCACTACATGATTAGTGAAATGAAAAAAAATATACTTATTCAATCGTGTAAATAGTTACAAAATGAAATAGAAAAGTGGGAATTTTCATGTAATTTTAAGTTAACTGTACTTTTACTTGTAAATAATATTGGCAACATTGACAACATTGACTACAACAGATTTGCCCAAACACTGAATTTGCTGTCCGGTTGTTTTGTACTCCAGCGTCCAACTGCCCAGCTGAACGCGCCTTCAAAATAAATAGAGAATTCATAAGCCTGGTTTTGACGTAGAATACGTTCTTCTCCGCGCCGAGTATGGACGTACGTTCCGGGATCCATGGTGAAACAAAAAGGGGCAGAAATCCTAATACTGACTGCAATAAGACTACGAACCACAGCCGAATGCTAATGTTGTTAGTAAGGCCATGTAACTATATTAGGAACATTAAATCCAGACGTTTGAGATGGGCAGGGCATGTAGCACGTATGGGCGAATCCAGAAATGCATATAGAGTGTTAGTTGGGAGACCGGAGGGAAAAAGACCTTTAGGGAGGCCGAGACGTAGATGGGAGGATAATATTAAAATGGATTTGAGGGAGGTGGGGTATGATGATAGAGACTGGATTAATCTTGCACAGGATAGGGACCGATGGCGGGCTTATGTGAGGGCGGCAATGAACCTTCGGGTTCCTTAAAAGCCATTTGTAAGTAAGTATACAAGTGATACATCTGTGAAAGTTCTACAGTCCTTCGGTGTAGTAACCAACATTGTCTACAACTCGCAATTAGTAAAACTGTTATCTGAAAAAATGTTGTTACTGGATGTAGTAAGTTTTGGAAATGGAGGTTTCATATAGTATTGTAAGACGAATGTCAGGTAATCCATGGCGAATACTCCGCCTCATCTCGTAACATGCATCTCGCTGCCACAAATTCCATCGTCGTTAAATAATCTGGTAGTTGATAATGCGCCGTTAAATAACCAACTAAAAAAGCAGCAGTTTTATTTTTCATACTGAGTTACCCGTATTCTTAAACAGCCAAGACTTAGATTATGATCGTCATTTTTTTTAGCGTACAATCACGTTCTTCTGTCAATTTCTCCTGCGGTACAAATGCTACCATCACTTATTCGTAACGTTAACTTTGACTGACACAGCGGGAAAGGCATGGAGGGCGTTACACTTTGTGATGAGGGTATTAAGGAAAGGCTCTGATAAATCCAAAGAGATTGCATATAAATCACTAGTACGTCCAGTAATGGAATATGGTGCTGCATGTTGGGATCCTTACAGATTAGAACATAAGGACACTGGAAAAGATTCAAAAACGATCTCTCAAGTGTTGTCGTAATAATTAAAATGGGACACACTCACGGACAGGAGAACGCGAATTCGATTATGCGCAATGTTCAAAACATACAGAGGTGAGCCTGCCTGGAGAGAAATAAAAAATAGGTTGCAGCCGCCAAATTACTCTTCAAGGAACGACCACTCATATAAATTGAGGGAAAGAAGACAGAGGACGGACATTGGAAAGTTTTCTTTTCTCAATCGTACTATCAGGGACTGGAATGCTTTACCTGCAGACTTACTAAAGGCTTTACCAATAACCAAAAATGTATTTAAAAATAGGCTTAAGGACTTTACTAATAGACGGTAGTATATTATACACACTACTTAAAGGGAGTAATTGATATCTTGTTATTTGAAGTGTTTTATCAGTGAGGAAGTGTGTTGTGTCAGTGAAGTCTATTGTGTAAGTGAAGTGTGTTGGTGTCAGTGAAGTGGCTGTGCAAAGTATTTGAACAGTGAAATGGTTAGAAGTGTTAGTGAAATCAGAATAGAGTCAGTACAGTGAGTGAGTTGACAGCGAAATAAGTGTAGTGCCGAAAGGTACTTGTGCAGGTATGAACCTGTCACACTCGTGAGTCTTAGTTCGAACTTAGGGTTAAGATACAAATTAGATTTACTTTAAATGTTATTTCAAGTGACCATGCTTCATTTAATTTAGGATGCTCATTATTATTATTATTATTATTATTATTATTATTATTATTATTATTATTATTATTATTAATTATTGTCTTTATTAGTCGTGTTTATTATTAATTGTCATTATTGAGTGTAATTAGTTACCACTGCCACCGGGTATATACCCATTTGCAGTGTGAATAAATACATACATACATCCCTGAGTTATGGCCTGCATCTGGGGTTGAACACAGTCCGTAATTTGTGGTTCTACAAAATGATCACCTCGAAACCTCCTCTTATTGATGTATATTTGTTATATGTGGGTCAGGAGTGCCATGGACATAAGACCACAATAGCAGAGAGAAAGCATATCACAGCTATAAGGGGATGTGAGAGAGACCGGGGTGGAATTGCGCGCCCGGGGGTGCCATATTGTGATGTAGCACACAGGGATTCTATAATGAAAAGGGTTGTATTTGAAGTGGGTGCCCCCAGCGGACTGGGTTTCTGGGTAATATCCCCCTGCTGTGTGCTTATATGTACTTATGCAAAGCCCATAATGCGTGTATAAATAAGTGGACTTCTGCGTGGAGTGCCACCAATGTGTCTGATATGACTTTCTTCCCTTTAATTTAGTCGATTGCCCTGAGGGTTACTTTTAAAGAGGAGAGTTCGCTTCGCACTTGTTTCTCTGCTATTTTGTTTTACGTAATTCTGAAAAATACATTATAAGTTACCATGGCAACAAAAGTCTTTTATTCAGTTATAGCCCACAAAACCCATGATAATGTCATTCCATTACTTCTTCATCTAATTATCTTAGTTAACAGTGTTCAAGCTTCCTCAGAAAGTATATACAGGGTGATCCACTTAACACTGCGTTGTTTTATACTGCTCTCATGCGTAAATGTTTAAGATGCTGGTACTTTTGCCATGCATTTAAACATAGTACTGATTGATTACAGTGGAATTTTGTTCTAAAGAAGGGGGATCTCCAAAAACCCAAATGCCACACAGAAGGTAATCATAATATCATTATTGGACTCAAAAGATTGGTGTGATACACACTTTTCGATACATTTTACGAGTTTCACAATATTTCTGATATTACAATTTATGATTTATTGTCTTGAATTATTTTTCGAAAGATACGTGTAAAAATAGGCTAGTAGCTATATTGCGACATAAGGAGGTAAACATGTTTTAACAGAATCGAGAACAAGTTGGAAAAGACTAGACAAAGAAAAGTCATTTCTATTTTCGAGATTCTGTTACGCGCTTAATATATGTACGTGTATTGCATATTATATTTTTCATGATCACTTGAAGCACTTGAATTATGAATAAGAAGAAGAATGGAACATGTGAAATGAACAGAGAGAATAAGAAATGAAGCTGTGCTGAAAAGAGTGGCTAAAGAAAGAATAATGCTGAAACTGATCAGGAAGAGGAAAAGAAATTGGGTGGGTCACTGATTGAGAAGAAACCGTGTACTGAAAGATGCACTGGAAAGAATGGTGAACAGGGGAAAAGTTGGGGGCAGAAGGAGGTATCAGATGATAAACAACATTAAAATACATGGATCGTATTCGAAAAATAAGAGGAAGACGGAAAGTAGAAAGACTGGGCAGCGCTGGGTTTGCAATGAAAGACCTGTCGTTGGACAGAAAACTATTATGAATGAATGTTTGCAAGGATAAGTTCTCAATATTCAGTTTTCATTGAGTGACAAAGGAAATAATTGAGTTATTCATTTGTATTTTTAATTAAATATCTGTCTGTCTGTCTGTCTCTCTGTCTGTCTGTCTATCTGTCTCTCTGTCTATCTGTCTATCTATCTATCTATCTATCTATCTATCTATCTATCTATCTATCTATCTATCTATCTATCTATCTATCTGTCTGTCTGTCTGTCTGTCTGTCTGTCTGTCTGTCTGTCTATCTATCTATCTATCTACCTATCTACCTACCTACCTACCTACCTACCTACCTGCCTACCTATCTATCTATCTATCTATCTAGTCTGTCTGTCTGTCTATCTATCTACCTACCTACCCATCTACCCATCCATCTATCTATCTATCTATCTATCTATCTATCTATCTATCTATCTATCTATCTATCTATCTATCTATCTATCTATCTATCTATCTATCTATCTATCTATCTATCTATCTACTATTTATTTATTAATTAATTTATTTATTTATTTATTTATTTATTTATTTATTTATTTATTTATTTATTTATTTATTTATTTATTTATTTATTTATTTATTTATTTATTTATTTATTTATTTATAGTTTTAAATAATTCATTCATTCATTCATTCATTCAAACATTATGCAGGTAAATCGAACTAGAGCCTTCATATTAAATACAGTGAATTATAAATAAATACAAAATTACATAAAATATAACATACAAATAGACTGAAATAATAATACAAATAAAAAAGCCACAGGATCTATGATATTTTAAAACTAAATTTTGGGCCAAATGAAGTGTTCTTGTGGTCAGTTGCAGTTCCAAAACTTTGTCATTTTAAGCAGGCGAGTCTTATGGTAAGTTTTTAAAATTAAAATTAATTACAAGATTTATAGAGACATAAACTAGAAAATAATATAATATAAGAACTATACTGAAATATCACAAGCAATATAATATTAAGCGAGAGGGGAATTTACATGAGTTGTACGTTAATAAACTGAAATAATTTATGAAAAAGAAACAAGATAAATAAAGGATATATGTGAGGTTTACAAAAAATTATTCGTAAGTTAGAGGTTGCAAATATGACATAATTAATCTGTACACAGATAAATTTATTTAAATTGAAGATATTAATATATTTTATTTCGTTTTGTACCATGATCACGTGCCTGTAATATCGACGGTGTTCGGGTAAAGGGAGTTGTCATTTTTTGTGCAACTGGGGGTTTTGTTTTCCAAGTGAATACACAGATTAAATTCTACAAGTGGGTGTGCAAAAAAACCAAATAAGGTGAAGTTTTAGTTTGGTATTGCCAGTATAGGGAATTAAAACAAACTCTGAAAATACCTTAGTTTTGTAGTGTGGAGTAGTAGAAACTCGATATGATCACTGGGAGAGCTGTGGTAAATAGGTTCCTTACTTATATAGGAAAATCGTCGTACTTGAAGGAAGAAGGCGGCCATACTTCGTCATTGTGACGTTAATTGAGGTGGAGTGGGAGAATGATTGCAGTGTCGCCAACTGTGGTAACCATTCATATTATCTTACACACCTAACAAAACAAAACCTAACCTAACCTAACGTTCTACACACCTATTGTAACATTCCTAACGTTTATCACACCTGTTGTAACATTCCTCAGAGTTTCATTTCGTTTGCCGATACTGGCATCCCTGCTACACCTGTACCATATCGTCTGCTGGAATTCTGAGTCATCTAGTGGAAGTGAAGTGAAACTGCAACTCTGTTAATTACGTTTCCGAAGTTGTTTCTGTGTTATCTGCAAGAATTATTGTGTCACTATAGTGATAATTGCATTTATAATTTAATTTAATTTAATTTATTTATTTATTTAATCTGGCAGAGCTAAGGCCAGTAGGCCTTCTCTTCCGCCCAGCCAGACTCTAATTCTAATTAAATACATTTGCTTACATAGTTATTACATTAATATCTAGATCATAAAACAACATGAAAGTAAATGATGAAAATTGGATAACTAATGTTAGTGTGACAATAATAAACACTGGTAAGAAATAGTTATAATATTAATGATAATAATAATAATAATAATAATAATAATAATAATAATAATAATAATAATGGTAATTATAATAGTAATAATAATAATAATAATAATAATGAGATAATTTATATATTTATCTGTGATATATATAACCATTAAACACTGAGAAACCTGAAACAGCTATTATTGTTGACAATAATTGTTAGAAAAATATCTCGTTAACCTATTCTTAAATTGATTTGATGTCTGACAGTCCCTGACATTACTCGGTAGGGAATTCCAAAGTCGAGGAACAGCCACAGTGAAAGAGGATGAATATGAGGATGTTCGGTGGGAGGGAATGGATAATATTGAGGAGTGTTGTGATCGTGTGTCTAGGTTATGATGGGTGGATAAATTTTGAAAACGAGACGCAAGATAGACAGGAGTGGAGAAATGTAATATGTGAAAGAGAAGGGAAAGACAGTGGATTTTCCTACGATCTTCTAGACGGAGCCAGGACAACATTTCGAGGGATGGTGTTACGTGATCAGCCCGGCGAATATTGCAGACGAAACGGACGCACATATTATGAACACGTTGCAGTCTCTGCGCCGAAGTAACGCTTAGGTCAGTAAGCAGAATATCACAGTAATCGAAGTGGGGCATCACGAGTGTTTGCACTAACATTTTTTTCATGGAAAGGGGTAGAAAATTCTTCAATCGTCTAAACGAGTGGATTAATGAAAATACCTTTTTGCAGGTTTCTGCAACTTGAATGTTCCAATTTAAACTTTTATCCATATAAATACCTAGATTCTTTACTGATTCACTGAACGGAATTTCGGTGCCGTGTATTTTAATCGGGGACAAATTTGGTATGGTAATAGTGCTTAACAAACGTGAATGGCCCACAATGATTGACTGTGATTTTTCTGGATTTAGTTTAAGTCGGAATTTCCGTATCCATGTGCAGATTGAGTTCAGGTCGTCATTAATTTAGTTATTGCATCATTTATTATGTTGTACAATAAAAATTTAAATGTGTCGTGGCTGAGATAAAAGTGTTCTAAATTAATTTCCAGCGCCACAATCCCAGTGATGAACGTGTGAATATTCGTTAGGAGTCCGTTGGAAGTGGACGTACGAAACTAAAACTTGACCCCAAATAATACTAGCATTTGATGTGTTTTATTTGCGTAGAAAATTATTTGTAACAACGGTTTGAAGTTTAATTTTCATTTATGTCAAAACTCTTTTTTATGATTATCTCCCTTTTACTCAAAGATAATCGATATCGTATATTATAGGCCTGCTTATTTCTTTTGTGCGAGATCGTGCGTATTTGCTTGCTTTCCGCACAAAACCAATCCGCGGAAAGTCTAAAATTCCACATTCAGTATTCCCAACCTAACACACATAACAATTTCCCTATTCTTACCGCTTAAGTGACATATTGATTTTACTGCTTTAGGCTTTTAACATATTATTTTTAGAGACGTTCAATACAGTAATAATTATAAATTGGAAACTTACCACTGCAATTTCACCTAAATTGCACTGTTAATTATTGTTTTTAAATATTTGCAAAAATTAAGTAAACTCTACAACTCCACTAAAGTTACTGCATTCGTGATGCAAGTAACGTTAAGGAAGCCGTGAAAAAATCAACAAGATTCCAGACGTATATCACGGCCTGCTGGAGTATAGTAAACACAGAAAACATTTTAAAGCAACAATGTTGAAGATAGATATTTTTGTTTTGCAAATTTGCCGCCATTGAACAGAAACCAAGATGGAGATTTCATTGCAACTAATTAGAAATTCCTCTTTCAGGTATGTAATAAACGATCTTCGCACAAAATAATGTACGATACACGAGCGGTATGTTTTCTTTCAATTCTCGGAAATTAAAAAAGCTCAACTACGTTTCGCTATTTCAAACTTTTCCTCGAACATGAAAACTTCAACATACCGCTCTTGTAACGCATATTACTATTTTTGTAATATACCTACGTATACTTATAACTTTGTTCAATTTTAATATTACATTAAATTCAAAATAAATTAATTTAATCGGATTATCAAAACGTTTCTATAAATAAATAAATACATTTAAATTTTATTCATTTAAATAACCAGCTACAGAGTACAAATTAAATTTATAAAACAAAAATGTTTCTAGTCACTACTGTAAGAGCCAGGCTCTTGTACAGTGTGGTCTTAGCCAATAATATAACATAAAATTTGCAAAGACAGTTTACTAAATACAGTAACGTACTTAATTCAAACCAATAAATAACACACAAGAGCAAAAAAAAAAAAAAAAAAACAGAGAGAAAAAGAGAGAAAAAGACAACTTTAATATAAATTGACAATCAGACAGAAGCCAGTGATATTCTATATTGACACAAAAGTCATCGTTATTTCTCTATTTATATTACAACGTAGACATCTGTTATATTTTAATATTAGTATTTGCTACCGCCAGGCAAGAGGAGAATGTTATGGTTGTTATGGTTACGAGAAACAATTCTAACAAATGACTGCAGAGAGAGGAACAAAATGTTCGCAATGGTCCTGAACACTTACTGAAATTTACTTTGTTAGTGGAACAAATATTTGTCGGGAGTTGGGGCAGAATCAAGAAGTGGATTCATCTCCAGATGACGAGGGCGACATCCCCTCTCACTACGTTCAACTCGTCAGCTCTTCATATAGGGGCGGTTTGTGTGGGAACAGGAGATTATAATGAGAAGTGAATTCACGGTGCAAAGGATTAAAGTGGATAATTACAGGGTGTAAGAAAAATCAGAAGTCAATTTTACGATTTCGTCTTCTTTCGAAATCTCGCACTTTCATTAGATGACTTCATTACTACGGGAAAATTACCTGCAAACGGATTTCTATTTAAACGGTTATATTATTAGCAGAGGCAGGAACTTCGGCAGAATGCCTTTTTAAATGTGTTAAATCTATCTTCATTTTGAAAGTACATCTGTACGAATTATACCTTTGTGATTGAAACGTCACAGTTTTATGTTGCCCTTTTCTGCATTTTTAAATATAAATGCCTAATTTACAAAATAAATGCTTTTTTGCCTTTATTTGATTATATATCTATTATTTATTAATTTATTATTAAAAATTGTCTACAGGTATATTTTAATTTATTTCTATAACCGCTACAATGGAAGTGACTTCACCGAACTGTCTTTCAGTCAGTTCATATTCTCTTTGCAACAATGAGTGCTGCCGTGCAAAAATGTATAACAGTAAGCGTTTTAATTATCGCTTGTGTTTATTTGACAAGGCAACAATGAGTGCGGGTCTAACGTTATTTTTAACGGTTATTTTTCTTTCAGTTTTCATTGCGACGTTGTTGTAGCTAGCTAAATATTTCATATCGCAACATATCAGTACAACCAAACACAAAAATGCACTTTCCAAGGCTACTGGGAAGATGATTTCTTTGCTTCCAACGGTAATTGCAACATTGAGTCGAAAATCTCAATTTGCATTCGACTTATGTAAAGTTTTTCTTGCTTTGTGGAAAGTGCAAGGTTGTTGGTCTAGTGCAAAGTTTTTGTAATTGCCTTTTATTGCGTATTTTAGCTATTTCTAATGTCTTTTTGCCTGCCTGTTTCAGCTATTTATGATGCCTTTTTGCCTGCCTATTTTAATGATTCATAATCCCTAAACTTACGGACTCTGATTATTATTATTATTATTATTATTATTATTATTATTATTATTATTATTATTATTATTATTATTATTACTCCTTCTACTACGTTTCAATTACAGCGTTTCTACCTCCACTTCGGACGAATTCAGATTGAAATGTTTACAGGGAAGTGGGAATTTTTTCCATAAGGACTAAAAAAAATGTTGCATTAGAATTGCTTATAAATTTCGAAAAAATAAACGTAGCGAATCGAAAAATATACCGCTGTGTAGATAAAGGAGTCACGTAACCTAAGACATCCGCGCAAAACAGGTCGTACCCTCAAGACCGATGAGACAAGGGGGAAAACATACCTTGAAATCTGCGTTCCTGCGACCTTTCTATGCGTATAACTCCGAGAGATGTGAACCGTTACGGATGTTTCCGATGGCGATCGATCGAGTACGACGAGATCGACTAAGTATATGATAAAAAATGCTCGGGGTAAATTGGACACTCAAATTTTAGAAAGTAGTTGTGGAAATTTGTTAGCTTTCAAAACACCCCGAAATTCAAACGTTTAGAGAAAGCAGAAGTGGAGACGAACACAACAGGAGAAAAGGGCATCTCAAAACGAATTAAACAAGCCCAAGGCCACCGTGGACTTGTGGCTGTAGAAGGGCGCAGCAGCAGTCTACATCGGCTCGAACAGTAAATCCAGATACTATTAGTCTGTAAGCATAGCCTGCTCTATAACCTGTAAGTCATTAATTGATATAATAAAAGAAAGAAATTTAAAACATTTTTTTATCAAATTTGGCCCAAAACTGCTCTTGCTGATAAATGTAGTTTTACGTCCATAAACTTTCAGGCTCATTTAGTCTGTGTTTTTTTCCCCATGTGTCATAAATATAAGCCTGGACCTCTGGCTATAATTCTCTTCCAGAGAAAGTCATGTTATTAATTCTTATCGTTCTTAAAAATCCTTCGGCTTAGGCCGGGTTTGAATCTGCGAACTTCCATTCCAACGACTAATATATTTTTTTTACTTGGTTATTTAACGACGCTGTATCAACTACGAGGTTATTTAGCGTCGGAGCCACCGGCGTGGCTCAGTCGGTTAAGGCGCTTGCCTGCCGGTCTGAAGTTGCGTTCGGGCGCGGGTTCGATTCCCGCTTGGGCTGATTACCTGGTTGGGTTTTTGCCGAGGTTTTCCCCAACCGTAATATGAATGCAAGGTAATCTATGGCGAATCCTCGGCCTCATCTCGTCAAATATCATCTCGCTATCACCAATCTCATCGACTCTAAATAACTAGTAGTTGATACAGCGTCGTTAAATAACCAACTAAAACAAAAAAAATAGCGTCGATGGGATTGGTGATCGCGAGATGGTATTTGGCGAGATGAGGCCAAGGATTCGCCATAGATTACCTGACAACTGCCTTACGATTGGGAATAAACCTCAGAAAAAATCCAACCAGGTCATCAGCCCTAGTTGGAATCGAACCTGCGCCCGAACGCAACTCCGGATCGGTAGGTAAGCACCTTAGCCGACAGAGCTACGCCGGTGGCTACTAATATGTTAACCGCTAGGCCTCCGAAGAAAATATGGCCTTATGTGAGAGACAAATTTCCTACGTAATTGCAGTGTTGCCATTTTAACAAGTTGTGGTATATCCTACATAGGCCTACATGCCTAAATAGATATGACAGAAAGCTCGCATTAAAGATACTACGTCTGTAACGTTCTGAAAGTAGAATATCAAAGATAAACTACAGTAGTTAAAGTTGGCAAACCTTTAATTAAACTGACCATTGTGTACCTTATCTCCCTCTAGTTTACTTTAGGCAGGTAATAATAGCCAAGTTCTACGCGTTTCGGAAATCAAACTCTCTCAAAAGTTTTGTTTGCATTTCGACAAAGCCCAGAGTTGAATCAAATATAAAAACCACCCCCTCTCCATCTGGAAATCTAGTTTATAGAACGCAAGTTTGAATTTCGAACAGGGTACTTAAATGAACGTTCTGAATTCGACGCTCGCTTGTACCAGTTACAAACTGTAATTAGATTTATCTTGCTATGGGAAACGCAATGGTTTCTGATGGCGCGTCTGCTTTCAATGTATGGTTTATGGCTCTCTGCGTACGGAAAACATCACTTTTGCAATTTTTGGTAAACTTCCGGTGAAGATATGGAGTAGGAGATAGGCCTATAAAATTTATATCATTGAATGTTAAACAGCAGATCTGTGACGAAAAGTTAAAAAAAAAAAAAAGAAACTAACTATATAACGTACATTAAGCTGCATTCTATTGTCCCACGTTTCCATAGCAACTCATACTTTTATTCACTGGATTATATGATAATAGCTCTCTTTTGTTTTGTGTATTTATGATAACTTACATAAGAATTTGATATCGATAAGCGGTTTATGGATTTTGAGGCATAAAAAATACGTTTTGTTTTACTTTCCGCTAGCATTCCGTAAAAATGATACTGTATAATATATTATGTGTACTGATAATTGCCATACAAAATATCTGTAATGAAAGTTTCCGAAATAGCTAGTCATTTCGATACAAGCGTGGTAAGTGCATTATGACAGAGAATCTCTATTTCCGAGATTCTGTTATGCACTTAACACATGTATTGCATACTATTCTTAGGCCGATCATTTTAATTTAAATAAAAAGTTTGTTTTTGGACGCTAACATTTTTATGTGTGATCGTCGTTTGTTCTTTGTCGATAGGTGTCATTCATTTCTTATTATTCGTAATTGTCGATAGGTGTTATTCATTTGTTATTATTCGACGGCAATTGCGAAAATGTAATAAAATAAATTGTATAAAGTTTAGTTCTGACTCAAAGAAGCAGGTAGGTGACACATTAATTATACTGTACATCAACAGAAATAAATAGCATATAGAAAATGTTTGTAGGTGACATATTAATTATACATCAGAGTAAATAAATTGCATACCAGCGTAGATTAATGCTTGAATATGTACTGTATTTTACTCCATGGATGTTTTCGCGTTCAGTCACGACCCCACTGGTGGCGCTCAGAGCAACAACCGGAAGCCATCAAAATAGGTTTTCGCGCTTACGTCTTATCTACATTAATTCATTTTTTCTTTCTTACATATCTCTACTTCAATAAACTAATTTAGAAAGAGTGCAGGTATAATAAGACATTTAGTTATTTTCTCATAGTACAGTAGTGGCAAAAAAAAAACCGGACCGACCCTTGTAGCTGATTTCAGAGCCTTGTTCACCCCAGAGCGTGATAGACTAGTAACGAAGACTTTAGTGGTTCGAATCCTGCCCTGGAAGAATACTTTTTTTTGTTCCTTATTCAAATTTATTCCCAATACTTTTCGATTGTAACGATATTTTACCAGAACATGAATTTTACCAGCTTATTTTCTAATGGCTTTCGAAATGGGCTACGTCAGCAGTCGAAACTACAACAATTTCAACAGATTACTCGCTGTCTTGTGAATACGGGCGTGGCATGCGCAGTGGCTCATTTCGGTGACTTTGATTATTCCGTCGGTTCGGTTTTTTTGCCACAACTGTACATAGTGGTGCGCGACATTGATAGTTCGTTACTTTTAAGAAAATAAACGAAAGTTGATTCGATTTACTTACTTACCGCACATGTTTTTGTTTAACTTACAAGGCTTACCAACAACATCGGTAAGGTTCTTAAAAACACGATCGGCCAAAATAGTAATATACGTTACAAGAGCGGTATGTTGACGTTTTCATGGTCGAGGAAAAGATTCAAAAAGCGAAACGTAGTTGAGCTTTTTTAATTTCCGAGAACATGAAAACAAACATACCGCTCGTGTATCGTACATTATTTTGTGCGAAGATCGTTTATTACATACCTGAAAGACGAATTTCTAATTAGTTGCAATGAAATCTCCATGTTGGTTTCTGTTTAATGACGCCAACTTCGGAACACCAAAATGTCTTTCTTCAACATTATTGCTATAAAATGTTTTCTGTGTTTACTATACTCCAGCAGGCCGTGATATATGTCTGTCTTTTTTTTTTCCCCCAGTCTATAAATGCGAACTTAAACGGTAAGTTTATGTAATGATTTATTTTTCATTTTAATATTTTAACAATATTATTTATATAACATATTGCAGTAATAACATCGGCATCTGGAATCTTGTTGATTTTTTCACGACTTCCTTAATGTTACTTGTATCAGGAATGCAATAAGTTTCGTGGAGTAGTAGACTTTACTTAATTTTTGCAAATATTTAAAAACAATAATTAGCATTGCAATTTGGGTGAAATTGCAGTGGTAAGTTTCCAATTTATAATTATTACTATGTTAAACGTCTCTAAAAATAATATGTTAAAAGCCTAAAGCAGTAAAATGAATGTGGCGCTTAAGCGGTAAGAAGAGGGAAATTGTTATGTGTGTTACGTTGGGAATACTGAATGTGGTATTTCACACTTACCGCGTATTGGTTCTGAGCGGAAAACAAGCAAATACGCACGATCTCGCACAAATAAATATAAAAGAACATGTACAAAAGTACATTCAACTGTTTCATAGCAACTAATATTTTGAAGGCCCATTTCTTAATTAGTTAGTTACAAAATAGGCCTATTAGCGTTATTTAATTTTACGATTCTTACCAATGAATATTATACAAAAATTAGTAGCTATTTGAAGCTAATATGCAATCTTAAACAAATATGTTGCTATGTTGGGCAACTTCTATTTTATTTTAGTATCACATATCTTAGGTCTACATATATTCTGATTATAATACATATACAGTACATAATTCTACACAGACTGACCCGTCATTTGAGCAAATGAACAATGCAACATTATCCCTTGTTAAAAACGTAGTCAAAAATACTGTTTTAATCATTTGGGTCCGATGTTTAGGCCTACTTTTTCGGAAAACTGCCACTTAATTTTAAACGATGTAGCAACATTGTGTACTTAAGTCTCTAAGAAATGTGACTTGGCACTTGTGACGTTAAATCTTTTCCACTTCATTTTTGAAAAAAAAAATTATTTTTCAATTTATAAAAATTATTTTTATTTTCGGGAAAGGTAAATTTACATTTGGGAAAGGACAATTTAATTTCGGAAATAGTGAAGTGAAGTTCGGGAAAGTAATGTCAAATTTGGGAAAAGTAAATTCAATTTCGAAAAAAAAAAACAGATAAATTAAATTCATTTTTTGAACTTATATGTATTACATTAATAAAGTTATTGAACAAAGTTATTAAGTGATAGATAACAAAATAAAGAAACATTAATTTTGGACTGCAATAAACATTCAAGAAGAAAATCATTTAATAATAATTAATACTCCAAATATGTTCAATTGGGTTTAACATGCAGCTTTAAGGAGCTAAACGACAAATTTCAAATCCAATTAATTCTTCCGGAATTAGGAATTCATATGTTTCATAATTTTCTAACTTTCCGAAAATGATCTATTTTTCCTGAAACTGAACTTACATTTTCCAAACTTAACTTTATTGATTCGAAAGTATAAAGTCCCATTTCTGAAATTGAATTTACTTATTAATGCGAGTTTCTCCGAATAAAAGTTAACCTTTTCAGAAAATGAAATTGAAAAAGCATAGAGATTAATATAGAGATTAGCCTTTCATTTTTTACTTCATCTTTGAATGAAGTATATGAGAAAAATATTATGACCCTGCAAAAAAGACTTCATGAATTCTTATAGTGTTTTTGTTCCAGTTTTTTTTCAGTCACATTTAGTAGATTCCTGTGAAAGTTGCAAATAAATTTTTTTATCGTTTCTTTATTTTAGTTTTTAGAAAAATTGTTATATTAGTACAGTAATTGAATCATTTTCTCTCTGCTTCATTCGTTCATGATAAAAATAAACAAGAAACTAACGACTAAATGATTATAAATAAATCTATTACCATGGTAACAAAAATTACAACCCTTAAACGTCGAGGAAGCCCACTACTTCACAAAGAGAAAAGTGTCTTATTTAGAGTGAACTTATAATTTTAAAAATAATTATAGCACTTCAAAAATATGGCGAGGACGATAATAATGATGATAATTATGATGAAGATGATAATGACTATGTTGGTGAAAGGTTTAAAAATAGTACTATAAATATCAGTACCAATTTTTTCAACACAAATTTTTATATCTGTATGCATATAATCCTTATCCCATGAATTCACTCATACGCTACTGTAACATGTATTTGACACACCCTGTAGTTATAATGGTGCCTGGGGTTGCAAGATAACACCCGTAGTTTCTGAAAACTAGGCCTCCCTACCACCATACATCAGCATCATCATCAACTCGTCATATTGTGTATGAGACACAGGAAGTTGGTGAAAAAACACCCCAACAGAAATTCTACACCAACTTGTTCTAACTCACACAACAATAGCGGCTCGCGAAACAAAAGCTAATCTCAATGTTCGACTATATTTTGAAGCTCGAATTTATAACCAGCTGCAAAACAAGCTCCTAGGCTCAATGTAGTGTAAAATATGATAAGCGCACGCTTCTATCAATCTTAATTTTATATATAGAATAAAGTAGTGACGGTGTAAATTTTCAAAAGCTTAGCTTGGTTTCCAGGACAACAAAGAACTAATGCAAAACGGTGATAATAAAATGTAATTTATTGTTTCTAAGGCAACACGAATTTTGAAGTACCATATTAATTTGTACAAGATTTAAAATCATTCTATCATATTCTAAGATAGAAGTGACAAGACTGGGTAATCAAGATATTGATGACTGACCGTACTGACAATCATTTGCTAAGTGACAGAGTGGTTGAACCATAGGCTGAGCGCCCAACTAAATAAGTGACGAAGTGGCAGAATCCTGAATTCCTAAATTACTGAGTGAATAAAAAGACCCAGTGGCAGAATGAATAGCTGGATACTGAGTGAATAAGTGACCGAATGAATACTGAGTGAATAAGTGACCGAATAAATACTGAGTGAATAAGTGACCGAATGAATACTGAGTGAATAAGTGACCGAATAAATACTGAGTGAATAAGTGACCGAATGAATACTGAGTGAATAAGTGACCGAATGAATACTGAGTGAATAAGTGACAATAAATGGCTGGATACTGAGTGAATAAGTGACCAAATGAATGGCTGGCTAATGAGTGAATAAGTGACCGAATGAATGGCTGGATACTGAGTGAATAGGTGACCGAATGAAAGGCTGGCTAATGAGTGGATAAGTGACCGAATTAATGGCTGGATACTGAGTGAATAAGTGACCGAATGAAAGGCTGACTAATGAGTGAATAAGTGAACGAATGAATGGCTGGATACTGAGTGAATAGGTGACCGAATGAAAGGCTTGCTAATGAGTGGATAAGTGACCGAATGAATGGCTGGATACTGAGTGAAAAAGTGACCGAATGAATGGCTGGATACTGAGTGAATAAGTGAACGAATGAATGGCTGGATACTGAGTGAATAAGTGACCAAATGAATGGCTGGATACTGAGCGAATAAGTGACCAAATGAATGGCTGGATACTGAGTGAGTAAGTGAACGAATGAATGGCTGGATACTGAGTGAATAAGTGACCGAATGAATGGCTGGATACTGAGTGAATAAGTGAACGAATGAATGGCTGGATACTGAGTGAATAAGTGAACGAATGAATGGTTGGATACTGAGTGAATAAGTGAACGAGTGAATGGCTGGATACTGAGTGAATAAGCGAACGAATGACTGGCTGGATACTGAGTGAATAAGTGACCAAATGAATGGCTGGATACTGAGTGAATAAGTGAACGAATGAATGGCTGGATACTGAGTGAATAAGTGAACGAATGAATGGCTGGACACTGAGTGAATAAGCGACCGAATGAATGGCTGGATACTGAGTGAATAAGTGAACGAATGAATGGCTGGATACTGAGTGAATAAGTGACCGAATGAATGGCTGGCTACTGAGTGAATAAGTGACTGAATGAATGGCTGGATACTGAGTGAATAAGTGACCGAATGAATGGCTGGATACTGAGCGAATAAGTGACCGAATGAATGGCTGAATACTGAGGGAATAAGTGACGAATGAATGGCTGGATACTGAGTGAATAAGTGAACGAATGAATGGCTGGATACTGAGTGAATAAGTGAACGAGTGAATGGCTGGATACTGAGTGAGTAAGTGAACGAATGAATGGCTGGATACTGAGTGAATAAGTGAACGAATGAATGGCTGGATACTGAGTGAATAAGTGAACGAATGAATGGCTGGATACTGAGTGAATAAGTGAACGAGTGAATGGCTGGATACTGAGTGAATAAGCGAACGAATGACTGGCTGGATACTGCGTGAATAAGTGACCAAATGAATGGCTGGATACTGAGTGAATAAGTGAACGAATGAATGGCTGGATACTGAGTGAATAAGTGAACGAATGAATGGCTGGACACTGAGTGAATAAGCGACCGAATGAATGGCTGGATACTGAGTGAATAAGTGAACGAATGAATGGCTGGATACTGAGTGAATAAGTGACCGAATGAATGGCTGGCTACTGAGTGAATAAGTGACCGAATGAATGGCTGGATACTGAGTGAATAAGTGACCGAATGAATGGCTGGATACTGAGCGAATAAGTGACCGAATGAATGGCTGAATACTGAGGGAATAAGTGACGAATGAATGGCTGGATACTGAGTGAATAAGTGACCGAATGAATGGCTGGATACTGAGTGAATAAGTGACCGAATGAATGGCTGGATACTGAGCGAATAAGTGACCGAATGAATGGCTGGCTAATGAGTGAATAAGTGAACGAATGAATGGCTGGATACTGAGTGAATAAGTGACCGAATGAATGGCTGGATACTGAGTGAATAAGTGACTGTGTGGCTAAGTGGCAAAATGATTGGCTAAGTAACTGAGTAAATAAGTGTCCGTGTGAATGGCTGTTTGATTGAGTGGCCGAGTCAGTCACTGATTGGCTGGCCAACTATGTAACTGAATTAAAATAAATGACTGACTTCCGTATGTACGGCTTGGTTTAGAATTGTTCGACACTGTCTTGTTTGCGAGTGTGATAGGGTATACGTTAGAATGGATCTCGGCGTTTTCAACCCTCCCTCCAAATAAAGTGAGAAAGGAGGACGAAATCACGGCCTTCTCGATGCGCGGCACGTTCTGCCAGATCGGACTTATTCCGAGTTATTGAATGGGATTTTTCTTTTTCCCTCGTCGGAAAACTTCGTTTACCCGCAACACAGAAAATCCTTGGGAGCTCGTCCTGTATCGGGGAGCAGGATGTTGGAGGGAAGAAAACGGTTTGTGTCTCTCTTTTTGTTCACTTCCCAGCGAGTAAAGAAGTCGCCCTCCCTTCTTTTGTTTGTCACGACACAAATAAAAGACTGCCGGTGCGGGTTCGACAGCCATCGCCTCGGATTAAAGCAAGATTTGAAAGTTAATTGCAAGTCTAATACAACCCACAGATTTGGGTTTATCTAACTTTTCTTTCGTTATTGTTATCAATGTTATATCAAGTGCTTTCATAATGACAACCAGAAAATCACAAGTCATGCTTCTCAAATAAAGGGACCTAGTTCGAGCTTAAATTGAACTTTCTAATATACAGATGGGTTTTGAATAGGATTCCGTGCAGTAATTGAGTTTATGCTCGACCATACCGAAATTTAGTAATTATACACCTGGTAGCAGTCCTTTAATGCATGTCATTAAAGTACACCTACTCATTAAAGTTCAGGTGTTTTCAGCCAATGACAACTCAGCTTACAGGTGTTCAGCCAATAACGAGTCAGCTTTGTACCGTTATAAAACCGCAAGTATCGATTATTCTCGAATATGCAATCGAAAGAGAATTAGCGAAAAGTCACGGAGGCTGGAAATCCAATACTGTCGCAGAAGGTTATGTTCTGTTACTATAATAATTAGCGTTAATTGTAAATAATATTCAAATAAATTCAATTTGTCATCTCGTTTTTCAATGTCGAATTCAATAATCAAGGTTATACCAAGTTTAACGGGATTACACCAAGGTCAATGACATTATTGTTCCTCGGAAAAAATCAATACTTTCGCGTCTGCGCACATCTCACAATTCACGACCTAGAACAAGGTCACTTCCGATCTTGTGAGATACAAATAAAATGTATACATCTCAACAATTTCAAGTTAGAAATATGGTCGAGCATAAAAAGTCGTATGAAACTCGCCTATAATGGTAATTAAGAAGCTCGTATGAAAATTATGAAACTCGCTTGCGCTCGTTTCATAAACATCCATACTCGCTTCTTGATTACTATCATTATAGGCTCGTTGCATAATGTACTATTTTCTTGCAACATTCATTATACCCAGGGCCGGGTATTTATGGAGATCGCGAAAATCATGGCATAATAGATATACAATAGATTTTTACTGATCTTTACGAATTAAGTGATTTTTATTAATAATACGCAGATGAAACAAAAGAGTTCTAATAGCGAAATATGAACACATTCGCGTCGTTTTATAACGAATTTCATATTCTGAGTTTTTCCACTTGAATTTGTTATATATCCAAGTAGGCTACATTACATGGTATTGCAGGTATTCTGATTACATTAGTGAATTCGAAAGACGGACAATTCAACATTTCACTAATAATTTGAAAGTGTTAATTTGAGGGCTGCAAGTTTTTTTCGTTTTTAATTAATGTGTGTTAAATAAAATCTCAATCCAACAAATATTGTCTATTGGCCAAACCGCACCTTCACACAGAATCCAACGAATCTTTAATGTTAATTATTTGGAAAATAATATTCACACTGAGTTAATATGCCAATTCCAAAACAATTGTTTTTTTTTTAATTTCCATTAATCTCCGCCAGGAGTACAAATCAATCTCCAACAATCTGCGCCGGCACCATATTAAGAAACACAAATGATAAAATTAATCTCATAATATCTGTCCCTGATTATACCATTGCTCCATTAATGTCATATCTTGTCATTACTCAAAATAGCTAATATTGCTAAGAAGAAAGTTATCTACTGAAAGATGTATTGGAAGGAATAGTGAACGGGAGAAAAGTTCGGGGCAGAAGAAGATATCAGATGATAGACAACATTAAGAAATGTGGATCATATGTGGAAATAAGAGGAAGGCAGACAAGGGGAAAGATTGGAGAATGTTGGGTTTACAGTGAAATACCTATCCTTGTGAAGAAAGCAATGAATGAATGATGAATGAATAAATGAATGAATGAACTACCATCCCTAAAATACTATTTACTCTTATAACTCCTGTGCACATCAAATGTATTCAAACATGTCTTTGTACAGGGACATCATTTTATTTTTACTAACATTTTTAATATTAACTTGGCTATACCTCTGGATCAACGCCGTTTACTACCCCTTTCCACGACTGGAGTTCAATGATACTGGCGTAATATACAAACAAATCACTTTACTAGATATAGGAGGGAAGAAAAATAGTTCATCCATTTACGTAAACTAGGAAATATCGCGCTTTTAAGTTTGATCATTTTCATTAGGTTTTGTTTAATCAAAATACAGTACAGTATTAACAATGAGTGTTTTACTCATGAACTGAGCTGTCCATGTGGACGTATTCATTATGCAGTGTATATTATACTGTCTACAGCACATTAGCGTACAATATAGAGAATGAAGTTAAATTGAAAAATAATCATAATATGGATATTTAAACACATTTTTTTAAATAGTGACCATTCATTTCGATACAGGCTTCAGTTCTAATGTGCATATTATCGCACTATAGACTATTGTGCCTAATCCCAATTACCAGTTTCGTTCTTCGTACTAGTAACTCATGTTGAAATAATTCTGTACCTACTCTATAAAAGCGTACCTTACGTGCTGTTAATTCAATCTTCACTTCTGCCCGATCCGAAAAGATAAAATTACTCAGACATACTATCTACTGCCCGTCCAAGTGGTTATGTCGTAGGGTCGTAGAAAGGGAGGAAATCACGTGGCAGTTAATTACTTAACGAGGCCCTTTTATTTCAGTTATTTTAAACAGTTGTATATTACGTAGACGTCCACTTCCCAACAGAAATTAATGTTCTCAGAAAAGAGCTAAGACAGCCTAGCCACTAGCTGGCGAATAAAAGCTGGTGGGGGAAACCGGGATGCGACATAGGCAAATGGACGACAGTACCTTTGCGAAAATGATTCAATATTGAAAGCTCTTTCGTCACTGGAAAATGCGAACATATTTTTGGAACGTACTGTTTACTATGACCACAAGCCTACTATGACTGTATATGCGGTCTTGGATTTGTGTGGAGGACGGTTGAACTTCATTAGTAGAAGGGGTGGGAGTGAAGTACATTAAAAAATTCAGGTACAATAAAAATTGAAGTAAAAATAAAATGATGTCCCTGTATAAGTACATACATAAGCAAAGTAGTTGCGTCACTTTCTTTATACTTTGTGTGAGCAGTGGCAACTAGTGAAAAACCCACGTTTATGCTAATTAAGTTACAGTTCTTAAAAATGGCTTTTAAGAAATCCAGAGGTTCATTGCCGCCCTCACATAAGCCCGCAATCGGTCCCTATGCTGGATCAATCCAGTCTCTATCATCATATCCCACCTCCCTAAAATCCATTTTAATATTATCCTCCCATCTACGTCTCGGCCTTCTCAAAGGTCTTTTTCCCTCCGGCCTCCCAACTAACATTCTATATGCATTTCTGGGTTCGCCCATACGTGCTACATGCTCTGCCCATCACAAACGTCCGGATTTAATGTTCCTAATTATGTCAGGTGAACTATACAATGCGTGCAGTCCTGCGTTGTGTAACTTTCTCCATTCTCCTATAACTTCATCCCTCTTAGCCCCAAATATTTTCCTAAGCACCTTATTCTCAAACACCCTTAATCTCTGTTCCTCTCTGAAAGTGAGAGTCCAAGTTTCACAGCCATACAGAACAACCGGTAATATAACTGTTTTATAAATTCTAACTTTCAGATTTTTTGAGAGCAGACTAGATGACAAAAGCTTCTCAACCGAATAATAACAGGCATTTCCAATATTTATTCTGCGTTTAATTTCCTCTTGAGTGTCATTTATATTTGTTACTGTTGCTCCAAGGTACTTGAATTTTTCCACTTTTTCAAAGGAAAAATTTCCAATTTTTATATTTCCAATCTAGTCAATCTAGCATATATTCCAATACTCGATTTAGATTTGCCCTTTAAAAACGTTTCTTGATTCAATTTGTTCGGTCCAGATGTGTAAAAAAATTTATGTCAAACTACTGAAAGAATTTTATACATATTTAGTGTCTATGGAGTCAATTCATCCAACTTGAGATGATATCTACTTTAATGCAAATAATGGCATGTAATTGATTTTAAAAAATGTTTGATTTCAACCTATTTGTCTTAAATCGTACTAAAACTACGGTTGTACCATTTTTGTTAACATCTGTTGTGTGAAATCTCCTGATTCGCTCTTGTATTTAAAAGTCATAATTGTTCTTGTAACTATACTATTCTACATTTCTCCCCTGACATAATTAGGAACATTAAATCAGACGTTTGAGATGGGCAGGCTATGTAGCACATATGGGCGAATCCAGAAATGCATATAGAGTGTTAGTTGGAAGGCCGGAGGGAAAATGACCTTTTGGAAGGCCGAGACGTAGATGGGAAGATAATATGCAAATTAATTTGAGAGAGGTGGGATATGATGGTAAAGACTGGATTAATCTTTCTCAGGATAGGGACCGATGGCGGGCTTATGAACGTCCGGGTTCCTTAAAAGCCATTTGCAGTAAGTACCTGTACTTTCTGAATGAATCTTCTGAAGTTAAGTATCACGGAATAATAATCAACCAATACTTACATTGGGGTAAACATGTTCATTTTCTTTGCATTAGTAAGCTTATGAGAAAAATTATTCACTATCCTACGAAATTGCTTAACTATCCTTACTTTAGGACTAATCTACCTCGCATAGTACAAGCTATATTACAATATGATGAGATTGTGCGTTTAGTACTTCCCTCATGCCAATGACACTGCTACAGAAAAGAATAATAAAAATATGTCTTAATAAGCCTCTTGATTATTCCTCAGAAGAACTGTTGTATTCTGATTTTGAAGTATTTAATATTCATCAAATTTATGACAGTGTCTTATTGAATTTCGTGTATAAAAATCGAAATACATTTAATTTGTATTCACATAAATATGAAATTAAAAGATTAGACAATATACAGGGTGATTCACGAGAATTTACCGTCACTTACGGAGTTTATTTCCGAAGACATTCTGAGCAAAAACTGTAATATAAACATTTGTCGTAATCTCAATATTTTCAGAATTACACTAATTTGAATGTTGCGGTATCGAACATTTGTAGAAACAGGTTCTGTGTTAAAGAAAACATGCAGGGGGTCAGAGATGAAACCCAGTACGAGAAGCAGCTATGTCTTGGCTTGGCCCCCAAATTCCCCAGATCTAACCCCTCCTGACTTCTTCGTGTAGGATTTTGTTAAAGACCATGTCTATTCACAGAGACCCAGGAACATTGATGATCTGAGAGTAAAAATTACTCAAGCTTTTCAACAAATCACCCCTCTTATATTACAACGGACATGGGCTGAATTGCATCACCGTTATGAGTTGTGCAGGGTGCGCAATGGGGGTCATGTTGAGCTCTGAGGAATCTCCCATCTTTCAGTGTTGTATGCACAAAGTTTCAACAAATAAAGTTCAGTAGTAAATGTTTTACGGTGTTTTTATTTTATCCATACCCAAAAGGATCACCCTGTATATTGAAAGACCTGCCTGATGCCAGAATAGGAAGCGCGTGGTTCTGTTGCTATGACTAGACCTACTATTTGCACTACACCCTCGTCCGGTTTTGTTGCCTTGGCAACAACTCTCGAATTGAGATGGCACTGTAACAAATGAAATCATAACCGAATCGTACCCAGCCTTCGTGTTACCAATTAGAGCCACGTGGCCAGCGTATTAATTAATCACTTCTGATGATTGTGGCGTGGTAACCTGACGCAGATTTATGGCGTTGCCTTTAGGCCGGTTTCAAAGGGAAACAAAGCTTTGTGACATTGTAGTCACACGAGCAGACTTCCACTGCGGTTCTAATGTACGTCCATCGACCGTAACGAAAATTGATATCTATGCAAAGAGAGCTTAAAAGCCAGCATTCGATTCCTAAAAGTTATGTATGAAATAAATAAAAATGCTATGCCTACTTTTGTTGAGAATAGCACTCCCTGGGCAACGACTCTGTCGGTAAATTGGTCTACATTTTCATATGAGTGAATGACGTAAATCAAGTACTCGCCACTAGTAAAAAGAAGAAAAATAAGGTTGGTACTTTGTCTCTTGGCCTCATACTACTTCCATGAGATTATATTTTTTAAGCATTGAAGAAAAGAGAAAGTTGAAGAAAGAATAGACGGAAAAAAGAAATAAGAAATAATTAAAAGGAAATCAGAAGAAGAAAGACAGATAACAGGGGACAAAGGGCGAAAGAAAACAAAAAAGAAAGAAAAGAGACGAGTTTTTTTAGTAGGTTATTTTACGACGCTTTATCAACATCTAAGGTTATTTAGCATCTGAATGAGATGAAGGTGATAATGCTGGTGAAATGAGTCCGGGGTCCATCACCGAAAGTTACCCAGCATTTGTTCATATTGGGTTGAGGGAAAACCCCGGAAAAAACCTCAACCAGGTAACTTGTCCCGACCGGGAATCGACCCGGGCCACCTGGTTTCGGAGCCAGACGCGCTAGCCGTTACTCCACAGGTGTGGACGAAAGGAGATGAAAAAGGAAGAAAAGGAAAGGAGAAGAAAAGACAGAAAAAAAGGAAAGAAAAGAAAGAAAACGGAAGGAAAAAGAATAACTGGATAAAAGAGAAGGGAAAGGAAAGGAAAGAAAAGGAGGGAAAAAGAAAGGAAAGAAAAGGAAAGGAAAAGGAAGAGGAAAGGAAAGGGAAAGGAAGGGGAAAGGAAACGAAAACGAAAGAAAAGGAAAGAGAAGGAAGGCAAAAGGAAAGGATAGGAAAGGAGAGGAAAGGAAAGGATGAGGAATGTGGAAAGTAATGATCTATACTGTTTCATTTCTCACATCATCTTAAGTAAGAAAATATATTTAAAAAGTACCAATTTTTATGAAATCACTATTATAGTGCGCGTTACTTCCTGACATTAAAAAGTAATAGTTTAGTAAAGATATGTCGAGTAGTTTATGATCAATATTGTATATTTTCAAAACCGCGGCCCTTCAATTATTAATTAGAGGCCAGTTTATATCTCATATTCAGTTCTGTGCACATTTTCTTTTTAATGAAAAAAAAAACACTGTAGGTATGGAAAATGAACAAATGTCCAAACTAACTTAATAATTATATAACTGCGGATATTATTGAATTTTGACGCGAAAATCTTTGTATAATATGGAGGCTTACTTTATAAAAAAATTATCAGTATTGAAGCATTTTTTTTTTTAATTTTGGACAAGTAGCATTTTGAAAGTCTACTCCTCAAATATGCGAGTAGATATCACTTCTTCTTTACCAGGGATGCATTTCGTAAAAAAATCTCAGAATTCATTTTTGTAGCATCACTAGACTCTTTACTAGTTTTTTAATTGGTTATTTTACGACGCTTTATCAACTGTTGTGATTATCTAACGTCTGAGTAAGATGGTGATTATGCCAGTGAAATCAGTCCGGGGTCCAACTCCGAGGGTTACCCAGCATTTGCTCTTAATGTATTGAGGGAAAACCTCGGGAAAAAACCCAATTACGTAACTTGTAACCAGGATTTGAACCCGGGCCAGCTCGTTCACGGTCAGGCAGGCTAAAATTTCAAGAATAATTAAGCCCTTCCTGCAACGTAGCTGGCAGGGGGTGCAGCTAATAAACCAGAACACAGTTCATTGCCAGATATCGAAGCTCATTGCCATGACGATGACATTGAAACACATGGGACTTAGGTGACGTGAGAGAATAACCAGTAACAGCTGGATTCTGTGATGCTTTCTATCTCTGTTACACTTTTTGTGGTTACGTCACGAGATGTAAACTGTGTTACGTATTTCCACTGCTGATAGGAAACTGAGACGTGACGTCACGGGACGCAAGATAATGACTGCGGCACAATTTTGGCCAAGTTTTAGTCGCCATTAGCGTGTAATGGCCGCCTCCGCCTCCTCGAGTTTCGAGGCGATAGAGTTGCAACATACAGTCTTGCCAACTGCGCAGATTATCCTTTCCTTTACACAAGGATGCCCAAAGGTACACTTTGGAAATCAACTTCCCACAATAAAATTGAGGTATAGTAAACATTCATTCTAAATCAGTTGCCAAGCAACTATCAGTGATTTGTTTCATTTAGTCTAAATAGACTGCTAAGCAACTTAGTTTCAATTGACATCTGCTGCCAACAAGTTCAAATCGGTTGCTAAGCAACTGATATTCATATTTTTCAATTAATCTACATCTGCTCCCAACAAGTTCAAATCGGTTGCTAAGGAACCTGTATACATATTTTTCAATCAATCTACATCTGCTCCCAACAAGTTCAAATTGGTTGCTAAGGAACTGGTATACATATTTTTCAATCAGTCTACATCTGCTGCCAACAAGTTCAAATCGGTTGCTGAGGAACTGATATACATATTTTTCAATCAATCTATATCTGCTGCTAACAAGTTCAAATCGATTGCTAAGCAACTGGTATTCATATTTTTCAATCAATCTACATCTGCTGCCAACAAGTTCAAATCGGTTGCTAAGGAACTGGTATTCATATTTTTCAATTCATCTATTACATCTGTTGTCAACAAATTCAAATTGGTTGCTAAGGAACTGGTATTCATATTTTTCAATCAATCTACATCTGCTGCCAACAAGTTCAAATCGGTTGCTAAGGAACTGGTATACATATTTTTCAATCAATCTACATCTGCTGCCAACAAGTTCAACTCGATTGCTAAGCAACTGGTATTCATATTTTTCAATCAATCTACATCTGCTGCCAACAAGTTCAAATCGGTTGCTAAGGAACTGGTATTCATATTTTTCAATCAATCTACATCTGCTGCCAACAAGTTCAAATCGGTTGCTAAGGAACTGGTATTCATATTTTTCAATCAATCTACATCTGTTGCCAACAAGTTCAAATTGGTTGCTAAGGAACTGGTATACATATTTTTCAATCAATCTACATCTGCTGCCAACAAGTTCAAATCGGTTGCTAAGGAACTGGTATTCATATTTTTCAATCAATCTACATCTGCTGCCAACAAGTTCAAATCGGTTGCTAAGCAACTGGTATTCATATTTTTCAATCAATCTACATCTGCTGCCAACAAGTTCAAATCGGTTGCTAAGCAACTGGTATTCATATTTTTCAATCAATCTACATCTACTCCCAACAAGTTCAAATCGGTTGCTAAGGAACTGGTATACATATTTTTCAATTAATCTACATCTACTCCCAACAAGTTCAAATCGGTTGCTAAGCAACTGGCATTCATATTTTTCAATCAATCTACATCTACTCCCAACAAGTTCAAATCGGTTGCTAAGGAACTGGTATACATATTTTTCAATCAATCTACATCTACTCCCAACAAGTTCAAATCGGTTGCTAAGCAACTGGTATTCATATTTTTCAATTAATCTACATCTACTCCCAACAAGTTCAAATCGGTTGCTAAGCAACTGGTATTCATATTTTTCAATTAATCTACATCTACTCCCAACAAGTTCAAATCGGTTGCTAAGCAACTGGTATTCATATTTTTCAATTAATCTACATCTACTCCTAACAAGTTCAAATCGGTTGCTAAGGAACTGGTATTCATATTTTTCAATTCATCTACTACATCTGTTGTCAACAAGTCTAAATGTGTTGCTAAGAAACTGGCAGTAAGTAACTCATTGCATTTCGTCTACATCGGTTTCAACTAATGGACAAGCAAATGATAGTTATTCATTTCATATAGCCTAAATCGATTAAAAAGCAGTAACTTATATATCGTTTGCTAAGCAACTCACGATGGATAATTTAAACTGCTCTACATGCATTGTCAAATTATGTCTGTTAAATTAAAGCCGTTTGAAATACATGGGAGCCTTGGTTTCCGCGTGCTTAATGGCAAGATTACTCGAGTGTTGCTTGCACAGTGTAAGAGCTGGAAACTCTTTTCTCGCGAGGAATGCACTCACTTGCTGCCCAAGCTTTCAACAGCTTCGGCGATCTTGACCTGTGCCTGTTCTGTGGTGTTTTATTCTTCATTATTCTTCCCCCCTACTCATAGCCTATGGTAGCTATTAGATTACGTCCAATTTCGGCTTTCCCCTTTCAAAATTTACGGGAAATTAGGGCTGAGAGTAAATGTGTATGTGATCTCAAATTCTGTTGGCCACTAGTCTCTCTCCGATTTCGTCATTCCATTTGAAGGAACATAGAGATTTCGCATATATCGTATGCGGAGACTAAGAAGAAAGCGGAAAATAGCGAAGATTGAAGAATGCTGAGTTTGCAGTCAGAGATCTGTCCTTTGGCATTATTTATCCATTTATTTCTTAATTTATTTCTTTGTTCATTTATTTCCTAATTTATCTGGTTATTCATTTATTTCTTAATTTATTTCTTTGTTCATTTATTTCTTAATTTATTTGTTTATTAATTTATTTCTTAATTTATTGCTTTGTTCATTTATTTCTTAATTTATTTGTTTATTCATTTATTTCTTAATTTATTTGTTAATGCATTCATTTCTTAATTTATTTGTTATTCATTCATTTCTTAATTTACTTGTTTATTAATTTATTTCTTAATTTATTTGCTTATTCGTTTCTTAATTTATTTGTTTATTCATTCCTTTATTTATTTGTTTATTCATTTATTTCTTAATTTATTTGTTTATTCATTTATTTCTCAATTTATTTGTTTATTCGTTTATTTGTTAATGTATACGTTTATTCATTTTGTCTTAATTTATTAGTTTTTTCATTTATTTCTTAATTTATTTGCTTACTCATTTATTTCTTAATTTATTTGTTTATTCATTTATTTCTTAAGTTATTTCTTTGTTCATTTATTTCTTAATTTATTTGTTTATTCATTTATTTCTAATTTATTTGTTTATACAATTATTTCTTAATTAATTTGTTTATTCATTTATTTCTTAATTTATTTGTTTATTCATTTATTTCTTAATTTATTCCTTTGTTCATTTATTTCTTAATTTACTTGTTTGTTCATTTATTTCTTAATTTATTTGTTTATTCATTTATTTCTTAATTTATTTGTTTATGCAATTATTTCTTAATTAATTTGTTTATTCGTTTATTTCTTAATTTATTTGTTTATTCATTCATTTCTTAATTTACTTGTTTATTCATTTATTTCTTAATTTATTTGTTTATTCATTCCTTAATTTATTTGTTTATTCATTCCTTTATATATTTGTTTATTCATTTATTTGTTAATGTATACGTTTATTCATTTATTTCTCAATTTATTTGTTTATTCATTTATTTGTTAATGTATACGTTTATTCATTTTGTCTCAATTTATTTGTTTTTTTTTTTCATTTATTTCTTAATTTTTTTGTTTACTCATTTATTTCTTAATTTATTTGTTTATTCATTTATTTCGTAATTTATATATTTACTATTTCCTCATTTATTTTCTCGTTTGCTCGCTTGCTTATTTATTTATTTATTTATTTATTTATTTATTTATTTATTTATTTATTTATTTATTTATTTATTTATTTATTTATTTACTTATTTATTTAATTCTGATAGCCATCTATAACCAAACCAATTAATTTCACTCCATTTTTTCGCTTCCGACAACTCATTGTCATTAATGACCTAAAGCTGGCCTCGTGACACCCCTGGGGTCAGACAAGACAGTGTGAGAAGCAACGAAGGCGGCGCCGGATGCTCGCGGTGTGACCGGAAGTGGCTGTGGGAGACTACGACCTCATCTTCTAACACGTGTGTCCTAATTGCTCTGCTGATTTGACGTTAAGCAGGTTCCGCGATACAGACGGTTTATCTCGATCAACACACTTCAGGAGCGCAACAACAATTATTATTCTGCTGCTGTGATGGGCTACTGTAATTCTTTCACAACGCTGAGCTGTGATGTAACACAGCACACAATGAGAATGGAGTTGGCATTGCTGTATTACAGTTTCATGTTTTCCTGGTAACGTAAAACGATGGAAATCATAGAAGTGACAGCAGATTTTGCTACTGTATTTCTTGCATGCATACTGTTTCCTAGGTAACAGAAAATAGAAGAAATCACATAAGCGATAGCGGATTTTGCTTTTATAATTTTCTGTAATCGTATGTTTTCTTGGTAATGAGCAAGAAAATGAAACATAGAAACAATAGTGGATTTTGCTATTACATTTTCTAGAATAGTTGTAAGTTTCAATGGTAACACAAAATGAAAGGAGTCGTCACTCATTTAACTTTAAGAAGACTTTAACCCTTTGATGCACGCATTTGGGAAGGAAATAAAAAATTGTGTTTGCAATGAAATTAAACTTTTATTTGTCTAAGAGAAGCGCCTCAAATTTTAAAAATCTTAAAAACTTCCATTTTTTACA
Source organism: Periplaneta americana (assembly GCF_040183065.1). Taxonomy (NCBI): domain Eukaryota; kingdom Metazoa; phylum Arthropoda; class Insecta; order Blattodea; family Blattidae; genus Periplaneta; species Periplaneta americana. The sequence continues at coordinate 16,630,779 of NC_091122.1, read as the reverse complement.
CAGAAAATGGGTAGTTTCATGGTAAAACCACTATGCAGTACTGCAGAACACAATGTCTTCAGACTTATTGCGACTGATACAAAAGGAAACAGTTTCTGGTTTCATTAAGGCAAGGTGCCACTTCACATGTGTTGCGTGGTAATTAGAAAGGAAAAGAATGGACCTTCTATCCTTCCACTTGAGCCAGGACACTCCAGCATATGACGTACGGCTATACTCTATTTTTTTTCATGGAGTGCAGTTTCATAGAAAGGACTTTGCCGACAGACCTTCTACTGCCCCCTACTAATTGGTTGTCATAAATAAATGTCTTCCTTACTATGACGGAAATCTTGTCTTCTCTTGTTAGTAACCAATCACAACCCTCGTTCAGAAGAATTGACAGGTGCCCGTCAAATCCACGTGGTGGCAGAGTTGCCGCATCTTTTCCGAATTCCAAGAATCCCGTCAGTTTTACTGCATAATTTCGAAGGTCATCAGGATTGTGGCAACTGTGCAATGTTGGGACGAGGGGACAAGATGGAATTGTCAGAGTTGTTTGTGTAGGAAGTCATAAATCTGTAAGTGGGTGTTCAAAGGAGCCACCGAACTGCACTCCTTGAAATAAAATAAGGTATACCACTGTCACCACGTTTCATGTCGCGGTCTCTTCTTTCGTCGTGGTTACGTTTTGATTGAAACCACCACATTATTTCTATATTGACGCCGCATGTGTCGAACAAATTACAATCTTGTTACTGAAATATCTTCTAAAAGTCCGAAAGACAAATAATACTAAATAGAAACTTACGTAACTGTGATATTTTAGCATACAACTGAAATAAAAACACGTAGCGAGTCTTCCATACCCCAACTATACACAACAACATCAGCCATCTTAGTGGAGCAACACAAATATAGGGAAAATAAAATTCTTCTACAGTTACTAGGGATCAGTGAACGCAGCGCAGTAGTTTTGAAATAAAAATCACCCTGTAAATAGGCAGGAAACTCAAATTTAAAAGGTGGTTTTGTACTGTAACCACTGCGCTTCAAGTTCGTAGGCAAACGGACGACAGTACCTGTGCGAAAATATGATTCAATATTGAAAGCTCTTTCGTCACTGGAAAACACGAATATATATATATATATATATATATATATATATATATATATATATATATATATATATATTTATAGTTATTAATCAATTGGGGTTGGGTCTTTTTCATATACTTAATGACGGTGTGGTGTACATATTTATATGCGCCTTTCTCTTCGGTATTAGCTCGAGAGAGCGTAAAAATTACAGTTCCTAAGGAAAGACCAAAAGGTATTACTTACTGATAAAATAAGAGACCTACAAGATTTTAGAGTCTCTCGATCATTTCAGCAAGATCTCTCAGCAGGACTATTACACTCTTACTACGTCATACTACTTTTGACCAATAAAACGGTACGAAAGGACGTATTTCAACCAATCATGGCTGCTTATCGCACAATTTTATCGCGTCCCTAGCATTTGTTTAATTTTATCGCGTCCCTAGCATTTGTTTCTTTGTTTGCCAACATTTGAAACTGCGCTGGTCTGGACATCAAAAATATATATATAATTACAAATCACTCCAGTCGATGCACAGCAGTTTCAAATATGACTCGCATTGGCATTCAAGAACAAGAATTAATAAAAATCACTGATCATACCTATGCATCTTCTGAAATCCGATTTACAAATAAATGAAGAGCACCATTCGGAAATCCTGAATAAGTTGAATACACCATGTAGGCCTAAATCAACGAGTTCCACTTTTATTATGCACACGTCCCATATAACATCAATTGAACCACCAACCACATTCAAATTTGAAAATTGTACATTCAATAATTATTCCTTTTAAAATTATTCATTCGGAAATTCTGAATAAGTTGAATACACCATGTAGGCCTAAATCAACGAGTTCCACTTCTATTACGCACACGTCCAATATAACATCAATTGAACCACCAACCACATTCAAATTTGAAAATTGTACATTCAATAATTATTATTCCTTTTAAAATTATTCATGTTTATTTTTTATGTCATCGTCGTTAATTAAAACTTCTCTAACACTTGTGTATATTAGTTAGGTTATGTTATAGCTTCTGCTCTGAGAGGATAAAAAGAACTTCTGCTATATGATATTTTGGATAGTCACGTATCAGAGATTGTTTAATATTAAGATTTATTGAATAGTAATCATTACAGTGTCTGTATAAAGACACTACTGCCATCTAGCATGCATCTAGCGTAATATTTGTAATGTTGAGATGGTACAATAATACATTTGAAGACAGTTGTATTTTCGTAAGTCAATTAATATTTTATTGTATTGGAGTACTTCGTTAGACTACTTCTAATCTTTATATACTTTCTTCTAATCGTGTAATAGTCAATTAAATCCCACTCGAGTTTTGATTTTCTCTAGATAAATCAAAACGTCTAGTGAGATTACTATTGATAAAATGATTTTACCCTCTACACTTCAAGTTCTACATGCAGCAGCTATACCAAGATGCTATGGCTATTGTTCGAAAGCATAGCAAACCTGACTTTAAAATCCACAATGACCTGAAATAGCTATTGCTTTACTCCCACATGAAAAATCCACTGATCGCCCTAACATTGTTACTTGCTTTTTCGCGTTGAAACTCAAGATACATAGGATACATAGCCTAGGTTCAAGAAAAAGTATTTGGCATAAAAACCATTCAGAGGGAATATGTTTCATTATTATGGAAGCAAATAACTTTAAAAATGTCTGGTATTCTTCATTGAAAATAAATCTGAAAAATTGTTATTTGATTGTCCAATGAACTTAGTTTGCAGCAGCATTTGCTGCACAAGCCACTAGTACTTCATATTAGGCCTACCAAACATGAGCACAAAGATAGCATCTGTTGCATAGCAACTCAGTGACAAATGAGTACCAATTTGCAGGGAAAGACATTCAGGCGAAGTTATTTAAAGCGATTATTATATTAAAGCTTTCGAATACACTTCAGAGCGTATGTACTACCGAATCGAAAGTTTTAAAAACTTCGTAAAACAAAATAAAAGTATAAATAAGAACTAGTACTTAACATAACCTGCATCTTATCAGAAGAGTAAAATATGTCTTGTTCGCTTGTACATCGGATGCTTATACTTTCTCGTAACTTCTTGTAACTACATCAAGTTTATGAACCCTTAACCATAACGCCATTATAAATTGTCGTTACTTGGCGTTACCATGGTAGCACTTCGTGCTTCCTTAAAGCGACTAACGCGAGAATAGTGAATTTTCCGAGTGGATTTGAGTGCTTCTCGCCTGCAAATACAGCATTTCCTGAAAATATCGGGACAGAAAAGTGCTTTACAATTGAAATTCCAATTTCGAAGAAGATGAATATTATGTCTTTATTTATTTTTCTACAACTGGCGGACTTAGGGGAGAGTCGGATAGTATCGGACATCGGGTAATATCGTACAGTGAGTTTCCTTCATCTACCACACGATGATAGTACCTGATTGGCACGGTTACGTTTATGTGATGTCGCATAGATAAACGTAACCATGTCATTCAGGTACTACCATATGGTGATAGATGAAAGAAACGCGCTGTCCGATATTACCCGATGTCCGAAACTACCCGACTCTCCCCCATGAGTGTAAAAGGCAGACATGTATGTGATTCCTCCATTAATTTTACGAACTTCTCTGCCATATTTTATTCAAAGTGTGTAGGTAAACTGAAGCAGGCAACTTTTACAGCGACACAGAATTTCAAGGGACAGAAAGGCCTAATATGGATTCAGAATTCTGACAGTATTCGGAAAGTAAGGACCGATCGTTAATAAAACTTCGATGAAGACTTTCGTATAGATTCGCGCAGTCGCAGTCTCTTAAAATTAATTTAGGAAGCTATGTGTCACTTTGTGACCTCGTCTGATTACACTGAACAACAAGAATTTTGCTCCGACCTAAAACAATGTATCCCTTATAGTTTTGTGTGCGTTGAATCCGAAAATGCATCTCTTTTGTTCGTATCACGTAAGGTTTTTAATATACAGGGTTAGTTCAAAGTCCCGCACCATATAAATAACTTTTGAAGCATACGGTTCAGTGATATGAAACTTGGTATGTGAGGATAACCATGTACTAAGAACTCAATAATGGTATTACCGAGTTTTTTCTACTTCCGGTTTAACCGGAAGTTACTCCAATGCTCTTATTTTAAATGGAACACCCAATATATATTTTTTTTAATAAAGCTCATTAAGAGCTTTTCAAAAATTACGCACACTTGATACTTCTGTACAAATTCAGTGTTGCTAAGTCAAGAAAACAGAAAAGTGTATCGAATATTAAAATAATAAAATATTCCTTCCTTAACAAAAACAAAACAAAGCTAGCTCACCTTCTAAATTGTGTGTTCAAAATGGTAGCCCTCAGCTGCTTTACAATGTGTCACTCGATCAAAGAAACCATTTAAGGAATGATTTAACCAGGCTTTAGGAATATCTTGCACCACTTCCATTTTTATTTAGCAACACTGAATTTGTACAGAAGTATCAAGTGTGGGTACTTTTTGAAAAGCTCTTAATGAGCACTATTCAAAAATAAAAAAAATATATTGGGTGTTCCATTTAAAATAAGAGAGTTAGAGTTACTTCCGGTTAAACCGGAAGTGCAAAAACTCGGTAATACCATTATTGAGTTCTTAGCACATGGTTATCCTCACATACCAAGTTTCATATCACTGAACCGTATGCTTCAAAAGTTATTTAGGTTGTGCATTTATTATTTTAATATTCGATACACTTTTCTGTTTTCTTGACTTAGCAATACTGAATTTGTACAGAAGTATCAAGTGTGGGTAATTTTTGAAAAGCTCTTAATGAGCTTTATTCAAAAATAAAAATATATATTGAGTGTTCCGCTTAAAATAAGAGAGTTGGTGTTACTTCCGGTTAAACCGGAAGTAGAAAAAACTCGGCAATACCATTATTGAGTTCTTAGTATATGGTTATCCCCACATGCCAAGTTTCATGTCACTAAACCGTATGCTTCAGAAGTTATTTAGGTGGTGCGGGACTTTTAACTAACCCTGTATACTATGATTTCACTTTTCGATTAGCGCTCCCCAAGGAAACATCTAGCGCGGGTTGGGGGTTCTAAACCAAAACAATGAGTTTATGACCTATTTCCAGTTTCTTATGGTTGTTGGCATGTTCTTTTTTACTCCTAATAAATAAACAGATATTGGTACCTTCTATTCATTAAATTTCATAACAGTTCAAAGTGAGATCTATGCAGTGAGTAGGTTTTCAGTATTTAGAAGACAAGTTTACCAGCTTGAGCGAAGGCAAATTAAAAGAGGGTATTTTCATCGGTCTACAAATTCGAAAAGTTATGGCTGACTCTTTTTTTTTTCCGTTGCAGAAAAAATGACATGGCGCGTTTTCAAAGAAGTTTGCTCAAATTTCCTCCGAAATTCTAGGTAGACAACTACATCGAAGTTGTGGAAACCATATTAAGTGCATTTGAGAAAAAAAGGTATAATATGTCTCTTAAAATACACTTTTTACATTTTCATTTGGATTTCTTTCCTCCTAACCTTGGAGCGGTAAGCGACGAACATGGGGAAAGATTTCATCAAGAAATATCTGAAATGGAAAGGCGATATAAAGGAAGATCATCATCCAGGATGCTTGCAGACTATTGTTGGTTCCTTGTAAAAGACAGTCCCGGGTCTAATTATAAATGAAAATCCTCCAGAAAATCCTTTTAAATAATAAGTTCAAATTCCGAGATTTGTCTCATTATACACATGAAATATTTTTATTGTCGTTGTGTTTTTTCTATTTTAAACTACGTACTATCATTTTCGTATCCAGTACACATTTTTTAAAATATTATGAGGCATTTTGAATTCCTAGTCTGTTTCTAATTTTATCAGAGCAGTGAAAAATAAAAAAGTTTTCTTTCTCATTAAAAAATGTAATTCATTTTCCCCAGAAAATGGTACGTGATGGGGCAATTTGGATTTTAAATTCAGATCTAGGGCACACATTTTAATAATATTCACCTATTTTTATTTCGGAGCAAGACAAGAAGTACAAATCTGTTGTTCAGTGTTATTTCTCATAGGTTGAAGAATGAGCAATGAGACCTAGAATTTCACCAAAATATGTATTTGTGAATGGGCTTATATTCAAAATGCTAATTACATTATGTACAACTTACGGGAAAATATTAGGTCTAACTTTGGAAATAACACTAGGTCCAATCACTTTAAAATTGGAATGTTCATTAAATAATAAACGCATAAAATTTATCTGCGATATGAGAATATCACACAAACTGTGCTTCATAATTCAAGAAAGAATACCATATTCATGACATTTACTTTGGTAAAAGTGATTCTTGTCATTTCCTGAAAAGTTTTATAATCTAGACTTGAGTTACTTTAAAGCAAACGGCTCTATTACTTTAAGTAACGAGTCAGCTGTGATTCAAGTGGTAGGGCTTCAGGCTAAAAATTTAGACACGCAATAAAACTTACAAAAATGAATGACTGAAACCTCTAAAGATTCAAATTAACAAATTAATAGTAATATACGTTACAAGAGCGGTATGTTGACGTTTTCATTGTCGAGGAAAAGATTGAAAAAGCGAAACGTAGTTGAGCTTTTTTAATTTCCGAGAACATGAAAACAAACATACCGCTCGTGTATCGTACATTATTTTGTGCGAAGATCGTTTATTACATACCTGAAAGACGAATTTCTAATTAGTTGCAATGAAATCTCCATGTTGGTTTCTGTTTAATGACGCCAACTTCGGAACACCAAAATATCTTTCTTCAACATTGTTGCTGTAAAATGTTTTCTGTGTTTACTATACTCCAGCAGGCCGTGATATACGTCTGTCTTTTTTTCCCCCAGTCTATAAATGCGAACTTAAAACAAACGGTAAGGTTATGTAATGATTTATTTTTCATTTTAATATTTTAACAATATTATTTATATAACATATCGCAGTAATAACATCGGCATCTGGAATCTCGTTGATTTTTTCACGGCTTCCTTAATGTTACTTGTATCAGGAATGCAATAAGTTTCGTGGAGTAGTAGACTTTACTTAATTTTTGCAAATATTTAAAAACAATAATTAACATTGCAATTTAGGTGAAATTGCAGTGGTAAGTTTGCAATTTATAATTATTACTATGTTAAACGTCTCTAAAAATAATATGTTAAAAGCCTAAAGCAGTAAAATGAATGTCGTGCTTAAGCGGTAAGAAGAGGGAAATTGTTATGTGTGTTACGTTGGGAATACTGAATGTGGTATTTCACACTTACCGCGTATTGGTTCTGTGCGGAAAACAAGCAAATACGCACGATCTCGCACAAAAGTATTTTGTTGAATTGCGTCAACTTTCTTTTTGTTGCTAGGTAACCAAAGTCTGAATTTGCTGCCCTAGTAAATGGAAAATTGAAAAAAAAAAAAAAAAAAAAAAACGAAACACTTCATAAAAGTAAATACCTATAAAAAATCTAATAATGTTAACCGATTTCAACTTTCGCTTGTTGCTAGGATACGTAAACTCGACATTTAATAAGGCGAAGTTGCAGCGGACTCTTACGCCAGCTATCTCGACATTTCTGAAATTAATATTTCTGACAAAATTTCTGTGAAACGAAACAATACAAAACTCCGAAAGCGTAGCAGAGAGCTATTAGAATCTGCGTATAAAAGAGAATATAGAAACAGCTTTGTGCAGGTTGATGCAGATGGCAGGCACATCGCTCTACGTGTGTGATCCTGGCATCCTGGTAGCTGGTTTGGACTACAAAGCAAATATTCCCACTGTGGAAACATCAAACGACTTTTCTTATATGAACGTATATTCTCTGTTATATTGGAATTTCTATCTTATGTAGCATACAGTAGGATTTATGAAACATACAATAAATCACATTATTTTATTCATTTTTTCTCTAACTTAAATAAATGTAACAGCGCAACCAAAATTGCACGAACTGTATCATAAATATATTGATTATTTTGTGTATTAGACAACATTTTCTCTCGTGGCAAAAGTATAGAACGGGACATAATGAAATCAAGAAAAAAAGAGTGAAAAAAAAAGAATTGAAGAAAACGAAGAATGACAAAAAAAAAAGAACACCAGAAAACAATGAAACGTCAATCCAAACTCTGACAACAGTTAATAATCTTCAAAATAATTCCAGGAAAGTTTTTAATGTTGCCCCATAAACTAGAAGTTCTTCCTAATTTATAAAATTTATGAGCAAACAATGTAATAAAATTATACTCCAAAATGTAGCAAAAATGCCTAAGTAAAAGTTATTTCATAAAAGAATTGTTATACCATGCAATGTAAAAACTATTTATAAACTTTAAAAATAATTTTAAAAGTAATGAAGTAAGTCTCCGTAATTATGAAGGATTTCTAAGATTTTATTCCATTTAAAAAAATTAGTTTAAATAAGACCAACTCCTAGCAACCCTTTTCTAAGTTCCAAATTATCCCAGAAAGAATTTTAATAATTCTTATTAACTTCGCAGTTGTTTCTGAGATCTAAAATTGTTTCAGACACTGACATGAGTAACTTATATTAATACTGATTTAAATGATACTTCATAATATTATATGGACTATAATTAAGCCAAAAATTAATGTACAAGAAACAATGAAATGATACTCGGTAACATGTCAGTTATGTAAATAAAAATTACTTCAAACAAAAACTTAACTGAGACCCAGTAACCTACCAATTATTTCTAAGCCGCAAGATAATTTCAGCAAAAGATAGAAATGACGCTCTGTAACCTAGCAACTATTTCTAAGCCAAAAAATAATTTCATCATACAATGAAATGATAATTCGTAACCTAGCAACTATTTCTAAGCCAAAAAATAATTTCATCATACAATGAAATGATAATTCGTAACCTAGCAACTATTTCTAAGCCAAAAAATAATTTCAACATACAATGAAATGATAATTCGTAACCTAGAAACTATATCTAAGCCAAAAAATAATATTTAAACATACAATGGAATGATAATTCGTAACCTAGAAAGTATTTCTAAGCCAAAAAATAATTTCAACATACTGTACAATGAAATGATAATTCGTAACCTAGCAACTATTTCCAAGCCAAAAAATATTTTCAACATACAATGAAATGATAATTCGTAACCTAGCAACTATTTCTAAGCCAAAAAATAATTTCAACATACAATGAAATGATAATTCGTAACCTAGCAAATATTTCTAAGCCAAAAAATAATTTCAACATACAACGAAATGATAATTCGTAACCTAGCAACTATTTCTAAGCCAAAAAATAATTTCAACATACAATGAAATAATAATTCGTAACCTAACAACTACTTATAAGCCAAAAAATAATTTCAACATACAATGAAATAATAATTCGTAACACAGCAACTATTTCTAAGCCAAAAGTAATTTCAATATACAATGAAATTTTAATTCGTAACCTAGAAACTAATTCTGGTTCTAGGATTAATTTCAGCCAACAGTGATTAAATTTAATGATACTCCGTAACCTAGGAAATAATTCCAATCCTCAGAATAATTCCAGCGAACAATGATTGAATGATATTGCATAACCTAGCAACTAATTCTGAGTCACAGATTAATTTCAGCCAACAATGATTAAACTTAATGATACTCTGTAACCTAGGGAATAATTCCAACCCACAGAATAATTCCAGCGAACAATGATTGAATGATATTGCATAACCTAGCAACTAATTCTGAGACGCAGAGTAATTTCAGAGAACCGTGAAATGATGACTGGTAGGGTAACTATGAACAATTTCCATGAGGTAACAAATTACAGACTGCAATGATAACCAGAGCTTGCTGCTGCATTCCTCATTCAGAAGGAGAACTTCTCGCCCCTGCTCCGGCTTGCCGGAGGAAATCTGATTCGCTTCCCTTCCTGCGCGTGAGAACCAGCAGACGACGTCTTTTCACTTCGGGGATTAGAGATCTAAGGCGCAGAATACTGTCCGCGCTTTTTAGCCATCGATTCCCGTATTTACAAATCTATTCTGCAGTCTCATATTTGTTTGTTCCTGTATAAACTGATCACTGGAAAATGGGATTTTATGAAGAGGATTTTCCTTGTAAACGGATTGGAAAGATTCGATTGTTATTGTTTGGTTTTCATACAGACAGATATTTAAATGCCAGTGTAACACTCATATTCCGTATTTGTGTAATAAAGAGTGTTTTGACGCAGAAAACGTCTTTCGCCGTACCCAGTATGGGCACCAGCGGTGAAATAACAAATTGAAGAATTTCGAACTCTTACTGCAACAACAATAAGGGCCGTATTCATAGACATTCTCAGCGCGGGCTTCCGGTGGATGAAGAGCGAACTAACATGTTTCATATTCATAAATCAGTGTTAGCGATACGATATATGATATAAGATATATGATATGAGATATATGATATATGATATGATATGAGATATATGATATGATATGATATGATATGATATGATATGATATGATATGAGATATATGATATATGATATGAGATATATGATATATGATGTGAGATATATGACATATGATGTGAGATATATGACATGAGATATATGATATATGATATGGTATGAGATATATATGATATTAGATATATGATATATGATATGAGATATATGATATATGATGTGAGATATATGATATATGATACGGTATGAGATATATATGATATGAGATATATGATATATGATATGAGATATATGATACGAGATATATGATATGAGTTATATGATATGAGATATATGATATGAGATATATGATATGGTATGAGATATATGATATATGATATGAGATATATATGATATGAGATATATGATACGAGATATATGATATGAGATATATGATATGAGATATATGATATATGATATGAGATATATGATATATACGAGATATATGATATATGATATATGGTATACGATATATATGAGATATATGATATATGATATACGATATGAGATATATGATATATGATATGATATGAGATATATGATATGATATGATATGATATGATATGATATGATATGATATATGATATGATATATGACATATGATATGATATATGACATATGATATGATAGGCTATATGATATATGATATGAGATATATGATATATGGTATATGATATGAGATATATGATATATGATATGAGATATATGATATATGATATGAGATATATGATATATGATATGAGATATATGATATATGAAATGAGATATATGATATATGATATGAGATATATGATATATGGTATATGATATGAGATATATGATATGAGATATGTGATATATGATATGAGATATATGATATGGTATGAGATATATATGATATGAGATATATGATATATGATATGGTATGATATATGACATATGATATGATAGGCTATATGATATATGATATGAGATATATGATATGATATGATATGATATGATATGATATGATATGATATGATGTGATCTGATATATGATATGATATGATATGATATGATATGATATGATATGATATGATATATGATATGATATATGATATACGATATACGATATATGATTGATATACGATATACGATACATGATATATGATATGATATGATATGATATGATATGATATGATATATGATATGATATGATATATGATATGATATATGAATCCTGTATAAGTAAACCAGTCGATAGCCGGGGATAGTTTAGAAAGCTCGTAGAGCGGGCTAGCGAAATGTCTATGAATTGCACCCTAAGAGCCACAGCCCAATGTTAATGTTATCAGTAGGCCTGAGAAATACATGCCGTTATACTACCAGTGCGCTTCGTGCGCCTCTGACTTTGAGTACGTCTCAGAGTTGGGGTGAGTTAACGCTGTGTCTTTCGTTCCTTTGGACTCATGCTTATCATCACGGCAAGTTAGTCCTCAGCGTTTGGGTGGTTGAAAGCCACTTCTTCGACTTCGAAACACAACTATCTGCTAAAGAAAAATTCGAAGTCATCATTTTCTTTGTTAAAGAAAAATTTCTCTATTTTAAAGACATTTATTTTCTTTCAAAAGTACACCTAACACGAGTATAGCATTGACAAGTATCATCCTAAGCGAGAGAAGGACCGGTTTTGTGCAGAAACTTGTCCACGAACATTCCCTTAATACGATGACGCAAAAAACCGTTCTTCCTCTAGCTCAGTAAAATTGTAAAAAATTCTAAAAAAGAACTATCATAATATTATTTTCAGTATCACAATATTACCAACCTTTACCCTATGTAAAATTGTTATTGTATCGTTTATTTTGTGGAATTTTGTTTCTATTTGTGATTTTTTAATTTCATGAATGACAAAATAGTACATTATGCAACGAGCCTATAATGATAGTAATTAAGACGCAAGTATGTTTGTTTATGAAACGAGCGCAAGCAAGTTTCATAATTTTCATACGAGCGTCTTAATTACCATTATAGGCAAGTTTCATACGACATTTTATGCTCGACCATATTTCTAACTTGAAATTATTCAGAAGTATTTATTTTATTTGTATCTGACAGAAGATCAGAAGTGACCTTGTTTATAGCTCCTGAATTGTGAGATGTGCGCAGACGCAAAAGTATTGATTTTTTCCGAGGAACAATAATGTCATTGACCTTGATCTAATGCAGAGAATGTATAACCTGGAAATTGATTTAGAATTGAAAAACGAGATGACAAATTGAATTTATTTGAATATTATTTTACAATTAACGCTAATTATTATAGTAACAGAACATAACCTTCTGCGACAGTATTGGATTTCCAGCCTCCGTGACGTTTCCCTCGTCTTTCGATTGTATATCCGAGAATAATCGAAAACCTGAACTTTAATGAATAGGTGTACTTTAATGACATGTATTAAAGGACTGCTACCAGGTGTATAATTACTACATTTCGGCATGGTCGAGCATAAAAAGTTAAACGATTTATTGCCAACAGTTTCATGAAAGCGTCAGGGAAAAGTGGTCGAGATTTTTATACCAGTTATTGATAATAGAAATGTGCCCTAACATGAATAATTTTGCAGGTCGTAGCCCATAACTGCAATGTTTGGATCGACATATTGTTACGAACAGTTTTTTTTTTAATGAATCAATTTAAATCAGCTGTATGCTCAAGAATAAATGATCAGCTTGTCTCTGCTTTCGTCTGTGTACTAACACCGTTCAGCCGAACATTGATACATTAGTGGAAATAGCGATCAGTTAATCACTAAGTAGACAAATGGTAATTGTGGCACCGTATACAAAATTATCAGGTGCACATTAAACGAATGTAATTGCTGACATGAAATATACAATACATATTGAAAAATGTTCAATAGTTTGTGCGTGGATTTCTGAATCTTATCGTAATTTATGTTTAGAGTGGTGATTATTTTCAGAACATGAGTTTATGTACAGGGACATCATTTTATTTTTATTTCAAATTTTATTGTACCTGTGTTTTTGAATGTACTTCACTCCCACCCCTCTACTAATGACGTTCCAACTGTCCTGCACACAGAACCAAGATCACAGTGAGTTAGTGAGTATAGTATGTTTCAGAAATATGTTCGCGTTTTCCAGTGACGAAAGAGCTTTCAATATTGAATCATATTTTCGCACAGGTACTGTCGTCCGTTTGCCTACGTCGCATCCCGATTTCCCCCACCTGCTTCTGCTCGTCCCTCTGTAAGGGTTAGTGGCTGGTCTGTCTTAGATCTTTTCTGAAAACATTAATTTCTGTTAGGAATTGGACGTCTACTTAATATTATACAATTCTTTAAAATAACTTAAATAAAAGGGCCTTTTTGAGCAATTAACTGTCACGTGATTTCCCCCCTTTCTACAATCCTGCGACATAACCACTTGGACGGACAGTAAATAGCATGTCTAAATAATTTTGTGCGAGATCGTGCGTATTTGCTTGGTTTCCGCACAGAACCAATACGCGGTAAGTGTGAAATACCACATTCAGTATTCCCAACGTAACACACATAACAATTTCCCTCTTCTTACCGCTTAAGCGCGACATTCATTTTACTGCTTTAGGCTTTTAACATATTATTTTTAGAGACGTTTAACATAGTAATAATTATAAATTGGAAACTTACCGCTGCAATTTCACCTAAATTGCAATGTTAATTATTATTTTTAAATATTTGCAAAAATTAAGTAAAGTCTACTACTCTACGAAACTTATTGCATTCCTGATACAAGTAACATTAAGGAAGCCGTGAAAAAATCAACGAGATTCCAGATGCCGATGTTATTACTGCAATATGTTATATAAATAATATTGTTAAAATATTAAAATGAAAAATAAATCATTACATAACCTTACCGTTTGTTTTAAGTTCGCATTTAGAGACTGGGGGAAAAAAAGACAGACGTATATCACGGCCTACTGGAGTATAGTAAACATAGAAAACATTTTATAGCAACAATGTTGAAGAAAGATATTTTGGTTTTCCGAAGTTGCCGTCATTAAACAGAAACCAACATGGAGTTTCATTGCAACTAATTAGAAATTCGTCTTTCAGGTATGTAATAAACAATCTTCGCACAAAATAATGTACGATACACGAGCGGTATGTTTGTTTTCATGTTCTCGGAAATTAAAAAAGCTCAACTACGTTTCGCTTTTTCAATCTTTTCCTCGATCATTAAAACGTCAACATACCGCTCTTGTAACGTATATTACTATTATCTGTGCGGGTCGGGCAGAGGTGAAGATTTAATTTACAGTAGGCCTACATAAGGTACGCTTTTATAGAGTAAGTACAGAATTATTTCAACATGAGTTACTAGTACGGAGGACGAAACTGGTAATAATTGGAATTAGATACAATAGTCTATAGTGCGATAATATGCACAAAAGAACTGAAGCCTGTATCGAAATGAACGCCCACGATTTTCAAAAATGTGTTTAAATATCCATATTATGATTATTTTTCAATGTAACCTCATTCTCTATATTGTACGCTAATGTGCTGTAGACAGTATAATACACACTGCATAATGAATACATTCGTATGGATAGCTCAGTTCGTGAGTAAAAACACTTGTTATTAATACAGTACTATATTTTGATTAAACAAAAACCTAATGAAAATGATCAAACTCAAAATTCCGATATTTCCTAGTTTAGTAAATGGATGAACTACTTTTCTTCCCTCCTGTATCTAGTAAAGTGATTTGTTTGTATTTTACGCCAGTATCATCGAACTCCAGTCATGGAAGGGGTAGCAAACGGTGTTTCCAGTTCTCGATCCGTTAATTCAAAAGTATAGCCTGGTGTAATATTAAAAATGTTAGTAAAAATAAAATGATGTCCCTGTACTAGCCGCCACTGAAGCGAATTTGAGATTGAGAGGGATGCATGAACGTCAATCGTATGAGGTTGACGTCATACTTTCTCCTTCATCTGAGTTTGGCATTGCATTCTACCCCATACAATCACTTAAAGTACAAATTTTTAATCGTTCTGCATTTATCACTGCCGTCTGTAGTTCTAATGGAACTTGTAGCCGAGAACTAGTTGAGACTGATATCAGATTATCGAGGTCAGTTGCAAGCAACAGAGCGTATCGGTGAGAGACGCTGTATGAAGAATAACTGGCATAATGGCGACGCATCCGTGTGGAAGACAAATGACTGCAAGCGAGCGTTGTCACGGACTATATGATCCGATCAGTCGATCAAAAGGTTCAAGCGAAGCGCGAACCGACGGATTCCAGCCGCACGCAACAAGTGTGACCCCAGTAACTCATTGTAGCCATGGTTACGGAAGGTCCTGGTATCCACGGACATGTGTGAAAGAAATGCATTGCTTTGATATGCCATTGACCTATTTGCGAAAGTTACTTTGTACTATAGTAATGCCTAAAGTGTTACTGTTAGCATGATAATATTCTAGTTACATAAATTTATAGTTTCCATGGTAATCTCTTAAAATAGTACCATACCAATGTTCTACTTACACAAAATCCTAGTTTCCAAGGCAATGTGTGAAAATAATGTTACTGTTAGCATGGCATATTCTAGTTATATAAGGTATCAGATTTCATGGTAATGTGTAATAGTAATATACGTTACAAGAGCGGTATGTTGACGTTTTCATGTTCGAGGAAAAGATTGAAAAAGCGAAACGTAGTTGAGCTTTTTTAATTTCCGAGAACATGAAAACAAACATACCGCTCGTGTATCGTACATTATTTTGTGCGAAGATCGTTTATTACATACCTGAAAGACGAATTTCTAATTAGTTGCAATGAAATCTCCATGTTGGTTTCTGTTTAATGACGGCAACTTCGGAACACCAAAATATCTTTCTTCAACATTGTTGCTGTAAAATATTTTCTGTGTTTACTATACTACAGCAGGCCGTGATATACGTCTGTCTTTTTTTCCCCCAGTCTATAAATGCGAACTTAAAACAAACGGTAAGGTTATGTAATGATTTATTTTTCATTTTAATATTTTAACAATATTATTTATATAACATATTGCAGTAATAACATCGGCATCTGGAATCTCGTTGATTTTTTCACGGCTTCCTTAATGTTACTTGTATCAGGAATGCAATAAGTTTCGTGGAGTAGTAGACTTTACTTAATTTTTGCAAATATTTAAAAACAATAATTAAGTGATAAGTTTCCAATTTATAATTATTACTATGTTAAACGTCTCTGAAAATAATATGTTAAAAGCCTAAAGCAGTAAAATGAATGTCGCGCTTAAGCGGTAAGAAGAGGGAAATTGTTATGTGTGTTACGTTGAGAATACTGAATGTGGTATTTCACACTTACCGCGTATTGGTTCTGTGCGGAAAACAAGCAAATACGCACGATCTCGCACAAAAGAAATTTATGTAGGTTGTATCGTGATGAATATGTCTTTCGGGATGGGATGTTGAATGTAAGGTAGGTATAGTCGGACCATCGGATCTGTGCCCCCGTAAGATATGCGAACTGAACCCTAATTCCTTCGTAGCCTCGGTAATTCATTTCTCTCCCTGCACTCCTATCTCTCTCTTTTCTATCTCTCTCCCCCACTACTCACAATTTTGGCCTTCTTGCGGGACAGTTTATTTGAACTTGCAGTCCAATGTTGTCAACTCAACATGAACACTGTAGCACGGAGTGGCGAAAGAAATATTATTAAGCAAGTACGTAATAGCATTTTGGATGAAGAGAAACAAACAGGTCAATATCTGTTTCCTATAAATCAGGCAACGAAAAGAGCAACTGATATCACAGGTGAGGCTTATTTTATTTCAATTGATTATGTATTAAAATTACTTACTTAACTAATACTAATAATACAACATTTTATGTAATTTATATAGACAGGTCAGAACTCCTAATAAAGAAAATCAGGAGAGAGGGAGTCTGTGCACGAGATGAAAAGCTAGAATCACCAGGGAAGAACAGACCAAGGGAACTTTTAATTATTGTAGATGATATGAACCGATGTATTTTAAGAAGAAAGATACTAGAATTTTATACCGTTCAGAAAGAAGTTTCAACATTGAAGAAATTACTGAAGCTTACGAGAGGAGCAATAATTTCCAAGGTTGGAGAGAAAAACTACGGAAAGTGACTCGAGACATGGGATTTAGGTTTAAAAAATGTAGAAATACAAGATGTATTTTGATTGAAAGAAATAATATTGTAGCATGGAGGACCAGTTATTTATGACACCGTCTGACGGAAGTTTGGCAACATCCCTATTCGGCAAGGTTCGTGGCCTGCTGTTTAACGTGGTGGGAGGAAAGCGGGTGGAATGGAGTGAGTACAGGCGTTAACTTTTCCAAGAACGACGACAGCGCTGAAGGGGCACAGATCCGATGGTCCGACAATAATGAAGAAATAAACTCATGTTTAGTAGTCGAGTATAATTTTATTTATAGCAGATTGTCATTTTGCATGCATTGAGATTAAATATGTCGGTTGCTATAGCAACCATCGTGCTCTATCCTTTGCTACTCGTTGCATAGACGTCCGCTCCCATTTGCGCTGCATAAGTGACTTTAATTTTCTCTTTTCATTCAACTTCACTCGCAATTTTTTTTTCAATTTAACTTGTCTTCTGTTGATTGTTGCTCAATTGAGTTTGTGTACCGGCTCATTACGAATCGTTTGACACCACTGTGAACGTTCTATCGCTTTGCATTCTCGAGTTACACTACTACTTCTGTTGCCGCGCGACCAGCAAATTCGTGCCTCAACTTCCACCTCCCGCGTATCACTATATGACGTCACCCGCTCCAACTCAAGGTCACGTTGGAAGCATTTATTCTTCGTCTGTCGATGCCGTTTACTTCATTGGAATATGCCGTGTAGTTTAGAAATTATAGGCACGATAAAACTGGCCTGAAGATGTGTCGATCGACTTTCTGGGATGACAACCTATTACTGGACCGAATTTATATAAAGATCTATTCACGTCAAGAAGAGTGTTTTAGGGTGGGATTACAAGCAACGTTCATTTTCGTTACGTTTCGTTTCGGTGAAGTTAGTTGAAGTTTCACAAATACAAGCTCGATGCATCTAATTACGGTCAAGAATGCAAGACGGCGCTGGTTTAACACTGTGAAGATCTAGCTTCCACAAATATAAAACTACGTAAGTTGAACGTCATCCAGTCACGAATTAGAAGCGTGTTGCTTCGTTTGTTTTTGTTTCTTCTTTTGTTGCAAATGTGGTTATATTTCTACAGAAATAATATTAAATAAAATAATATTAATTTAAAATTACATGATATGAGTGACAATATTTTTTCTACTTTATTTTGTACTAGCCGTACCCGTGCGCTCCGCTGCACCCGTTAGAAATAAATATAAAGTAATTACATAATTAAAATAGGACATTTGATCCAGGGAACATTCGTGTTTGATAGAAGGATAAAAGATTTATTGTATTACTTAATTTAAATTGCATTAAAAAATTAAAATGCGATCATTTTGATATAGAGACCACTCATTTGGTCATAAAAATTATTTTAGGAAATACAGGAAACGAATGCCTATCACTTTTCTGTGCATAAGAAGCTATTTTAATCTTACCTGTCCTCGATTCACTCAGAAGTTACTGTAATAACATTATAGCATTATGCTCATCTAGAGAAACTACACTTTCCAATGGTGAATTAATAATTAATTAGCCTATACAAATCGGTTAATTTAGCTTCCGATATTACTTCACACAAACACAGAAACATTTTCTGTAAGCTACCGTATGTTTCATAGCTTTCGATTGTTGTTGTCCAAGGCCCCTTATAGACGAAGTCATTTGTTTTTTATTTCATTACACCGCCTTAGATGGCGTTGTTATTGTAATTTTGAAACTCATTTATCTCATTAAATATCAGTCCTATTAAAATTTTGCATGGAATAAAACTTATCGGAAATTATTTTTAAAGAAACGTTTGTTATGTAATATTTTTCATGAAAATTAATAATAAGGGAGATATTTCGATTTATTTAATTCAAGCCCCCTTATAACCCTCCTTTTAAATAAAATATTTTGAATGCCATATTGCCTAAATTCTAAGTTACAATGAACTTAATTTATATTCCAATTTTCATATAAATCGGTTCAGCCATTATCGCGTGAAAAGGTAACAAACATTCAGACAGACATAGGAACAAAATTTCAAAAAAGCGATTTTCGGTTTCAGGGCGGTTAATTATATATGTTAGGACCAATTATTTTTGGAAAATCGAAAATTACCAGAAAAATTTCGGCTACAAATTTATTATTAGTATAGATTGTCCTTATATTATGTAACTGATCTAAGATATTTTCTTTTGAGTTGTTTTGTAATCTAATTTTGTATTCCATGTATATTATTGAAACCTGGTTGAGTGGAAGAGAAGGCCTCATAGCCTTAACTCTGCCAGGCAAACCACCACCACCACCATCACCACCACCACCACTACATATTTTGATTAAGTTATGTCAAGTAGCATTATTATCTCTATACAGCATAAAACATAATTTTTGGTTAGTATTTAAGAATTAAAAATTAAACATAATAGGCTGCATAGCCTATCTGAAACCGTCCATAACACTAATTCAACCGCGACCTAGGTCTCTGTAGCGAGGAGATAAAGTGGAAGGCCGTGGCCGTGGTATAATTGGAACCAGATTCGAACCTGGGACAAACTCTTTTTTTTTTCCTGTTCGATAATTTAATTACATTACTGTAGACATGTTATTTTGTGCGAGATCGTGCGTATTTGCTTGCTTTCCGCACAGAACCAATACGCGGTAAGTGTGAAATACCACATTCAGTATTCCCAACGTAACACACATAACAATTTCCCTATTCTTACCGCTTAAGTGTCATATTCATTTTACTGCTTTAGGCTTTTAACATATTATTTTTAAAGACGTTCAATATAGTTATAATTATAAATTGGAAACTTACCACTGCAATTTCACCTAAATTGCACTGTTAATTATTGTTTTTATATATTTCCAAAAATTAAGTAAACTCTACAACACCACAAAAGTTACTGCATTTGTAATGCAAGTAACATTAAGGAAGCCGTGAAAAAATCAACAAGATTCCAGACTCATCATAGACTGGGGGAAAAAAAAAGACAGACATATATCACGGCCTGCTGGAGTATAGTAAACACAGAAAACATTTTATAGGAACAATGTTGAAGATAGATATATTTGTTTTCCAAAGTTGCCGTCATTGAACAGAAACCAAGATGGAGATTTCATTGCAACTAATTAGAAATTCCTCTTTCAGGTATGTAATAAACGATCTTCGCACAAAATAATGTATGATACATGAGCGGTATGTTTTCTTTCAATTCTCGGAAATTAAAAAAGCTCAACTACGTTTCGCATTTTCAAACTTTACCTCGAACATGAAAACTTCAACATACCGCTCTTGTAACGCATATTACTATTATTTCAACCCGCAATAAAGAAAATTGTAAGCAGGTGTGATTACAATACGCGAAAAACTACTTTGTGTAAATTTGTGAAAAATTAAATAAATACATCTTAAATAATCAAACTTTACAATAAAATTTATAAATGAAGTCAATTTTTTTAGTGGGTTATTTTACGACGCTTTATCAACAGCTCAGGTTATTTAGCGTCTGAATGAGATGAAGGTGATAATGCCGGTGAAATAAGTCCGGGGTCCAGCACCGAAAGTTACCCAGCATTTGCTCAACCAGGTAACTTGTCCCGACCGGGAATCGAAGCCGGGCCACCTGGTTTCGCGGTCAGACGCGCTAACCGTTACTCCACAGGTGTGGACTAAATAAAGTCAAATGGCTTAATTTATTGCTAATACTGAATACCGCTCATCTGCAATTCATAAAATCATTTCATTTAGATACACTCAGGGACAAAAAAAAACCGGACACTTTAATAATTGCTGGTATTTTGCAAAACATTATCTTCTCATACAATATTATGGTAGCCATCTGTTGTTATGGAGACGTGTATACATTGTTGATTATTTTTTGTTTTATAAACAAGCCATTACAATCAAATATTCCAATTTTTGCTTTCGGAGTCTCAGCTATAACAATTTTGTCTCAATCATTTTGTGCTTCATTATCGTTATCATTCGTTATTTCTTTATTTTTATATTTTCTGAGTTTAAGTGGGGTTGTAACATTTGTCTTAAACAAGATGCGACCTGAAGATGTGGCTCTAGCTGTAGCCCTTTACGATGATGGACGCAGTGTACATTACATTGCAAATGTTATGAATATGGCTAGAAGCACAACCCATGATGCCATAAAACGGTATAGAGAGACCCTAGAATATACCAGAAGACCAGGTTCGGGTCGTCCAAGAGCTACAAATCCAAATGAAGACAGGTATATGGTGTTGAGAGTTCTTAGGGAGCGCAACCTGCCAGCTACTAGTGTAGCCCAGCAATTTGTTAACATGCATGGACGCCCAATTTCGGCCAAAACAGTTAGAAGGAGGTTGAAAGCAAGTGGACTGATATCAAGTAGACCTGCAACTGGTCCCAGACTTCTCAGGATGCATCGAGTTGAACGACTGCGTTTTGCAAATGATCACAGGGATTGGAGAAATGGACAGTGGAGCTGTGTTCTGTTCACCGATGAGTACTGTTTCAATCTGTGCTCACCTGATGGACGTGAAAGAGTTTGGAGAAGGAGGGTAGAACGATTTTCACACTGTTGCATTTCCGAAAATGTGCCGTATGGAGGTGGTGGAGTGATGGTTTGGGCAGGAGTGTGTATGGATGCTCGTACAGAGTTGGTTTTTGTTGAAAATGGAAGACTAACAGCTGATAGGTATATACGAGTAAATGAATGTTTGGCTGATCATGTTGTGCCATTTGGCCAATTTGTAGGCGATAATTTTGTTTTAATGCATGATAATGCACGGCCGCATATTGCCCATGCGGTCGGAGATTATCTCCAAGAAGTGGGAATCCGTGTTCTTCCATGGCCAGCAAGAAGTCCAGACATGAACCCAATTGAACACGTGTGGAACATGCTGGACGGCGTGTTAAGAATAGACAACCGAGACCAGAATCGTTACAAGAGTTGAGGCGAGCACTTGGCGAAGAATGGGAACTTATTCCTCAAGAAGACATTGCTAACCAAATTGAGAGCATGCCAAGACGTATGGATGCAGTTATTCAAGCCAGAGGGGATAATACCCGTTACTAAAAACAGTGTTTAATGTTTAAGGCACCATAAAATGAAAAAACAGTTAGACCAAACGGTGCCATAGTTATACGCCCTTTGTAATTTTTTGTAAATTTTCTCATCAGAGATTTTTTTTTCAAATGTTGTCGTATAAGGTGCTAAATGAAACATTATTTTGTTTAAATGGGTTTTGTTTCATTTTGAAATAATTGGCAACAAAATACGAGCAAATATAGAAGTGTCCGGTTTTTTTTTTTGTCCCTGAGTGTATATTCTGTTAATAATACTTCAAGATAACTGTAAAGAATAATACAATTCGAAAGATAATAAAGGAACTAAGCTGTTGCGAAACGCGTGAAAAGTAGGCCTACAATGTGAAAATGTGTGTCATATTTGTAACATCAATTTTTTTTAAATATATTTTTCTACGAAACTATCCCTGAAAAATAACGCAATTCTTCTGAAATATTTCAAGTAAAACAATCTATTATCAATTTCCTCCAGTTGTAAATCACTTAAAGCTACTTCCACAAGCTGAACTGTAGGCAGTAACTCCGAGTTACCATGCCGACAAGAATTCTATAGCAGAACAACTGGTTAAAAAAATGACAGTCGTGTTTCAATTGCTTGTAAGGGAGAACTATTGCATAATAGCGCACGATGCTACAGAGAAACAGTTGCGAGTCGCCCACCCAGCGAGAGACTTGCATCCGAATGCCCAGAGGGGGCCGCCATTACGTATTCCTGCCGCATCTGTTTGTTCAGTTGGCAATGCAAACACGAGTCGAGGTAAATGGCAACACAATTGCACACAGTGTGTAATTCGAATAGACAGCATTAGTGTCAACATAGGCCGCTCTTACCTTTCACACAGTATCACCGCATTTCGCCCGAAACAATTGACAGACGGATTTTATTCAAAGAGCAGAAAGAGACAGAGAGAGTTTGTTAGTATTGAAGACAAATGAGGCGCGTTCGGATTTCGTTACTCAGTTACATTATGATCTCATTCAATTCATGTTTTTTTTTTTTTTTTCATTTAATTGGTAGACTATTTTACGACGCTTCATCAACTGCGATGGTTATCTAGCGTCTGAGTGAAATTAAGTTGATAATGCCGGGGAAATGAGTCCAGGGTCCTGCGCCGAAAGTTGCCCAGTATTTTCTCTAAATGAATTGAGGGGAAACCTCGGAAAAAAATCTATTCACGGCCAGACATGTTAATCTTCGAGGTTTTATCCAAGGTTTTCCCTCAACCCATTAAGAGGAAATGCAGGGTAACTTTGAGTGCTGAACCCTGGAGTCATTTCGTTGATGTTACCACCTTCATTTCATTCAGACACTAGATAACCATTGCTGATGATAAAGCGTCGTAAAATAAACTAAAAAAAATTGCAAATATACTAATATATACAGTAAGTCTATTTATAATAATAATAATAATAATAATAATAATAATAATGATTTATTTTAGCTGGCAGAGTTAAGGCCGTAAGGCCTTCTCTTCCACTCAACCAGCAAAAAGTGTATATACATATGCATGAACTTACAAAGAATTCAACAATTTGATTTAGATGAGAGTTACATGTATACAAGAGTTATTTACGAATTAAACAACAAAATACTATGAACTATTAATTAAACACTGAAATAAACTGTGTAGCAGAATTAAACTAAAATACATAGAATGTTAATATATTTCAAATAATATTAGATAATAGAAAGAGATTATTACGAGACAATTAAAATACAGCACAATCAGGATGATGTCTAAAGAAAAAAGTAACAATGTAGTCAGTGATAGTTTAAATCAGTATGATTGGAGTGAAATGCTAATAAGGTTATCTTTTAAGCTGTTCTTAAAGGTGTTTGTTGTCTTGCAGCCCCTAATACTTTGTGACAAGGAATTCCATTGACGCGAGGTGGATATTGTAAAAGATGAGGAATAACAAGATGTTCTATGAAGAGGTATATTTAGCGTGCCACAGATAAGTGATCTGGTATTTACGTCCTGGTTAGAGTATAGATAAGAGAAATGAGACGAAAGGTAATTTGGTGTTGAGGTGTGCAGAATTCGAAAGAGTAAAGACAAAGAGTGTAAAGTTCTGCGTTCTTTAAGTCGGAGCCACGAGAGACTTGCGAAGGACGGTGATATGATCATATCGTCGGATGTTGCACACGTATCTGACGCACATATTCTGAGCTCGCTGTAACTTGACTGACAGTTCAGAACTTAGGTCACTTAACAAAACGTCACAATAATCGAAGTGCGGCATTACTAGGGTTTGTACTAGGGTAAGTTTTAGTTGCTGGGGCAAGAAGTTTCTCAAGCGACTCAAAGAGTGAATGGAGGAACAGATTTTTTTTATCGTTTCTTTAACTTGAAAATTCCAACTTAGATTATTATCAAAAAAGAAGCCAAGATTTTTTACGACAGATGAATAAGGGATTAGCGTGTTGTTAAGGGTAACAACTGAAAGATTACTGTTATTAAGGGAGTTAACTAAACGCTTATGTCCAATAATTATGGCTTGAGTCTTACTTGGATTAAGTGCGAGTCCGAAATTGGCCGCCCAAGTGGAGACAGTGGCTAGGTCACAATTTAACTTGTCAATCGATTCATTGATCGTATTGGGTCTGGAATGTATGTAAAGTTGTAGGTCGTCGGCATAGAGGTGATATCGGCAATACTGTAAGTTCTTTGATACGTCATTAATGTAGATAGAGAAAAGTAGTGGTCCTAATACGGAGCCCTGCGGCACTCCCGCCTTTGTGTATCGCCATTGGGAGAATTGATTATCAAGTGAAACACACTGTTGGCGGTCCCGTAGGTAGGAGTCCATCCAGCTCAAGGTATTGTCGGACAGGTGCAAAGCCTTCATCTTTGCAAGAAGCAAGTCGATATCAACAGAACCAAAGGCATTGCTGAAATCGAGAAGAGTTAGTGCCGTTACTTCACCCCTATCCATAGCTTCACGGATGTCCTCAGTCACTTTAAGTAGGTCTGTAGTAGTGCTGTGTCCATGCCTAAAACCCGATTGATAGTCATCGAGGAGTTTGTGTTCGTCGAGATAGTTCGTAAGTTGTCCGTGTACAATATGTTCTAATGCTTTTGAAAGAGTGGGAAGAATTGATATCGTCTGTATTGGTTTACCGTAGACGGTGTGTTAGATTTAGGTAAAGGTTTATAGCTAAGAAATATAAAGAGCTTATATTAGAAGCAATGCTTTACTTACAGTATCAAGATTTTCTTCTATTATTTTATATATTATGTTAAAAATATGTGAATAACTAATTTTATTTATGCAAATCTGGCTTTCAGGTAGAAGCTCCCTGTGAAGCAGGCTTGAATAATTGCATAATCGTGATGGTATCGTGTATAGTTTCTGGGGTAGCTCAGTCGGTAGAGCATTCGTGCGCTAAGCGAAGGGTTCCGGGATCGATACCCGGCCCTGGAACAATTTTCCCTTGAAATTATTCATGTCCGCTAAGAAGAAACATATATACCCAATGGTATTTTGTAAGTGCAGGGTGAGCAATGGGGGTCATTTTGAGCTAAGAGGAATCTCCCATCTTTCAGTGTTGTATGCACAAATGAAGTCCAGT
This sequence comes from Periplaneta americana, assembly GCF_040183065.1. Lineage (NCBI taxonomy): Eukaryota > Metazoa > Arthropoda > Insecta > Blattodea > Blattidae > Periplaneta > Periplaneta americana. The sequence goes on along the minus strand of NC_091122.1, from coordinate 16,604,399 downwards.
AGTAAATGTTTTACGATGTTTTTATTTTATCCATACCCAAACGGATCACTCTCTATTATTCGTATACAAATGAGGTGATTAATAAACGAGGGGTATAGAGACAGAAGTAGTTCTAAAGTATTTAAAATTGGTATAACTTTCCAATTAATCCAATTTTCTGCAATGGCATTATTATTATTATTATTATTATTATTATTATTATTATTATTATTATTACTATTACTATTACTATTACTATTACTATTATTATTATTATTATTATTATTATTATTATTATTGGCGGCCGGGTAGCTCAGTTGGTAGAGCAGCTGGCTACGGACTGGAAGGTCCGGGGTTCGATCCCAGGTGGTGACAGGATTTTTTCTCGTTGCCAAACTTTCAGAACGGCCCCGAGGTTCACTCAGCCTCCTATAAAATTGAGTACCGGGTCTTTCCCGGGGGTAAAAGGCGGCCAGAGCGTGGTGCCGACCACACCACCTCATTCTAGTACCGAGGTCATGGAAAGCATGGGGCTCTACCTCCATGCCCCCCAAGTGCCTTCATGGCATGTTACGGGGATACCTTTTATTATTATTATTATTATTATTATTATTATTATTGGCGGCCGGGTAGCTCAGTTGGTAGAGCAGCTGGCTACGGACTGGAAGGTCCGGGGTTCGATCCCAGGTGGTGACAGGATTTTTTCTCGTTGGCAAACTTTCAGAACGGCCCCGAGGTTCACTCAGCCTCCTATAAAATTGAGTACCGGGTCTTTCCCGGGGGTAAAAGGCGGCCAGAGCGTGGTGCCGACCACACCACCTCATTCTAGTGCCGAGGTCATGGAAAGCATGGGGCTCTACCTCCATGCCCCCCAAGTGCCTTCATGGCATGTTACGGGGATACCTTTTACCTTTTATTATTATTATTATTATTATTATTATTATTATTATTATTATTATTATTATTATTATTATTATTATAATGTCAAACAACACATTGGCGTCATATTTCAATCGTTTCAACTATCAATAAAATGTTGTCTCGAGACTAGACCTCATAGAAAGTGGAAGCGTTTATGAAGTAGTTAAGGCTCTGTCTTGTTAATTTAAATGTGGGGCATAGCCTATATAGACAGAATTGAAAATAAATATCAGACTTCTATTTGAAATTTCAAGCGTCCTTACAATCCCAACCATATTCACAATCACAATCACGAACAACATAAAAGTTTCACGCAAACTATCGGGATTTGATGAATCCGCTGTAATATTTCATTTGACATAATTGCTTCATGTAGTCACAATATAAATTCGGCTAAAAGTTTTATCACAAAAGATGGAGCAATTATTTATTAAACATTATTAGCTGCACTCTTTACCATGGTAACCTCTTTCACTTTTGTTTATAACAAATATACAAGGCTAATTACATTATGTCATCCCTTGGTATAGTCATTCTATGTCAATTTGTAGAAGAATCAATTATTACATATTACTTCTATAGCTAAACAATGAATTTCATAAATTGATTCAAATGTATTAATTTTGGATAATAGAGAACGCCTTTTATGTATAATCCAGAGGACGAGAGTTCGTCTATATATGCTTGTGTGTTTATTAAATAATACAATTTATGTATATCTGAATATGTATATCTCTTCACACGCACGCAAAATAGCCGCATACTAGCCATACCAACACGTAAGACATTATCGTATTCATCATCATACACAATCTCGCTCTCGCGCTTGTGGAATACCCTACCCAGTGACATCAGAGACTGTCGGAATTTAGTAGCGTTCAAAAGCAAACTTATTAAGCATTTTCTTACTGCATAGAGTAGGTTTACATTTTACTTAATTAAAAAAAAAAATTCTCTCTTCTTAACTTTTACAATAAACTGTCTAGCTATTATTAATCAGTTAATCTTTTAGTACTTTGATTTTTATTGCATTTGTAAATGTAATATTAATTGTAATTATAATTGTAATTGAATTCTTTATATTGTAGTTGTAATCCCCTGGTAGAGGGGAAGAAAAGGCCTGATGGCCTTATCTCTACCAGGTTGAATAAATAAGAAATAAGAAATATTATCCATGAAGGCAACTTACAAAAATAATATTTGCAACATGATGAAGGAACTAATAAATTGTTATAGAAAACATAAACCATTTTATTAGGCCTAAGTGTGAACTATTTGATAGACGTAATTGTTTTAAAATGAATATTCGCCACTGTAGATAATCATCTGAATTAAACACGAAAAGGGGATTAATGTGGTAAAATAATGTAATTCTTTTAACTTGGTTATTTAACGACGTTATATCAACTACGAGGTTGTGATAGCGAGATGAAGTCGAGAATTCGCCATAAATTACCTGACATTTGTCTTACGGTTTGAGAAAACCTCGAAAAAAACCCAACCAGGAAATCAGCCCTAACGGGAATCGAACCTGCGCCCGAACGCAACACCGAATCAGCTGGCAAGCGCCTTAGCCAACTGAGCTACGCCGGTGGCAAAATAAAGTAATAGCACAGTCTAGTATATACAGGTCACGAAGCTCAATACGTAGTAAATATGCAAACATTAGATAGTTACTCACCACTAGGTTCGCTAATATCGCCTCATTACAGACAATGCGAAATAGTACCGGTACAGTCTACTGTTTCTAGCACCCTCAAAACTCAAGCTTCGTGACTGTATATAGTAAACTGTGGTAATAGTGTCAGTGAAAATGAATTAACTTTACAGGCCTACGTTTAAATATTGTCTATGGAGTCCAGTGTAGAGTCTGCGATCTCTGAATGCCAACAGATTTGAATAATTAAACTCCAGGAAACCAAATTGTAGAGCGTTTTGCAGTGATACAGTCGGATAGAGAATCATTTTAAAGTTTCCTCTGGGGTTCGATCGGCTCCAACCTAGTTGCGAGAGGAAATGAAGCATTCATTACATACTGAGAGTATGGGGTATATTGGAAGCCCTTTTATTAAAAACTCCATTCCCCTTGGGTATAGCTCTGCGGTGCTATAACAATGTTTACACTACAGCACGCACTCCCTCGCGATCTCCATGACGACGGTTTGTCCGAAATTGCAAACAAAAACAATTCGTCTTCGCTGAAAACCGTTGCTAGGTAACACCTTCAATGTGAATAGAGATGTAGGAAATAAAATTATTATGCTGTCAATAGAATAATAGGCAACCTCTAAGTTGTTGTTGTCCTCAAATTTCTCGTAAACAGGAAGATCTAAAGGAAAAAATAAAATATATCTGGTAAGTCGTTGAAGGTACCGTACTCTAAACAATCCAAAGCATGTGATTAGCGGTCCTATTTTACGGTGACTATTACACTTTACTACGTCACTCTACTTTTGACCAATAAATCGGTACGAAAGGACGTCTTTCAACCAATCATTGCTGCTTATCGCACAATTTTATCACGTCCCTAGCATTTGTTTATTTTTATCACTACCCTAGAATTTGTTTCTTTGTTTGCCAACATTTCAAACTGCACTGGTTTGGACGTAAAAAAAAAACAGAAAATTACAAACCACTCCAGTCGATGCACAGCACTTTCAAATATGACTCACATTGGCATTCAAGAACAAGAATTAATAAAGATCACTGGTCATAGCTGTGCATCTTCCCTGAAACCCTATTTACAATAAATGAAGAGCACCATTCAGAAATCCTGAATAAGTTGAGGGATACACCATGTACATCAACGAGTTCACTTCTTTTACGCACACGTCCAATATAACATCAACTGAACCACCAACCACTAAAACATTCAAATTTGAAAATTGTACCTACTTTCAATAATTGTTTCTTTTAAAATTATTCATGTTTATTTTTTATTTTATCATCGTTAATTGAAACGTTTCTTGTTTATTTCATCATCCCTAATTAAAACTTTTCTAACACTCGTTTATATTATTTAGGTTATGTTATAGTTTCTGCTATATGATATTATGAATAGTCACGTATCAGAGATTGTTTAATACTAAGATTTATTGAAAATAATCTGTCAAGTGATGTTGATTACTGGGATCCGGATGATTGAAGTGGAATGCAAATGTTTTAATAAAAATGAAACTGAATCAACAAAGCCTTCTTGACCAGTAACCTTCGACAGAGTTCAATGAAGATTCCATAATTGGCACAACTGATAAGAAAACAGCTATTCGTAACACACTACTGCCATCTACTAGCGTAATATTTGTAATGTTGAGATGGTACAAATTTGAAGACAGTTTTGTATTTTCGTAAATCAATTAATATTTTATTGCATTGGAGTACTTCGTTACTTCTAATCTTTATATACTTTCTTCTAATCGTGTAATAGTCAATTAAATCCCACTCGAGTTTTGATTTTCTCTAGATAAATCAAAACCTCTAGCGAGATTACTGTTGAAAAAATCTTAAATCTCTGTATAAAACTGTGGTTAATTTCAGCGTTATTTCTCACAAAAAATATAAATTCGGTATTATTTTTTCATTTAAAAAATATAACTTACTGATTCTCATCGTGCAAAATAGATTACTGAATATACCTAACTACAAAGACTGGAGTCTGTATCATCAAGGGATCCTTAAGGATCTTTGTACATTTTAACAACACACATTTCTATCGGCATTTACTTCATGTGTACAGATTAGTGTAACGGTCTCTCATACTTAGTGTGAATAATATAAACTAATATGCACCACAAAACGTTCAGGCCATTTGTACTTTATATCTAAAAGTAAAGCCACTGGAGGTACGATTTGAATATTAGATTCAAAATTCTGTATTGAAATAGGGTTTGAAAATTACATTCAAAATTTTATACGGATTATATCTGAATCACAATTTTAAGAAAATTGTACAACGTAATTTAAAAAAAAAATGTAAATGCTGCTAACTCATATCACTACCATACCTGCCAACAGTATAGTGGCAGCAAACTCCCAATAAATATATCTCTTTAACACTTTAAAATAACATTTCGTAAAAAAAATATATTTTAAAAAATAATAATTTCGAATAAATTCGTGTTAAAAATAAACATTTCGCACATGAACAAAATTTCGCGTTATTTTATGGGTTTGAATTTACGGTATTTTGACATGGAAGGACTCGAAAAATAATATTTTGCTTTTATCAGCTAAAAAAAAACACATTTCGCGAATTCGCGGTTTGTGAAAACTTGGTATGTCTAGCTGTCAGATATAGCGGCTTCATTTGTCATTTTCGCAAAATCTTTATTTAATTATTGTCCATTCTTTTTTTTTTTTGTAGGAAATTCTTTGCTAATGGTATTAGTAGGCCTACTTAGGCCATGAATTAAAGTAACATGTAGTTTTTAAGTGTAAATACTGTACTTTATCTAAACTTCATTTCTTGAGAAACTAATAATTTAGAGTGTGCGATACACATAAAAAGACACGGCAACGAAACAAAGTGCATACATAAGTAGTGCTGTGAAAAAAAAAATGACGAGGAAGAACCCGGCGAGAACAAAAAACACTCAACGCTTGATCGCATTCAATTGTTCCTTAAGGATGTAACACAGTGCGATCGGGAGATAATTGCAGTTTCAGAGTATCAAGAAGAGATATCCGGAAGTTTTAAAAATGCCCTCCATGGCGGAGCGTCGAAAGCTTTTACACACAAAAACGAAGCTAAGATATTGACTTTCGTGATGGAGCAAGAGTGTCAAGAGAGCGATCATTCTTAAGAGACAAGTGACGAGCTAGTAGCGATATGATCAAGACAAATGAACAGGGACAAAGGATGGATGTCACAGGCACTTTGATATCAGCATATCGACGGTCTTATACAAAAGGAGCCAATATCACATTTTTTGTAAATTGGGTTATCATAATGAGACAATTCTCTAGGTTGTAATGTATGTTCTGGCAGAAGGATGAAAGTTTTCTTTAAGACATTAAGTCAGAAATGTAGAATAATTTTGCATTTTGAGGCCAATATTGTAATAAATTCCAACCAAAGGAACCAACGTCAAATCTTTACAACGGCAAAACTCTTTTTATTAAGTTGTAAACAGAATTTTGCATTTTTGCGTTACCTAAACTGCTGTATAGCAATACTGTCTGTTTATCTTCATGGTATGATTTTAAACGTTTATGATGACTATTACACTCTTACTACGTCATACTACTTTTGACCAATAAAACGGTACGAAAGGACGTATTTCAACCAATCATGGCTGCTTATCGCACAATTTTATCGCGTCCCTAGCATTTGTTTAATTTTATCGCGTCCCTAGCATTTGTTTCTTTGTTTGCCAACATTTGAAACTACGCTGGTCTGGACGTCAAAAATATATATAAAATTACAAACCACTCCAGTCGATGCACAGCAGTTTCAAATATGACTCGCACTGGCATTCAAGAACAAGAATTAATAAAAATCACTAATCATACCTATGCATCTTCTGAAATCCGATTTACAAATAAATGAAGAGCACCATTCGGAAATCCTGAATAAGTTGAATACACCATGTAGGCCTAAATCAACGAGTTCCACTTCTATTACGCACACGTCCAATATAACATCAATTGAACCACCAACCACATTCAAATTTGAAAATTGTACATTCAATAATTATTCCTTTTAAAATTATTCATTCGGAAATCCTGAATAAGTTGAATACACCATGTAGGCCTAAATCAACGAGTTCCACTTCTATTACGCACACGTGCAATATAACATCAATTGAACCACCAACCACATTCAAATTTGAAAATTGTACATTCAATAATTATTCCTTTTAAAATTATTCATGTTTATTTTTATGTCATCGTCGTTAATTAAAATTTTTCTAACACTTTTCCGGTTTTTTTGCCACTACTGTACATCATTAACATTAACATTAGTAATAAAGTGATAACATTATTTCTTTCAGCAATGCATTGAACTGCAGAAAATATAATTATTCAAAATTTAGATTCAACGTAAGCACAAAATGGCCGAGAAACTTTCCTGGAATCCGTTATTAGGAACAGGGTCTTTTCATAGTTAGTAAATCTACGAAATGGGATCTACAGCTTTGCCTTCCTCTGGAAAGTAGTCATGTAGTCGTTTCATAGTTCTTCAAAATCCATCGCCTTCGGTCGGGTTTTAACCTCTGAACCTTGGCTGAAAAGAACTAACATAGTAACTACTACCCTATACAAAATATTACAATAGTTTTGTAACTGATTAGGGATACACGGGATAAGATGTGTACTGCGTACCACAGATTGAGAAACTTGCTACTTCTGTGTCTATAAATAAAATTCGGGCTCGCAGATATTTACTCAAACTTGCAGAGTTTTGTTCGCAGCCCACGTAGGTCTTCATGCTTGCAAATGAGTTGCCATGGCAGTCGTAGCTAAGCTTCGGTTGCCCTGTGCTATTTTAAGTATGGAAAACTTGCTTCAAGAGAGAAAAACATACATTTCCCCTTTGTCTCTCCACGTAACAGACATGTAGGTTAGCTATTTCCAAGCTCCAATATCGACGAAAGTGAAATGTATAACCTCGTTCAAAAGCCACTACAATTTAAAGCTTCATAAATATTGCAATATTTTAGATAGAAAAAATTCAAAACATCTTTCATTTGTTTCTTTTTGCATTTCCATAGTTACAATTGTCGTTGATAAAGGGAATACGGGATTGCCCACCTTGACAATGTTAAATTATGCCTTACATAAGAAACTTTCGAAAACTGTTGAAGCTAGACTTCTGATTTCTTTTTACAGCACATGCACACATAACTAGGCTTTATGCGATATATACGTTTGTGTGTATATATAATATATATACCTATATACTTAGACTTACAAATTGTTTCTGCACATAAAAAACATCCAATAAACTATTCCTGAAAATTTCAGCTTTCTAGACTAAATAGAAGCTGAAAAAAGGTTCCTTTTGTATGAAAAAATTAAACTCACGAAAAATGAAAGTTAAAATAAGATATACTACGCCCACTACTCAAAAAAACAAAAAACTAACACATATAATTTTCTTATATTCATACTCGCATGTGATATCTACTTTAAAGAGGAAAAATCATGTAATAAATTAGAAAAATTAAATAATACATCATTTTCCACCCATTTTTTGAAAATGAGAATTTAATTTCAAACTGCTACACCATTTCTCAGAAAATCGAAAAATTAAAATGGATGCAATTTTAGTATAGTCATATATGATGTACAATTTTAAAGAGAGCAAACCAAATAAATAAATACATAAATAAATACTTAAATAAGTATATACATACATACAATAATACATACATACATACAGTACATACATACATACAGTACATACATACATACATACATACATACATACATACATACATACATACATACATACATACATACATACATACATACATACATACATACATACATACATACATACAGTACATACATACATACATACATACAGTACATACATACATACATACAGTACATACATACATACATACATACATACATACATACATACATACATACATTCATGCATACATACACATCGTCGATGAACTACACTATTCCATACTTAACCTAAAATAGCAACATAATAATATATAATGTAAATCAATAATGTACTTGAAGGTAAACCTAGGCATGTAGTATTACTTCTCATTTGTAATGGAACATGCTGCTCAAAAAAAAAGGTACATACATACATACATACATACATACATACATACATACATACATACATACATACATACATACATACATACATACATACATACATACATACATAAGTGTTCTGCCCAAGGACAGGTCTTTCACTGCAAATCCAGCATTCCTATTTTTTGCCTTCCTCTTAGTCTCCGCATATGATTAATATCGTCTATAATTTGATGCAATACAATGTGCCTGAATAAAGTAAAATTTTATTATATATATATATATATATATATATATATATATATATATATCAAGTAATTTCGGTAGTGTGCTGGTACACCACTGACTTAGACCGTTATTTTCTAAGTGCTGGTAATACAAGAAATAAATTTAGTCAAGGAGTTCAGAAAGAAAGAGATGCCTTCACTACAGAAGAGTGTTGCATAATCCGTCGGTTTTATTCCAGATAACATGGCTGAGGACAGTTGAATTAACCTGAAAGTTTTTCACGGATACTTTAACACCCCAATGCACGTAAATCGCATATAACACTACTGACTACAGAATAATATCTCTCACTTCCCAAACCCCTAATTCCACCCTATTCCACTCTCTTATTTCAGTTCACCCTCAGATGTTATTAGGGTCGGGAGGGGGGGGGGAAGTTAAGATGAATGTCAGACTGCAGTGGCGAAGAGGGAGGGAAATGGAGGAATAAAAAATGGATTTTTTCCAGAAGTAAAACCGACAATCGGTTGACTTAGAAAGGTCAAGTTAGAGTAGAGAGCTCCAAGCCAGATGTAAGAGTTTCTGAAAGACGGAGAAAAAAATGAAGTACGAGAATCGCAGTCAGTAATTAAGTCTCTTTTCTGTTTTTTTCCCCTCTTAGTGAAAGGATAAGAAACTTTCTAAGAGAGAAGAGGCGGGTGGGTATACTTTTAGAGAATGTTTTCCTTGATACCAACCCTGCAGAGGGATTGGATTACATAAAAGTTTTCTTCTCTGACTTTCGCGTTACACAGTGTGCTTACTGACGACAATACGTAGATACTGTAAAATAAACTTAACCAATTTTGAACAAATTTAGTATTTTATCACACAATTTGTATAGGGACATCATTTTATTTTTACTTCAATTTTTATTGTACCTCAGTTTTTTAATGTACTTCACTCCCACCCCTTCTACTAATGAAGTTCAACCGTCCTCCACACAGAACCAAGGCCGCATATACAGTCATAGTAGCCTTACGGTCATAGTAAACAGTACGTTCCAAAAATATGTTCGCGTTTTCCAGTGACGAAAGAGCTTTCAATATTGTATCATTTTCCATTTGCCTACGTCGCATCCGGGTTTCCCCCACCTGCTTCTATTCGCCTCTCTGTAAATGCTAGTGGCTGGACTGTCTTAGCTCTTTTCTGAGAACATTAATTTCTGTTAGGAATTGGACGTCTACGTAATATTATACAACTGTTTAAAATAACTTAAATAAAAGGGCCTCGTTAAGTAATTAACTGTCACGTGATTTCCTCCCTTTCTACGACGCTGCGACGTAACCACTTGGACGGACAGTAGACAGTATGTCTGAGTAATTTTATCTTTTCGGATCGGGCAGAAGTGAAGATTGAATTTACAGTACGTAAGGTACTCTTTTATAGAGTAGGTACAGAATTATTTCAACATGAGTTACTGATACGAAGTACGAACCTGGTAATTGGAATTACGTGCAATAGTCTATAGTGCGATAATATGCACATTAGAACTGAAGCCTGTATCGAAATGAACGGCCACCATTTTCAAAAATGTGTTTAAATATCCATATTATTATTATTTTTCAATTTAACTGCATTCTCTATAGCATAAGCTAATGTCCTGTAGACAGTATAATATACACTGCATAATGAATACGTCCGCATGGAAAGCTCAGTTCGTGAGTAAAAATAGTCATTGTTAATCCTGTACTGTATTTTGATTAAACAAAACCTAATGAAAATTATCAAACTCAAAATCGCGATATTTCCTACTTTGCGTAAATGGATGAACTACTTTTCCTCCCTCCTATACCTAGTAAAGTGATTTGTTTGTATATTACGCCAGTATCATCGAACTCCAGTCGTGGAAGGGGGTAGCAAACGGTGTTTCCGGTTCTTAATCGTTGATCCAAAGATATAGCCAGGTTAATATTAGAAATGTTAGTAAAAATAATATGATGTGCCTGCATAATATTGAATGGAGATTTTAAAATTAGCATTTTCTTTATTTCAACACTCTATATTCTGCAAGAATTCACTAAAAAATAACTTATTATTTGATTTTGTTTTCTATTTTGTCTTATTTTGGTTTTCCGAAAATTTCATCTTTTAATCCAAACAGTGCACCTATACAGAGAGAAAGAGCTGTAACTGCATTAATCGAACTAGTAATAGCTATCAATAAAACTAGTAGATAGGTTCGAATAACCGTTTTTCTATCTATAATGATTATGGAGACAATCGAGTTTCTATTGAGACACTGCAAGTGGATACGTTGCAATAGTGCAATGCTTTGTTTACAGCTGCGGAAGTACGAAGCCTAATGCTGTAGTAATAGCAAATACCTTACTATAATTATACCGGACAGCTGTATACTAGCAGCATTGGCGTGAGTGCGAAATATCACGGACCTGACATCTAACGGAGCGGGATAGAATTACGTCCACATATACAAATTAACATAGCGGGATTCTGACTATTGTTTAAAACGTGAGTTACTAATTTGGAGTAATATTATTTATTTTATTGGGTTATTTTACGACGCTGTATCAAAATCTAGGTTATTTAGCGTCTGAATGATATGAAGGTGATGATGCCGGTGAAATGAGTCTGGGGTCCAGCACCGAAAGTTACCCAGCATTTGCTCGTATTGGGTTGAGGGAAAACCCCGGAAAAAACCTCAACCAAGTAACTTGCCCCGACCGGGATTCGAACCCGGGCCACCTGGTTTCGCAGCCAGACGCGCTGACCGTTACTCCACAGGTGTGAACTGGAGTAATATATGAAGGCAAAAGGTAAAGGTAAAGGTATCCCCGTAACATGCCATGAAGGCACTTGGGGGGCATGGAGGTAGAGCCCCATGCTTTCCATGACCTCGGCACTAGAATGAGGTGGTGTGGTCGGCACCACGCTCTGACCGCCTTTTACCCCCGGGAAAGACCCGGGACTCAATTTTATAGGAGGCTGAGTGAACCTCGGGCCGTTCTGAAAGTTTGGCAACGAGAAAAAAATCCTGTCACCACCTGGGATCGAACCCCGGACCTTCCAGTCCGTAACCAGCTGCTCTATCTGAGCTACCCGACTTAAGAAATGTTGATTAATATTTAATGTAAAATTATTATCTTATATCAAAGCTGCATATTATGAGAATATTGCATAGGCCTACTTCATATTACTTTCCGTAATTAATTGTTACATATTTTTTCTTTGGTTTAGTGAGACAAAATCAATTCTGATATTAGGAATGAATTTACAATAATGCTTTATATACGCATTGCTGACAACTTCAAAGATAAAATTGATAGTAATCTGATGCTTGTAATAATTAGTAAAGCCATGTGGACAACAATAAAACTTAATTTGATAAATCCTTAAAATTTCCGATACATTTTAACTTCTATTCATTTATTAGGTCTAAGTAAAAAAGCTAATTTCATATTTTTCTATCAACACAAAGACGAAGGAATTAGGCTTACTAAAGAATGTTGTTGATTCACGTTTTATGATCCCTCGGAAATCGAAAGTACGATTTGGAGCAATTTGTAATGCTGTAATTTTGTAGCAATTATAAACAGCACATATACACCCTGACATTTTAACACAGCACTAATTAATAAAACTATTAACTAGCCCAGCAACAATATACATTGCAGTTGATTACATCTTGTTTCACAAGTATCACCACACCGGCCGCCTAGGTAGCAGCACCAGCGTCGTTCGCACGTAAAATTGCTAACTTTCCGGTATTATTATAGTAAGGTATTTAGTGATAAGCAAAGGATTCACTTCTGTTTGCCTTTCAGTGAGGAGGCGATCGGTACCACCTGATTTGTAGATCAGTGTGTTTTCTAAAGACGAAAATTAATATTTGCGCTGTTATTTTTACGAATAAAGTAAACAATGTAAACCAATGCCACCAGGTTGTCATTTGACATCTCTGGTCTCTCCTGGCACTGACTTATTTATAATCCCCTTCTGAGGTTGGGGCGCATGGAAGGCAGAGTTACATTGCCCCGATGATATTATTATGACGGCCACATGAGGTTCGAACTCACGACCAGCAGAAGGAAGTGCTAAGTCGGCCGTGTTTTGGGCGGGTTGCGCGCGCATCTGCTCCCTGTGGCATGTGCTGCGGAGAGAAGACAGGGGAAAGAGCAACCGCGGAAGAGAGGAGAGGGGTCCGGATTGTTCGAGTGACGCTTGGAGATATCCAGATAATTCGAGAGAGCTATCTCTGGACAACCGTAGAAATTTCTCGTAACTATGGTTTAGTTATAAAAGAAGAAACGCGAGTGAACTTGAGCAGTTTATTCAGCCAGTCAGTAAGCCAGCGTTGTTACAGTCAGTGAACAGCCAGCCAGTCTTGTGTACCGGAGTTCGACGTGAGTGTGCGTCCGCAACTGTGTCAGTCTGTGTTGTAAATAGTGCTTTGTGAATATTAGTTAAGATTAACAGTTCATTGTTGTTCGTAATAGTCCAAGTAAAATTGTCATTGTCGTCTGTGGAGTGCACTAACGAATACTGTGTTACTGTGTGGAGAGCAAATCCTATTGTTGAGATAATAAAATTTACATTCTTGTTCAGTATAAAAAAACGTTACATTATGATAGGATGATTATAAAGTGCAAGGAGAGGTTTTAAACCTAAGCCTAATCTAATTTTCACACCATGGACGAACACAGAAACATTCCCCTTTAAGGAAAAATTCCTGTGTTCGAGCCGGGAATCGAACTCGGGATCTCAGGAACTGTAGTCAGAAGCCCTGACCACTAGCCCATGAGGCTAGGAATTTAAAGTTTTATGTATCTAATTTATTATTATTGTTGTTAAATTCATTGTTTAAACTATAATGTTACACAATCCATTTGTATTCTGGATTCTCGTGGTCGAATTCAATCCAGCAGCAGACGAAAATTATTAAATTTTATGGTTGTAAATATTTTAAGGAGTTGCATACACCTTCCACCTTATAAATTTACATGTTTTATAAATTTTATTCCTCCATATCCTTTTGTTAACATTTTATTACATGCTTAATGTCTGAAAATTGCTCTTCGATTTAAAAGAAAAAAAAAATTGTCTACATAAAAGATTTTTTTAATTGTGAATTTTCAGAATTCTCATATTGGGATGTGTATCAAAATTGCATTTTTTTAATTACTCCCAACATTTTAAATATTTTTCGTAATTATTATTATCATCTTTTTATTGAAAAAATGACATTCATGTTAACAAGTACAAGTCCAGTGGTTAGAATATCTGCACTACAAAGGAAAAAAACATGTTTCTAAACACATTTAAAATTATAAAACATTTTCATTAATTTGTTTGTTTTTAATTTCTGCTAAAGATACGTTAAAGAATGAGCTACAGTATCTTGATCTTACAAAGAAAAAGTAGGCCTACCATGCAAAATTTCATGAAAAAAATTTTTGAAGATATGATTTAAACAGTTTTGAAAATTGCACTATCTATGGGTAAACAAATATTTACTCTATCATAAATAGTTTAAGGGACATGTGATTTTTACTGGTAACAGTTCTGCCGTATATTTTGTATTTCATAGAATGGAATTTAAAAAAAGCGGCCATCGTATTTAACTGGAAAAATTTCTTGCATTAGTGGATAAAACTAGCATTAGAATAAAAATAAAGATATATCACTTTAAAACAAGGTGTAATATAAGATCTTTCACGTGAGAGAAGTTTATGATAGCAATGAAAAGCAGGATGAGGTTATTCTGCCGCTAAACTGTAGCTTTAATCAGTTCCACTAAAACAATTATGTGAGATTATGAAACATCCTACTTGAAAGCTCTCTTGAGACATCCGGTATATAAGCATCTGTTACGCTTAGCTTTTATAAACGTAGCTGCAAGTAAGAAAACAGCTACATGCAAGACAGAGCTACATGGACTTCTTCAGGATAGAGTTTTATTACTCAGAGTCTTTATTGGGGCTGTAAAAGATAAAAGCCCTGTCAAGTCCTACTTAACGTTATAGTAATTCAACATCAATAAAAGATAATGCACTTGCTTCTAAACACAGCGTTATTCTATTGTCTGGGTGACAGCAGCAGGCTGTTAAATTGATGAGCTAAATTGCTATAGAAATGAAGAAGATGTTATGGAAACAGAGGAAAAAACGCAGCACTATATTTCATCAGGAGAAATAACAAGATACCAAAGAAACAAAAGACAAAAGACGATGCTTCAGTTATTGGTTTAAAACGGAAACAATATTGCCGTGGAAACAAGAAACAAAATAATGGTCATAAAATGAGCGAGTGATCACAGACTGTTGGGTAATCTATACATTGTCTACTCCTTTGTGGTAAGAATGCTTCTAATTGGCTGTTATTCTTTAGATGTGCTTCTATTCAAAAGAAATATTGTACTTTTTAACTTAAGGCTGCAAAACGGTATTTGTCGAATATAAGGGGGAGAGCCATTAATCCTTCACATTGAAGACTTTAAGGAACCAACCTGGACAAATACCCAATGTCCCATCCCTACCTTCCCGTGGTGCAGCTGTTAGTAAGCATAATTTTAAAAGCTGAACTAAAGGGAGGGGCTACTCATCAATTAGCTTGATGAATTAATGACCGAATTTGGTATAATTTTCCTCTATTCAATACCTAATTCCCTCTTTACCCTTTCCTATCCCGTCCTCTGACTGAACTCTTACTTTCTTCGACCCCGACAGTATCAGAGCATTCGAGGCCTAGGGGTTCATTTCACTTTCCTTCCTACCCTTCCTACTTTTCTGTTCCTAGTGCTGACCTGCTTACTTACTTACTTACTTACAAATGGCTTTTAAGGAACCCGAAGGTTCATTGCCGCCCTCACATAAGCTCGCCAGCGGTCCCTATCCTGTGCAAGATTAATCCAGTCTCTATCATCATACCCCACCTCCCTCAAATCCATTTTAATATTATCCTCCCTCTCGGCCTCCCTAAAGGTCTTTTTCCCTCCGGTCTCCCAACTAACACTCTATATGCATTTCTGGATTCGCCCATACGTGCTACATGCCCTGCCCATCTCAAACGTCTGGATTTAATGTTCCTAATTATGTCAGGTGAAGAATACAATGCGTGCAGTTCTGTGTTGTGTAACTTTCTCCATTCTCCTGTAACTTCATCCCGCTTAGCCCCAAATATTTTCCTAAGCACATTATTCTCAAACACCCTGAACCTATGTTCCTCTCTCAGAGTGAGAGTCCAAGTTTCACAACCATACAGAAGAACCGGTAATATAGCTGTTTTATAAATTCTAACTTTCAGATTTTTGGACAGCAGACTGGATGATAAGAGCTTCTCAACCGAATAATAACACGCATTTCCCATATTTATTCTGCGTTTAATTTCCTCCCGAGTGTCATTTATATTTGTTACTGTTGCTCCAAGATATTTGAATTTTTCCACCTCTTCGAAGGATAAATCTCCAATTTTTATATTTCCATTTCGTATAATATTCTGGTCACGAGACATAATCATATACTTTGTCTTTTCGGGATTTACTTCCAAACCGATCGCTCTACTTGCTTCAAGTAAAATTCCCGTGTTTTCCCTAATCGTTTGTGTATTTTCTCCTAACATATTCACGTCATCCGCATAGACAAGAAGCTGATGTAACCCGTTCAATTCCAAACCCTGCCTGTTATCCTGAACTTTCCTAATGGCATATTCTAGCGCGAAGTTAAAAAGTAAAGGTGATAGTGCATCCCCCTGCTTTAGCCCGCAGTGAATTGGAAAAGCATCAGATAGAAACTGACCTACACGGACTCTGCTGTATGTTTCACTGAGACACATTTTAATTAATCGAACTAGTTTCTTGGGAATACCAAATTCAATAAGAATATCATATAATACTTCCCTCTTAACCGAGTCATATGCCTTTTTGAAATCTATGAATAACTGATGTGCCTCCTGCTATGGCACTAAAATCGTCCTCCAGTGGCTTAAGGAGGGAAAGTTGATGATCAACAAGATCTCCCAACTAGGTCCAGTGGACCCGTCGACCAACAGCAGGTGTGGTTCTCCAGACATTCTGGGGGTTGTGTGTGAATGAAGTAGCCACCAAAACATTAAAATATGGTGTTCACTTAAATCGGCTACAACTTGCCATTTTCACTCCAATATAGATGAGTACTTATATCTTTGAAAAATATTGGAGTGCAAGAGGTCAAATGACTTTATTGTCAAATGCCTGGCATTAGAAAACAACAACAACTTTTTAACTTAATTGAATTCAAATGTGATATAGGGTATCTCGTAACTCTTAAACAACATGACACTCATCAACATTATTCTTCTTGAACGTCAAGACCATTATTTCCATTTTTTGGAAGTAAATTGATGTCAGCATTCAAAAGTTTCAGATATATATTTTTTTTCCTCCTTGACCAGTGATCAGAAGAGAGTTGTATATTTTAAAATTTCTATTTTACGCGTTCATTTATCATGATGCAAATTATAATGCTGTATCTAATTTATTTAATTTACTATCATAACAAAAAGTAGAGGTTTTCTAAATAGTACATTTTCAAGAATGAATGAAGAACCCCCAAGTCGCTAGAAGAAGAACCGAGAGGACTACTTTGAAAAAAAAAAATCAGAGTTAGCATTTTTATGTGTTTTGTAATGTTAATAAATAATTGAAGTTCGGATTAAATTTTAACTGCTTAATATAGGTACTAGAACAAAATTCTTACACTTAATTTGGGAGAATTTAGTGGCATTCTATGCTGATAGTTTTAATTTTTAGTGACTCACCCTGGGCTAGTTTATGTAAAAATGCCAATAATGATATAAATGTTATTTAAAAATAGTAGATTGTCGTTTTATTTCACTATTTGTTTCCAAAACTACTTTCATTTCATGTCCTGGACGAGCTTCCACAAATCATCAGGATGTCTTGGAGGGGGATGGGGCCAATTTTTCCACATATTATTATGCTTTTTTAATTGTGGTCCCGTGGCTGAGTTGGAAAAACGGCTGAATTTAGGCTAAAATCCTCGTCATTCCTTTTCATTTTATTGTCTTACAGGATAGTATAATGTAAAAATATAAGAAGAATAACTATAGTATTATGCAACTGTATTTTTCCAAATCTAACATTAAATTTATATTATTTATATCGCTAAAGAATATAACAGAATATAAATGATAACTTGAATATTGTTTATATCGCTAAAGAACGATAACAGAATATAAATGGTATCTTGAATATTATTTATTTCGCTAAAGAACGATAACAAATAGAAATGACAACTTGAATATTGTTTAAATCGCTAAAGAACGATAATAGAATATAAATGGTAGGTCTATCTTGAATATTATTTATTTCGCTAAAGAACGATAGCAGAATACAAATGATAACTTGAATATTATTATTTATATCGCTAAAGAATAACAGAATATAAATGATAACTTGAATATTATTTATATCGCTAAAGAACGATAACAGAATATAGATAACTTGAATATTATTGATAACAGTAAAGAGCGATAACAGAATATAAATGGTAACTTGAATATTATTTATAACACTAAAGAGCGATAACAGAATATAAATGGTAACTTGACTATCGTCGCTGTTCCTGCAGTAAGTCCTATGTGCAAAATATAAAATTTTTCAGTAGGAAGAAAAAAAAACGTTTATTCATTCTAGGGCTGTGGTACATAGGAGATTGTGAATTCTTACATTTTCGAAAGAAAGAAATATAATTACACATAGGAGATTTTATTATTTGCTGTATCAGTATTTAAGTTATTTAATAGAGCAAAAATCTGAAAATCGATAAATATGTTACATAGGAGTTATTGCAGGCACAACGACGATATTATTTATATCGCTAAAGAACGATAACAGAATATAAATGGTAACTTGAATATTATTTATAACGCTAAATAATTATAACAGAATATAAATTATAACTTGAATATTAATTATATCGCTAAAGAATTATAACAGAATATAAATGATAACTTGAATATTATTTATATCGCTAAGGAACGAGAACAGAATATAAATGGTAACTTGAATATTATTTATAACGCTAAAGAATTATAACAATATGAATGCTAACTTGAATACTATTTATAACGCTAAAAATTATAACAGAATATAAATGATAACTTGAATATTAATTATATCGCTAAAGAATTATAACAGAATATAAATGATAACTTGAATATTATTTATATCGCTAAGGAACGAGAACAGAATATAAATGGTAACTTGAATATTATTTATAACGCTAAAGAATTATAACAATATGAATGCTAACTTGAATACTATTTATAACGCTAAAAATTATAACAGAATATAAATGGTAACTTGAATATTATTTATATCGCTAAAGAACGAGAACAGAATATAAATGGTAACTTGAATATTATTTATATCGCTAAAGAACGAGAACAGAATATAAATGGTAACTTGAATATTATTTATATCGCTAAAGAACGAGAACAGAATATAAATGGTAACTTGAATATTATTTATATCGCTAAAGAACGAGAACAGAATATAAATGGTAACTTGAATATTATTTATATCGCTAAAGAACGAGAACAGAATATAAATGGTAACTTGAATATTATTTATATCGCTAAAGAACGAGAACAGAATATAAATGGTAACTTGAATATTATTTATATCGCTAAAGAACGAGAACAGAATATAAATGGTAACTTGAATATTATTTATATCGCTAAAGAACGAGAACAGAATATAAATGGTAACTTGAATATTATTCATAACGCTAAAGAACTATAGCAGAATACAAATGATAACTTTAATATCATTTATATCGCTAAAGAATGATAACAAAATAAAATGATAACTTGAACAAGGGTCGAACTCACAATCTTCGGATCATTTAGCAAGTACTCTATCGCTACTCTAGGAGACGCAGATATCGATTCTACAAGCGCGAGCATCGTGTAACATCACCGTGATCCGAAGTGAACTTAGAAAATATTCGCTGTTCACGAGTGTGGCCACTTTCTTTTCTTTTTTTTTTCTTTTCTTTTCTTTTTTTTTTCTTTTTTTTTTTTTTTTTTTTGACAGCTGTACGTTAAGTTTGTTCTGTGACTATTATAGGCGTAGTATGTAGCAATAAAATACAAAGCATAAAAAGAAACTTAGTTAAAATATTTTGTGCTGTATCACTTAAATAAGCTTCGTGACTTACGCAGTTGACATGCTGTATTAATTCTTGAAGGCACATAATATTTTCTTTCTACTTCAAAAATTGTAAGCTAATATTTAAAGTGACACACATTCTAATAGTAAACTTTTTCCATTTTAAATGAAAGATTAAAATGTCCTTTAAGCCTTTCGCTGTGCAACTATTTTTTATCAAAAGGAAGTTGCTATAGAGGCACCGAAACAGATGAAGGCGATGCTAAGAGCAATTCATTCAACGTAACACAATAAAACAGCGCGACACGCGTTTAATACATCGACGCATGCGCAATGTTTCATCTCGCACTTGGCGACAATTGGTATTCCAATTTCCATTAAACGGCCATTATATTAGCAGCTCCTGTGCTGGGGATCCACCTCTTTTTCAATTTATCTCGAAAATTGCTTTTCATCGAGTGTTACAAGTGAAAGAGAGAGCGAAAACATGCGTCACAGAAACAAAATACGCATCTTTGATTATCTAGCCCTCGATTACTGAATCAACATGGATGCTTCCACACAGCTGATAGGCTATAGAATGTATGAAAAACTTTCCTGACAAACATTTCATTTTATGTAGCCGGTACATTATAATTATCGTAAAACATTAGTGTTTTACTTGTTTTCGTATATCCAATGTAAAATATAATTATTTTAAATCAAACTGAAAATGAATTGAAGTGAAATATTTCTAGGTTTATAAAAATGTCTGACAAAATCTAAAAGAGAAAGGTCTTTTGAGATCACAACTCGTAACAACCAAAAGAGCTAAACGGAGACAATGTAACAATAAATATTTCTTGGTTCCATTATAACTAAAGTCTCAAAAAATTAAACTAACACATCGTAAGAATAAAAAAATGTTATTCATTTCATAATGTAAAATTTTCATGACAGCTATAATATCAAAATTCATCAAAGACAATATGGGAATGAGTATACCCTAAGATTACATCAAACGTTTCCATGACAACTGTAATATCAGACAATTGATAACAACAACGTAACTATTACAATATATTCTGTACACATCAAATGTTTCCATAACAACTTAATATCAGCTCGGTACAAGAGGATTCAAAGATGACCCGTAACAATGAATATTTCCTAGACTGCATCAAACGATAATTAGATCAAACGATTCACTAATAACTGCGATATCATAAAATTCAACATAGACAATATAACAACGAATATTGCTTAGACTACATGAAACCATTCATGACAACTGTAATATCAGATAATTCAATGAAGACAACGTAACAATGACTATTTTCATGACAACTGTAGGCTAATATCAGAGAATTAAATGAAAACTACGTAAAAATGAATTTTCTCTAGGCTACATCAAACGATTCATGACAACTTTAGGCTAATATCAGAGAATTCAATGAAGACAACGTAACAATAAATATTCTCTAAATTACATCAAACAATTCATGACAGCTGTAGGCTAATATCATAGAATTCAATGAAAACTACGTAACAATGAATATTCTCTAAATTACATCAAACAATTCATGACAGCTGTAGGCTAATATCATAGAATTCAATGAAAACTACGTAACAATGAATATTCTCTAGGCTACATCAAACAATTCATGACAACTTTAGGCTAATATCATAGAATTCAATGAAAACTACGTAACAATGAATATTCTATAGACTACATCAAACCATTTATGACAACTGTAATATCAGACAATTCAATGAAGACAACGTAACAATGAATATTCTCTAGACTACATCAAACCATTTATGACAACTGTAATATCAGAGAATTCAATGAAGACAACGTAACAATGAATATTCTCTAGACTATATCAAACGATTCATCACAACAGTAGGCTAATATCAGAGAATTCAATGAAGACAACGTAACAATGAATATTCTCTAGACTATATCAAACGATTCATCACAACAGTAGGCTAATATCAGAGAATTCAATGAAGACAACGTAACAATGAATATTCTCTAGACTATATCAAACGATTCATCACAACAGTAGGCTAATATCAGAGAATTCAATGAAGACAACGTAACAATGAATATTCTCTAGACTATATCAAACGATTCATCACAACAGTAGGCTAATATCAGAGAAGTCAATGAAGACAACGTAACAATGAATATTCTCTAGACTATATCAAACGATTCATCACAACAGTAGGCTAATATCAGAGAAGTCAATGAAGACAACGTAACAATGAATATTCTCTAGACTACACTAAACGATTCATAACAACTGTAGGCTAGAGAGAATTCAATGAAAACTACGTAACAGTTAATATTCTCTAGACTACATCAAACGATTCATGACAACTGTAGGCTTATATCAGAGATACATAACAATGAATATTCTCTAGACTACATCGAAGGATTCATGACAACTGTAATATCAGATAATTCAACGACGACAACGTAACAATGAATATTCTCTAGACTATATCAAACGATTCATGACAACTGTAATATCAGATAATTCAACGACGACAACGTAACAATGAATATTCTCTAGAGTACAACAAAGGACTCATGACAACTGTAATGTCAAAGTGTTCAATAAAGTTAACGTAACAGTGAGTTTACCTTATACTAAAAACCTCTACAATTTTATTATAGTGTGAGTATGCTAGGAAACAACCTTCTCTCCCTCTGGGCATGTAAGATAATTCAAGGTGAAGGATCTATTTTCTTGAAGGGCATATTATCGCGATTAGTCATATCTGATTGAGGTTCTGGCTGATATGTAGGTACATCTACATATTATCAGGCAGTACATCTCACTTGACGATGTGTATCAGAGCAAGAACAATTTTTATACATCTGAAGTCTGATTATTATAATATGTTATTAGTCAGCGACGTATGAAAAGGAGGGGGGAAAAGAACTGGGCCACCCTAACCCATTATTTCCTGGCTTATTTGCCTCATAAGTGATAACTTATTAACGTTACTTGTAAGGGTCAAACCTGTCTTCGAACAGTTGACTAAACAACTACAACAACATCGCGACTGGATGGTTTAAGAGCTGTCGGTAAGAATGAACGCTGCTTTCTCGAGATTCGTGGTAGATATCCCGTGAAGAAGCAAATATCATTATCCACCAGAGCGTTTGTAAATTATTATCAAGTCCAACTTCCCAGAATTACTTCCAATCAATTTTATTCAGCTGTTCCAATCTTCTTTCTGTTGTTGGTTGTATTACATCGCCCTTAGGGCTCTTGTAGTCACCACTCATTCAACATGGTACTTCCAATTTGTTTTGTAGGCGTACAGTACCCTTCTATCGTATCATTGTTGCTGCTGGCGTTTAGCTCTTCTCTTGTATCTCCATTACGTTTTGTGTACTGTGATGTACAACACGCAATTCAGCTACCATATTTTACTTTTCAAGAAGCTGTAGTCTAATCTTTTACAGATTCTTCTAAGAGAGTCCACGATTCACATAGAAGTAGTAGTAATAATAATAATAATAATAATAATAATAATAATAATAATAATAATAATAATAATAATAATAATAATTACACAAACGATTAGGGAAAACACGGAAATTTTATTTGAAGCAAGTAGAGCGATCGGTTTGGAAGTAAATCCCGAAAAGACAAAGTATATGATTATGTCTCGTGACCAGAATATTGTACGAAATGGAAATATAAAAATTGGAGATTTATCCTTCGAAGAGGTGGAAAAATTCAAATATCTTGGAGCAACAGTAACAAATATAAATGACACTCGGGAGGAAATTAAACGCAGAATAAATATGGGAAATGCGTGTTATTATTCGGTTGAGAAGCTCTTATCATCCAGTCTGCTGTCCAAAAATCTGAAAGTTAGAATTTATAAAACAGCTATATTACCGGTTCTTCTGTATGGTTGTGAAACTTGGACTCTCACTCTGAGAGAGGAACATAGGTTCAGGGTGTTTGAGAATAAGGTGCTTAGGAAAATATTTGGAGCTAAGCGGGATGAAGTTACAGGAGAATGGAGAAAGTTACACAACACAGAACTGCACGCATTGTATTCTTCACCTGACATAATTAGGAACATTAAATCCAGACGTTTGAGATGGGCAGGGCATGTAGCACGTATGGGCGAATCCAGAAATGCATATAGAGTGTTAGTTGGGAGACCGGAGGGAAAAAGACCTTTAGGGAGGCCGAGACGTAGATGGGAGGATAATATTAAAATGGATTTGAGGGAGGTGGGGTATGATGATAGAGACTGGATTAATCTTGCTCAGGATAGGGACCGCTGGCGGGCTTATGTGAGGGCGGCAATGAACCTTCGGGTTCCTTAAAAGCCATCTGTAAGTAAGTAAGTAAGTAAGTAATAATAATAATACAGAGTCAAAATCAAGCGCACCATTTACATTATCAACATATTACAATAGCAGTCCGCTAACAATTGAAAAATGAAAGATAATAAAGACCGCGTATCTTATCGAACAAAAGAATTATAGTCCCGTCGCTCTTATTTCCGGCAGCCAATCACGTTGCAGGTCGGCTACATTTAAACGTGTGCGTCTTGTCATTCGCTATTGACGATGTAATGAATTTCCTATGGCTCGATAAATACTTAATATAATCGCCCGCCATTTTGGCTCTTTCGTTGGCGTTCGCAGAAATCACACGAGGACGTTATTTGCCGCTCAATTATTTGCAAAGACCTTGCATGGTAATAATAAGGTCTTTTCATCAAACTGCCTTCCGTATGGTGTAATAAAATTCGTGTTTTCATTAGGTCTATCTATACAGAGATGGCTTCACTGTGTAGCAATAATTATGTCTCGCTGTGAATACATAAGCATTGGTATATAGCTGTCCCCACTGTTACTGTTAAATTAAATTATGATTTCAGCAGATAATGAAAATGTATTTATGTTAAAGTAATAAGAGAAAAGTGCAGTACATGTAATTAACATTGTTAAACCTGTATTTCGCAATTGGCATTACTGAATAATAACATCGAATTTCTTTATTGCAGTACTCGATATTCATCTACGAGTATTTCAACTTCACAATGTCTGAATAGATTAAGTATTCGTTAATAAACAATTATTTACATTTTGTGATCGAATTTCAGGGATATATTATTTACATTTTACATTAGTCCTAATAAATGCCACTCGAGGTCTGAGATTTTGCCAGATAAATCTCAGACCTCTCGTGACATTACTACAGATAAATTCCTTTCGAATCGTTGAAAATAGCAAGGTGAAGGTAAATTACTATGACTAGGGTACGGATTTTTAAGTCGTTAAAATGTAATTTTAGGTGCCTAAATAGGCTTAAAAGTGTATGAAATAGTCTCTAAAGAATTAAAAATAGGCTCTAACAAAAAAATAATGTTTTCTTTAAAAACATGTTCCAAATCAATACTTCTAGAATTTAATAATTTTAAATGCTTATACACCGTTACCACCACTACTACTAAAAGTACAAGAACAACAAATATCTAGCTATAGTCCCGTCGCTCTAATTTCCGGCAGCCAATCACGTTGTAGGTCGGCTACATTTAAACGTGTGCGTTTTGAGATTCGCTGATGATGAAGTTATGAATTTTCTCCATAAATACTTAATATAATCGCCCGCCATTTTGGCTCTTTCGTTGGCGTTCGCAGAAATCACACGAGGACGTTATTTGCCGCTCAATTATTTGCTCAATTACAGTGCGTTTGATTTATTATCATAGGAGCTACGACATGATAATGTTTAACGGTGAAGCAAACAGATTCCTCATCTGGTAGCTCGGCAACGAAAGAACAAAAATGGCGAACGATACTACCTACCTAGACTTTATAGAGCCTTCACTTCCTAAGACGTAAGCAAAGGGGAGGAGTCACACCGGAAATAACAGCGACATGACTATAGTGCACAAGTTCAAATACTTGGAGTGTATTGTTAAGTCGTAACATGAGCTGCTACCAGGAAGCCAAAATGAGGATAGAAATGGCGAAGGAAGCGTTTAGTACGAGTAGAAAAAAAAAATCATTTTCTGCGAACCTCTGTAGGAAGATATTAGTGAAGTGCTTTGTGTGGAATGTGGAACTGTATGGGGCAGAAACGTGGGCTTTACGACGAAGTGAAGAGAAACGACTAGAAACATTTCAAATGTGGATATGGAGAAGAATGGAGTGTGTGAAATGGACAGACAGAATAAGAAATGAAGCTGTGCTAGAAAGAGTGGGTAAGGAAAAATAATGCTGAAACTGATCAGGAAGAGAAAAATAAATTGGCTGGGTCACTGGCGAAGAAGAAACTGCTTACTGGAGGATGCATTGGAAGGAATGGTGAACGGAAGAAAAGTTCGGGGCAGAAGAAGATATCAGATGACAGACAACATTAAGATACATGGATCATATGCGGAGACTAAGAGGAAGGCGGAAAATAGGAAATATTGGATAATGCTGGGTTTGCAGTGAAAGACCTGCCTTTGGGCAGAAAACTATGAATTAATTAATTCAATCGAAGTACTTATTTTATTGGGTCAATTTTTTTCCTCAATACAGCTGACACTATTTATACAACAAGGCATTCACAGAGTTTGTGGAAAAACTTGATAACGTAGAACTAACGCAAATATATTTCTAGCAAAATGGGGCGAACTGTCACGCATTTTAGGAGCCAATTAAAGTAATATTCAGTTATTCTGACAACCGAATCATCTCTGCTGATCTGTGGCCACCACATACGCCCGATCTTATCAGCCCTGATCTCTTCTCGTGTGATCTTAAAGATAGGGCTTTCTATGACAGTCCTTCAATCCTGGGACGACTAGGACAACATAACATATCTAGGGAATTCAGGAACATTGATGGTACGGGGTCCACACCTGTGGAGTAACGGTTATCACGTCTGGCCGCGAAATCAGGTGGCCCGGGTTCGATTCCCGGTCGGGGCAAGTTACCTGGTTGAGGTTTTTTCAGGAGTTTTTCCTCAACTCAATATGAGCAAATTTATTTATTTATTTATTTATTTATTTATTATTTTGCTAATAATTGTAACATAAAATATAAAATATACAGAGAAACTTTAGCTCGCGCCTGAAAGAGTAGAACTCGTGCTCAGGGGCGGATTCCTGAATTGAAATTAATAATTATACAATACAATTATAATTAATAATTATACAATACAATTTGCAATTATAGTATATAACTTTAAATTTACAATTTTCAATTTTTATAAAATCCATACATAACTTTTTAAATTTAATACTAGAACTATTCGAATTGACAACATTAGGATATTTAAATATAAATGTGTTATATATTTTTGGGCCTAAATTACTACTATGATTAAATACTGTAACAGTGTTGCATTTTGGTTCAAACAATCTTAAAGAATTCATACCTTTTGTTTCATAACTATGAGAATACAATTCAAAATTATTTCGATTTTTTATGTATGAATTTTATTAATACAATATAATAAATTTGTCTTACGTTAAGTACATTAAAGTCTAGAAACAAATTTTGAGATGGAAAATCAATAGGTTTATGAAGACTTACTTACTTACAAATGGCTTTTAAGGAACCCGAAGGTTCATTGCCGCCCTCACATAAGCCCGCCAGCGGTCCCTATCCTGTGCAAGATTAAGCCAGTCTCTATCATCATACCCCACCTCCCTCAAATCCATTTTAATATTATCCTCCCATCTACGTCTCGGCCTCCCTAAAGGTCTTTTTCCCTCCGGTCTCCCAACTAACACTCTATATGCATTTCTGGATTCGCCCATACGTGCTACATGCCCTGCCCATCTCAAACGTCTGGATTTAATGTTCCTAATTATGTCAGGTGAAGAATACAATGCGTGCAGTTCTGTGTTGTGTAACTTTCTCCATTCTCCTGTAACTTCATCCCGCTTAGCCCCAAATATTTTCCTAAGCACCTTATTCTCAAACACCCTGAACCTATGTTCCTCTCTCAGAGTGAGAGTCCAAGTTTCACAACCATACAGAACAACCGGTAATATAACTGTTTTATAAATTCTAACTTTCAGATTTTTGGACAGCAGACTGGATGATAAGAGCTTCTCAACCGAATAATAACAGGCATTTCCCATATTTATTCTGCGTTTAATTTCCTCCCGAGTGTCATTTATATTTGTTACTGTTGCTCCAAGATATTTGAATTTTTCCAGCTCTTCGAAGGCTAAATCTCCAATTTTTTTTTATGAAGACATATTTTAATTATTTTCTTTTATAATAAATAAAGTGGATTAAAATTGGATTTAAATGAGCTACCCCATCCTATAATTCCATACATAATTATGGATTGCTGGGTAACTTTCGGTGCTGGACCCCGGACTCATTTCACCGGCATTATCACCTTCATCTCATTCAGACGCTAAATAACCTAAGCTGTTGGTAAAGCGTCGTAAAATAAAACATGAATCGCCGCACCTAGCGGAGAACGTCGGTCACTTCCAGCATCTGATGTGATGTGCATTTGTTTCACAAGAAGCAAGGTAAGTCTCTTGCGAATTTTGCCATTTTGTCTTCATTGCTTTGTGAATTGTAGGCAAGAATTTGGGTACGTTCCTATAAGAATTTGGAGGTATTTTCACCAAACCACGTACCTTCCGCTCTGATAATTGGTCACGAAATATATTTAAAGACCAAAGAAATGCTGTATAATGCGTGTTTTCTATTGGCAGTACCATTTTTATAAAAGCACAAATTGATCATCATAAAAGACTAGGATTGTAAGAGTCTTTTCGAAGCCAATACATCTCCCGACCTCACTCAATAGAGTAGCCTTTGTTATACAGCAATCAGTCTAGCTTGCTTGTTATTTTTCTGGGAGAAGTTAATGTTTACTTTCATAAACTTCTTTCAACTTCTTAGACGTGTCTAGTCAAGTTTCAAGGAGAAAATTACATTCGTTATAACGACAACTGTATATAACGATCTGATGGTGTTAATTTCTGTAGTCTGTCTCTCTCTCTCTTTAAGCGAGATCTACTGAAAATGAACGCTGATAGTTCTCTGTCAAAGACTGCATGGCTGGCTGATCTAGTCCTAATTGTAATGGATACAGAAAAGTCTCCATAAAAAAAAGTCAGCACTCCACTTCGGTTCAAACAGGGCTTTGGCGGAGGTAAAAAGAAAGCAAAAATAGTTCCTAATTTATACTCTACTCTTTTTTTAAGTCTCTGTGTGAATTTTAGCCATTCTCTGTATGCTAATGGGGTAGATAGGGTGGCATTATGTGTTAGAATTACATTCGGGCACTAACCACAAAACCAACCCCCACAAGCATTGTTGTATAAATGAGTTTTTTATTGTGAGGGAAATGTGAATTTTTAATTGAATGGGATGCAAGATGAAACAATCCAGACGGACTATAAGCTCTGGGTTCTCAAACAATGTGCCGCGATCCCTACGTTCCCTCCAGAGCTACAAACTCGGCACACTACAACAGTAAGTTCTTCACCACATCAATCTCAGATTGTGATACATCTACAATATTGTAAGTATTTTTGTGCTATCAATTAAAATGCGTCTTAGTTAAGAGGCAGGTTTTATAAAATCTTTTTTTTTTTTTAATTTTTTAACCAAATATGAGTTATAAAAAAAGGTAAAAAAGTAATAAAATTAAGGTACTGATATCATATTAATATCTAATGTTATTTATTTAAAAAAAATTATATTTCATACAAAAATGTGGTTATAAAAATTCCTCATTTGGAAGTGTTCGTTAAGTGACATTATAAGTAGCTATCATGCAAATTTGAAGAGAATATATTTAATAGTGTCAGAGATATTGCATTTTGAAGACTGAAAAACGTAGACATTTTTATGCAGAAATGAGAAATAAATTTCTACAGTGAAATGTCCGAGAGCGCGCATAACCATTCAAAAATAATAACAGATCAGTTTCTTGGCGTCATATCATCATGTTTTCATTAACGATATTTGCATAGATCAAGCGATTTGTTTAAAAAAAGAAATGTCATATTTGGTCAAATTTTATTTTATAAAAGGTCCTGCTCCTATCAAAATAAATGGATAATAATAATAATAATAATAATAATAATAATAATAATAATAATAATAATAATAAATTATAGACGACATTAAGACATATGCGGAGACAAAGAGGAAGGCAGAAAATAGGAAAGACTGGAGAATGCTGGGTTTGCATTGAAAGACCTGCCCTTGGGCAGAACACTATGAATGAATTATAGTTCCTGCCTGGCTTCGCCATTCAGTCCCAATAGTCACCAGTTTGCTTTCCCAAGAGTTTAGTGCCTTTAATCTCCATCTTCCCATCGGAGTTTTGGTTGTCTTTATTCTTTTGCTTTCAAATTTTGAGGTAAGTATTTCTTTAATGGTGTCTTATTAGGCCTACATGCCCTGACCATTTTAGTCGTTTTACTTTCAGAACAGCCATCGGCATACTAACTACAGGGACATCACTTTATTTTTACCAACATTTTTAACATTAACCTGGCTATACTCGGAAACACTGTTACCCCTTCCAATACAGGAGTTTGGTGTTACTAGTACAGTATGTAAACAAATCATTTTACTAGCTATAGGAGGAGAGAAAAGTAGTGTATCCATTTATGTTACAGGGAAATACGATATTACGATTTTCAGTTTGTTTATTACTTTCACGGTTTTTTAACAAAATACAGTAGAGTAGTAACAGTTTTTTTTTTTTTTCCACAAACTCAACTCTTCAAATGGTTGTATTCATTATATAATGGATACTTTATTCAGCATATTACCGTACTTTCGGTAACTCTAATCTTAACTTCTGCTCAGTCCACACAGATAAAGTTATTCAGTCATGCTACATCGTACCTGTGCGAAATAAGCAGGGCCAGATGTTTAATGGAGATCGCGAAAATCACGACATAATAGATATACAATAGATTTTTACTAATCTTTACGGATTACGTGATTCTGATTAATAATATACGGATGCGACAAATCGCGAAATAGAGTTCTAACAGCGAAATATGAACACATTCGCGAATTATTATTATCATCATTGCGTCGTTTTATAGCGAATTTCATATTCTGAATTATTTTTTCGGACTTTTTATTTTTCATTTGAATTTGTTATATATCCAAGTAGGCTACATTACATGGTATTCCAGGTGTTCTGATTGCATTAATGAACTCAAAAGACGGAGAATTCAACATTTCACTAATAATTTGAAAGTGTTAATTTGTGGGCTGCACTTTTTTTTTCGTTTTAATGAATGTGTGTTAAATACAGTCTCAATCCAACAACTATTGTCTATTGGCCATACCGCTCCTTTACCAGAATACAACGCACCTTTAATGTTAATTATTTGGAGAGTAATATTAAATAATACTCCAATTTCAAAATAATTGTATTTTCCAAAATGTCCATTAATCCCCGTCAAGAGTACAAATCAATCTCCAACAATTCGACACCAATATTAGAAAACACAAATGATAAAATTAATCTCCATAAATATCTGCCCCTGGAAATAAGCTTCAACAATATAGGGTCTTTCTTCTGTAGAAAACGCAACCAAATTTCTGAAACATACTATACTCTGTACTGTTTACTTCACTGCTAGCAGACTTCGAATGCAACAGCGACCGTAAGTATGTGTGGCTGACGGGAGCAAGAACATTAGTGAAAGGGGTGGGAGTCAAGTACATTCAGAAACGCAGGTAAAATAAAAATGCAAGTAAAAATAAAGTGATGACCCGGTAGATGCGCTTGCTCCGTTCGAATGTGGGTTCAAGTCCCGCTTGTGTTCATTATCCGGTTGGGTTTTTTCTCTAACTCTAAGTCGAATATTAGATAATTCAAGGTGAATTCTCGACTGTATCTATCTAAACATCATCTAGCTATCAAAGAAATAACTTGGTTAAATAACCTAACAAAAAAAAATAATATTTGGAGTTCATAATGTCAATATCTTTGCATAAGACATACAATCTAAGTTTTTTTCGTAACTCTTCATTTATGCCTAGTGCCCAAAATTTCACTCTCAACGCTTTTATTTCAAATGTACTGAATACATTTTCATCAAATTTCGTTAATAGAAACATATACGTATACAGGGTGATTCACGAGGAATTACTGTCACTTACGGATCTTATTTCCGAAAACATTCTGAGCAAAAAAGTTATATAAACATTTGTCCTAATCTCAATATTTTTAGAGTTACACTAACTTGAACTTGTCAGTAAAATGCCTTTTTTCTTTAATCTCTGCACTACGTCATTGATGTCTATGAACATAGGACCGAAGTCCACACATGTGCTGAGGTGCACTCGTTATGAGTGACTAGTTGGCCGGGATCCGACGGAATAAGCGCCGTCTTAATTCACGAAGTGATTTACGCATATATATTATTTCAATGTACCGAAGTACATATGATATTTCCATGCAGATATTCTGCGTCATCATACGATGAAAGAGTAATGGATCGGAGAAAAATTCTCTCCGGCGCCGGGATTTGAACCCGGGTTTTCAGCTCTACGTGCTGATGCTTTTATCCACTAAGCCACACCGGATACAACCCCGACGTCGGACAGAATTGTCTCTGATTGAGTTCCAACTCTTGGGTTCCCTCTAGTGGCCGCCCTCTGCACTACGTCATAGATGTCTATGAACATAGGACCAAAGTCCACACATGTGCTGAGGTGCACTCGTTATGATTGACTAGTTGGCCGGGCCACTAGAGGGAACCCAAGAGTTGGAACTCAATCAGAGACAATTCTGTCCGACGTCGGGGTTGTATCCGGTGTGGCTTAGTGGATAAAAGCATCAGCACGTAGAGCTGAAAACCCCGGTTCAAATCCCGGGGCCGGAGAGAATTTTTCTCCGTTCCATTACTCTTTCATCGTATGATGACGCAGAATATCTGCATGGAAATATCATCTGTACTTCGGTACATTGAAATAATATATATGCGTAAATCACTTCGTGATTTAAGACGGCGCTTATTCCGTCGGATCCCGGCCAACTAGTCACTCATAACGAGTGCACCTCAGCACATGTGTGGACTTCGGTCCTATGTTCATAGACATCAATGACGTAGTGCAGAGGGCGGCCACTACAGGGAACCCAAGAGTTGGAACTCAATCAGAGACAATTCTATCCGACGCCGGGGTTGTGGTGTGGCTTAGTGGATAAAAGCATCAGCACGTAGAGCTGAAAACCCGGGTTCAAATCCCGGCGCCGGAGAGAATTTTTCTCCGTTCCATTACTCTTTTATCGTTTAATCTTAAAGTTAAAAAAAATATTACAAATAGAGAATGAACTATTCAGAAGTATAAATTTCTTTAATTGACTAGTGTTCTGAAGCGAAAAATGTGTTGTTTATTGCTTTGTACAGATTTTGTTTTCCAATTTTTAAAGTAAAAATGACATCATTCTTACGCACTTATCACAAAAATTGTTACAAATCGTACGACTTTAGGAACTTGATTCTTTACAGTTTAATTCTGCATCCTAATGTACAAGAATTTACAAGAGTGGCGTGATTTATAACAATTGTTGTGATAAATGCGTAAGAAAAATGTAATTTTGTTAGTTAAAAAATCGAAAAAAAAAATCTGTACGAAGCATCTATAGAATTCACGACACATTTTTAGCTTCAGAATACTAGCTAATTAAAGAAATGATATTCCCCAATAGCTTATTCTTTATCTGTAATATTCTTTTACCCTTAAAACTAAAGAATAATGGTATTTTACAAACAACTTCAAATTAATGTAACTATGAAAATATTGAGGATAGGGCCCATGCTTATATGACATTTTTTGCCCAAAATGTCATTGGAAATATGCTCCGTAAGTGGCGGTAACTCCTCGTGAATCACCCTGTACATGCAAGGTGTTAACTAATATGTAGGGAACTTCTGGGGAATAGAGCTTGAACAAAAAAACAAGCAAAAAGTTAATGCAAACATGTAGTAAATTTCGCTTTGTTTTAAAATTACAGCTACATTCGTCTGATGCAGTATGCTGCAGCCTCATGACTTCATAAGAACGAGTCCAGCATACAAACGCATAAGAATTGATAACTTTTAATGAACTGAACGACAGACATCTATATATATAATTTGAACTGGTAATGGAAATTACGGGAAAACGGCTGAACGGATTTTAATAAATGACCCCTCATTTTGAAGCTTGGAACTCAAAGTTTTTCGGAAAAATAGTAGTTTTCAGTGAAATGTCAATTTTTAAACATAATTTTCCTATTTTCCAAAATCCATCTGTCGTCAGTTTTGAGAACTAGCTAATAGCATTCACGGCCGACTTGATACACCCTTCGCTTTTTTGTAAAGGAGAAGCGAAGCTAACATCAAGTCGGCCGTGTTGCATTTCAGAATAAAACAAAACACATACTACAGTAAACAATATTACACGAAGGCCATGATCTGCAAGAATGCTGACATATTTAGAGCTCAAATTAAATTGGTTATTAAAAACTTAACTTACTAAAAATAATTTACAGGTTCGATTCTGTGGTGTGTAATTTTCTGGGCACAGTTGTGTATTGGATATTAAAAACTACAAAACTTGAGGTGGTTTGATGACATTATTACCATCAGAAATGAAATATTATTGTAGTTAATACCATGATGTGACTATTTTTCATTAATTATAGCTACATATTAATGCTATATTGATGATATGAAAGTGAAACTTTTGGGGTTATATAAGTAGATGTAGAGAATAACTTAAATTAGATTTTGATTTCTATATTTTACTGAGTGGCGGCTATATAGTATATGTTACTGAAAGCTATAAAACTTACGTAAGATAATAATATTACTAAAAATCAAATATTTTTATAGTTATTAATCAAGTGGGGTTGGGTCTTTTTCATATATTTAATGGCGGTGTGGTGTAGATATTTATATGCTTGGTTCTCTTCAGTATTGGCTCGAGAGAGAGTATCTTTCATTGTTATGGAAGCAAATAACTTTCCGAATGTCTGGTATTCTTCATCTATACTAATAATAAATCTGTAGCCGAAATTTTTCTGGTAATTTTCGATTTTCCAAAAATAATTGGTCCTAACATTTATAATTAACCACCCTGAAACCGAAAATCGCATTTTTGAAATTTTTGTTTGTATGTCTGTCTGTATTTTTGTTACCTTTTCACGCGATAATGGCTGAACCGATTTATATGAAAATTGGAATATGAATTAAGTTCGTTGTAACTCAGATTTTAGGCTATATGGTATTCAAAATACTTTATTTAAAAGGGGAGTTATAAGGGGGCCTGAATTAAATAAATCGAAATATCTCGCTTATTATTGATTTTTTGTGAAAAATGTTACATAACAAAAGTTTCTTTAAAAATTATTTCCGATAAGTTTTATTCTTTACAAAATTTTGATAGGACTGATATTTAATGAGATAAATGTTTTTTAAAATTAAAATAACGCCATCTAAGACGGTGCAATGAATTAAGAACAAATGACTTCGTCTATAAGGGGCCTTGGACAACAAGAATCGAAACAGGGGCCTTGGACATCAACAATCGAAAGCTATTAAACATACCCTACAGACAATGTTTCTGTGTTTGTATGAAGTAATATGAGAAGCTAAATTAACCGATTTGTATAATTAATTATTATTTCACCATTCGAAAGTGTAGTTTCTCTAGATGGACATAATGCTATAATGTTATTACAGTAATGTCTGAGTAAATCGAGGACAGGTAAGATTAAAATAGCTTCTTATGCACAGAAAATTTGATAGGCTATTTTGTACATTCGTTTTCTGTATTTCTTAAAATAATATTTATGTACACTCATTTTAATCTCAGAGAATTAACGAACAACGAGAGTGTATTGATTTAGTATGCAGTAATAGTACGTTAGGTTAGCAATCTATTATTTTATAATTCAAATTTTAACTATGCTCAATTGAAACGTGTTAAAATACATAACATATATATGCAATAAATGCAATGCAAAAAAATTGGGTAATGAGCGAATCAGATTATCTTGCGCTGTTGTAAAAGTTGTTCCCTGGATCAAACGTCCTATTTTAATTATGTAATTACTTTATATTTATTTCTAACAGGTGCAGCGGAGCGCACGGGTACGGCTAATTGAAAATAAATCTGAAAAATATTTATTTGAATGTCTAATGAACTTAGTTTGCAGCATTTGCTACACAAGCCACTAGTACAGATATAAATTTATTAGTCCTACTTTGTTTATTAACATATGAAATTACATTATATTAGTTACGTATTTCAACGAACTATCTTGTAGAATGACAGATAAATTTATAAATGTTGGTATAAATCATCCCATAGAAGACATAAAATAATTAATTGTATAATGAATCACCCTGTACACAAAAAATCAATCGATGTCATTAATTATTGTGTGTAATGAAATGACACACGATGAATTGATCAATTTTGCTACGCGTAGTGACATGTGAGTTGATAAATTTCGCTGTGAGCCACGAAGCCACGTGCCCCGTAACAGAGGTCGTCCGGCCACTCCCGCTGCTGGCACCATAGCGTTATCCTGCCTGGGTTCTCTCTTGTGTCTGAGTAAAGTTGGAGGGTGGCTTGAGAGGGTTGTAATGTTATTCCACCCTCGAGTCGGTACAAGTGGCTAGGGGTTGCAGACTCCCTTAGCAGTACTTACATGTGCACACTTATGAGGTATTCATGAACCCCCCCCCCCTTCGGTGCATAGTATTCATACCGAAACAATTGCCGGTCTTGGAGAAACACTGGATTAAGTTTCTCTCCGCGGCGTTGTAGTAGCAGACCAGTGGCCGTAAAGATCAATTTCCTTTGTGTTATTACGAGTATAGAACCCTAAGAGGCGTCTATCTTATATTGTAAACTTCGAAATGTTATTTCAGTACCATAGCAACACAAGGGATTATTATACATGAACAAAAGAAAACCGACATTTACTCTGTAACTTCAGTACCTACATAATCAACAAATTAAGATTATAAAATGTTTCATACAAACAAAATAAATCAACCGCCATCGAGACGATTTCGTATCTTAGCAACCGTATATTATGAACGATATTATACGATTCTACAGACACGGAATACGAGATGGGCGTTACAACTGTGCGCGATTTAATACAGGGACATCATTTTATTTTTGCTTGCATTTTTATTGTACCTGCATTTCTGAATGTACTTCACTCCCACCCCTTCACTAATGTCCTTGCTCCCGTCAGACACACAAACTTACGGCCGCTGTTGCGTTCGAAGTCTTCAAGCAGTGAAGTAAACACTGCAGTGTATAGTGTGTTTCATAAATATGGTTGCGTTTTCTATAGAAGAAAGAACCTATATTAATAATATCGTACTAAAAAATTATATTCAAGAAACGATAAATTCAATTTCATAGAACATGCTACAAAATGTTTTTAATAATATGCGTACTGAATTGAAGCCTGCATTGTAATGAACGGCAACCATTTTCAGCAACTTGTATAAAAATTCAGATTAGCTTTTTTTGAATTGAGGTGGCTAGAAGCAAAGGAATGCTAGTGACATTTGTAATAACATGAGTTAAGTGCATCCAGTGTAAGCAAAATTATCTAAAATTTTAGTGGCAAAGGTATATTTTCATCGCATCACACATTAAAATTTAAATAAAAATTTCACCGATTTTACGAAAGCTTAAATATTTAAACCCCATTTTCTTAAAAGTAACTTAAGTGCACTTACAGCCCTTTACTTATGACCCCCTCAATTTAAATGCACTCTCTATATTGTATGTTAACATCAATAATTAATATGCTAAATAAAGTAGACATTACATAACAACGAATATAGTCGCCTGAAAAGTTGAGTTTTTGAAAAAAAAAAAAAAATGTTACTACTCTACTTTATTTTGATAAATTCCGTAAAAGTGATGATCAAACTGAAAATCGTAATGTCGTATTTCCCTACAACATAAATGGATACACTCCTTTTCTCTCCTCCTGTACCTAGTAAAATGATTTGTTTACATATTGCACTAGTAACATCAAACTCCTGTAATGGAAGGGGGCAACAGTGTTTCCGAGTATAGCCAGGTTAATGTTAAAAATGTTGGTAAAAATAAAGTGATGTCCCTGTAGTAGCAGTCCAGTGGCCGTAAAGATCAATTTCCTTTGTGTTATTATGAGTATAGGACCCTAAGATGCGTCTATATTATATTGTAAACTTTGAAATGTTATTTCAGTACCATAGCAACACAAGGGATTATTATACGTGAACAAAAGAAAACCGACACGTACTCTATAACTTCAGTACCTACATAATCAACAAATTAAGATTATAAAATGTTTCATACAAACAAAATAAACCAACCGCCATCGAGACGATTTCGTATCTTAGCAACCGTATATTATGAACGATGTTATACGAATCTACAGACACGGAAGTTCATCTCAGACTGAAACCTGTCTTCCCCCTTCATACTCATTGGTGATGTAGCCACGGCACATGGTAAGGTCACAGTACAGATCTTGCCTCCTCTAATGTAATAGTCTCATACAGGGACATCATTTTATTTTTACTAACATTTTTGATATTAACCTGGCTATACCTTTCGATCAACGGTTGCTACCCCCTTCCATAACTGAAGTTCGATGGCGTAATATACAAACAAATCACTTTACTAGGTATAGGAGGAAAGAAAAGTAGTTCATCCATTTACGTAAACTAGGAAATATCACGCTTTTGAGTTTGATAATTTTCATTAGGTTTTTGTTTAATCAAAATACAGTACAGTATTAACAATGAGTGTTTTTACTCACGAACTGAGCTGTCCATACGGACGTATTCATTATGTATTGTATATTATACTGTCTATAGCACTTTAGCGTACAATATAGAGAATGAAGTTAAATTGAAAAACAAATCATAATATGGATATTTAAACACATTTTTCAAAATGGGGGCGGTTCATTTCGATACAGGCTTCAGTTCTAATGTGTGTAATTCCAATTACCAGTTTCGTCCTTCGTACTAGTAACTCATGTTGAAATAATTCTGTACCTACTCTGTAAAAGAGTACCTTACGTACTGTAAATTCAATCTTCACTTCTGCTCGATCCGAAAAGATAAAATTACTCAGACACGCTATCTACTGTCCGTCCAAGTGGTTATGTCGCAGGATCGTAGAAAGGAGGGAAATCACGTGACATTTAATTACTTAACGAGGCCCTTTTATTTAAGTTATTTTAAACAGTTGTATGGGTATAATATTACGTAGATGTCCAATTCCTAACAGAAATTAATGTTCTCAGAAAAGAGCTAAGACAGCCCAGCCACTAGCCTTTACAGAGAGGCGAATAGAAGCTGGTGGGGAAAACCGGAATGTGACGTAGGCAAATGGACGACAGTACCTGTGCGAAAATGATGCAATATTGAAAGCTCCTTCGTCATTGGAAAACGCGAACATATTTTTGGAACTTATTGTGACGGTAAAGCTACTATGACTGTATATGCGGTCTTGGATCTGTGTAGAGGACTGTTGAACTTCATTAGTAGAAGGGGTGGGAGTGAAGTACATTCAAAAACTCGGGTACAATAAAAATTGAAGTAAAAATAAAATGATGTCCCTGTATAAAGGATCACTGTTCCCAGGTAGGCCTACAGTCAATGGCATTGAACTGTATGTATCTCCAGATACAAAGTCAGTAGTAAGGTGAGGAAGGGAATGCATTAGATGTGGCCTGACTAGTTTGAAGTAATAAAGAAAGTTAATAAGTTGGTAAATAAAAGGGGTACTTATAAACTGATTATGTTAAGACTCTGAAGAATTTGATTAGCGAATTAAAAAACTTATATCAAACATATTACATGTGGGCAATAAGCATATAAAAATTTTTTTTATATTTCCTTTTGTAGTGCTAGTATATTTTATTATAGTAATTATTCTACGGTTTCAATAAACTTTTTTTTGTGACTTCATACTTACTTACTGGCTTTTAAGAAACCCGGAGGTTCATTGCCGCCCTCACATAAGCCCGCCATTGGTCCCTATCCTGAGCAAGATTAATCCAGTCTCTACCATCATATCCCACCTCCCTCAAATCCATTTTAATATTATCCTCCCATCTACGTCTCGGCCTCCTCAAAGGTCTTTTCCCCTCTGGCCTCCCAACTAACACTGCATTTCTGGATTCGCCCATATGTGCTACATGCCCTGCCCATCTCAAACGTCTGGATTTAATGTTCCTAATTATGGCAGGTGAAGGATGCAATGCGTGCAGTTCTGCGTTGTGTAACTTTCTCATGTATTTTCTTGTTGTATGTTCAAAAGTTACCTTGAATTTAAAGGGGAATATAGGGAATTTAATGTAATAAGAAAATACACAGTAGTGTAAAGTTTCCTCAATTAGCCGTGTAACTTTGTACCAGCACCTGCGCTTCTGACTACAGTTCATGAGGTCCCGGGTTCGATTTCCGTTAAGAACACAGAAATGTTTCCTTAAAGGGGAATGTTCCTGTGTTCGTCCATGGTCTGTAAATTAGGTTAAGCTTAGGTTTAAGACCTCTCCTGGCACTTCATAATCATCCTATCATAATATCATCGGGGCAGCGTAAC
Organism: Periplaneta americana; assembly: GCF_040183065.1. Classification (NCBI taxonomy): domain Eukaryota; kingdom Metazoa; phylum Arthropoda; class Insecta; order Blattodea; family Blattidae; genus Periplaneta; species Periplaneta americana. The sequence continues at coordinate 16,563,774 of NC_091122.1, read as the reverse complement.
TCCGCCTTCCAGGCGCCCCCAAGTGGTTACAAGTAAGTCATTGCCAGGAGAGACCAGAAATGTCAAATTACAACCTGTTAGTTTCTGGTATTTTTTAAAATAATTTATTGATCGATTAGCGCATTTAGCACTATATAGATCATTTCTAAATAAAATATAAATACAGTACATGACAGAATTGAGGGCAGCCTAGATTGGGCTACTCAATGAACAAGAAAGAATTGTTAATAAATAATTATATACATAGTTGGTGTGATGAAAAATTTTGATTATAATATGAGGTCCGTTGGAAGTCGGCTCTTGATTATGGTGGGAAATGTGGACTTTCTTCCTAGAGAGTAATGAACGGCGACTGGGACATTTTATTGGTTGTTACAGAACTTCTTAGCTTGTGAATGAATAAACTGTTTGATTGTGTCAATACCACTTTCTCTGTGTAGTTGGTTGGACAAACCAAGGAGAATTAAGTGAAATTCGTAGGACTTTATTTTGAAACTAGCCGTACCCGTGCGCTCCGCTGCACCCATTAGAAATAAATATAAAGTAATTACATAATTAAAATAGGACATTTGATCCAGGGAACATTCGTGTTTGATAGAAGGATAAATCGTTTAATATGTTACTTAATTTAAATTGCATCGAAATAATTAAAATGCGATCATTTTGGTCCAGAGACACTCATTTGGTGCAATGACAATTCCTTTAACATGTTTCTTAATTTTTATTACATGCAACCATAGTTTAATGAAGATTGACATCATTTAGATTTAATGTGTATATTTTATTTTACTTCTTATGAAGTATTATGGTAATAACTTAATTTTAATCTTTGTTTTCTACGTATTCAGTAAATGGCGCTTGGCCCACTATGGTTCTGAACCCTTCAAATAACTTAAATTATATTATATAATATTACATATTATATTATGTTATATTATATTATATTATATTATATTATATTATATTATATTATATTATATTATATTATATTATATTATATTATATTATATTATATTATAATTATATTATATTACATTATATCAGAAGTTACTGTAATAACATTATAGCATTATGTCCATCTAGAGAAACTACAGTTTCCAATGGTGAAATAATAATTAATTATACAAATCGGTTAATTTAACTTCCGATATTACTTCATACAAACACAGAAACATTCTCTGTAGGCTATCTTTCATAGCTTTCGATTGTTGCTGTTCAAGACCCCTTATAGACGAAGTCATTTGTTTTTTAATTCATTACACGGCCTTAGATGGCAGTTATTTTAATTTTAAAACTCATTTATCTCATTAAATATCAGTCCTATAAAAATTTTTCAGGGAATAAAACATATCGCAAATTATTTTTAAAGAAACTTTTGTTATGTAACATTTTTCACAAAAATCAATAATAAGCGAGATATTTCCATTTATTTAATTCAGGCCCCCTTATAATCCTCCTTTTAAATAATATATTTTGAATGCCATATAGCCTAAAATCTAAGTTACAAAGAACTTAATTTATATTCCAATTTTCATCGAAATCCGTTCAGCCATTATCGCGTGAAAAGGTAACAAACATACAGACAGACAGACATACAAACAAAAATTTCAAAAAAGCGATTTTCGGTTTCAGGGTGGTTAATTATATATGTTAGGACCAATTATTTTTGGAAAATCGAAAATTACGAGAAAAATTTCGGCTACAGGTTTATAATTAGTATAGATGACTGGATGTGTTTAATTTCACTTATTGCAGCTCCTCCCCAGACAGGACAGGCGTACAGCAGTAGAGGTCGTAATAGAGATGTGTGAAGTAACATGCAATTCTGCAGCTTTAGATATGATTTGTTGTTGAGGAACGGATATAATTTAGTGAGTACTGAGTAGGCCAATTTAAATTTGTTGTTGATGTGATGTTTCCATGATAGACGACGATCTAAGTTTTTGGTAAAATGAAATTATATAAATGTGTGGAAGTGTAAGGTGAAATGGACAGATTAGGAGAGAATATTTGTGAAGTTAGGGAAGGAGAAATGCCCCGAAAAAATGTCATATTTGTAGTAGCAGTAGTAATATGATAGACCTATTTAATGACGCTTTCAGCTGGAAAAGGTATTAGTTGTGAACGCGAGAAAAAAGTTTTCGATGAAATTTATCTAGAGCTCTCTTACCAGGGACAGGAATTTTTTACGTTCCATAAATCCACGTGATAACCTGAATATCACCAATTTTGATCATCTACATCACAAGCTGCACTACACTACGATCAAAGCCGGGTACAGAAGCCGGTTTGAATTATAATAAACCCCGACTGTGGTACTGGCCTACTAGATGTTTCTCTATTCATAGAGCTATATACACACATACATATTCATGTTTAAACAACCTCTACACTGCTAATTTTGAAAATTCATGGAATGAACACTGTGTCAGCACAGATAATTAAAAACTAAAACATTAATGTAATAGTGGTAGTAGCACATGTGTTAACATTGTTAGTGCTTTATTCATCTGTTTCCTATTGTTAGATTTGATCCATTGCCATTTTAATACATGTTTGGTCGCTGGGTACAGATGGTTTCAAAGGTCATATGCATACAAAATAAATTATAAATAAATGAAGCAAACTTTATTATGTAAATTTACTTGTCTGGCTTACTTTTTGTAAATACAGGGCGTTCGGAAAGTCACTGTGCATTTGTATGACACAGCCAGAGAAACATTTTTTGCAGTTGCTACAATTTCGAAGTATTAGGGTGCTATTCATAGACATTTCGTTAGCCCGCGCTACGAGCGTGCTAAAGTAGCCCCGGCTATCAACTGGTTACTTGTACAGGATTCATATCATATCATATCTCATATCATATCATATCATATCATATCGCTAACACTGGTTTATGAATACGAAAAACGTTAGTTCGCTGATCATCCACCAGAAGCCCGCGCTACGAGCGTGCTAAACTACCCCCGGCTATCAACTGGTTACTTGTACAGGATTCATAGCCTATCATATCATATCGCTAACACCGGTTTATGAATACGAAAAACGTTAGTTCGCTGATCATCCACCGGAAGCCCGCGCTACGAGCGTGCTAAACTAGCCCCGGCTATCAACTGGTTACTTGTAAGGATTCATAGCCTATCATATCATATCGCTAACACTGGTTTATGAATACGAAAAACGTTAGTTCGCTGATCATCCACCGGAAGCCCGCGCTACGAGCGTGCTAAACTAGCCCCGGCTATCAACTGGTTACTTGTACAGGATTCATAGCCTATCATATCATATCGCTAACACTGGTTTATGAATACGAAAAACGTTAGTTCGCTGATCATCCACCGGAAGCCCGCGCTACGAGCGTGCTAAACTAGCCCCGGCTGTCAACTGGTTACTTGTAAGGATTCATAGCCTATCATATCATATCGCTAACACTGGTTTATGAATACGAAAAACGTTAGTTCGCTGATCATCCACCGGAAGCCCGCGCTACGAGCATGCTAAACTAGCCCCGGCTATCAACTGGTTACTTGTACAGGATTCATAGCCTATCATATCATATCGCTAACACTGGTTTATGAATACGAAAAACGTTAGTTCGCTGATCATCCACCAGAAGCCCGCGCTACGAGCGTGCTAAACTACCCCCGGCTATCAACTGGTTACTTGTACAGGATTCATAGCCTATCATATCATATCGCTAACACTGGTTTATGAATACGAAAAACGTTAGTTCGCTGATCATCCACCGGAAGCCCGCGCTACGAGCGTGCTAAACTAGCCCCGGCTATCAACTGGTTACTTGTAAGGATTCATAGCCTATCATATCATATCGCTAACACTGGTTTATGAATACGAAAAACGTTAGTTCGCTGATCATCCACCGGAAGCCCGCGCTACGAGCGTGCTAAACTAGCCCCGGCTATCAACTGGTTACTTGTACAGGATTCATAGCCTATCATATCATATCGCTAACACTGGTTTATGAATACGAAAAACGTTAGTTCGCTGATCATCCACCGGAAGCCCGCGCTACGAGCGTGCTAAACTAGCCCCGGCTGTCAACTGGTTACTTGTAAGGATTCATAGCCTATCATATCATATCGCTAACACTGGTTTATGAATACGAAAAACGTTAGTTCGCTGATCATCCACCGGAAGCCCGCGCTACGAGCATGCTAAACTAGCCCCGGCTATCAACTGGTTACTTGTACAGGATTCATAGCCTATCATATCATATCGCTAACACTGGTTTATGAATACGAAAAACGTTAGTTCGCTGATCATCCACCGGAAGCCCGCGCTACGAGCGTGCTAAACTACCCCCGGCTATCAACTGGTTACTTGTACAGGATTCATAGCCTATCATATCATATCGCTAACACTGGTTTATGAATACGAAAAACGTTAGTTCGCTGATCATCCACCGGAAGCCCGCGCTAAGAATGCCTATGAATACGGCCCTTAGTGACTAACAATACCAGAAATTCATTTAGTCAATTACTGTATTTAGCTTCGTTTAAAAATCATTAGTATTTTATGTTCTTTAAAATAATGATTTGCAAAGAGAATTGTTGTGGGATCAATTATGTCGAGAACAGCAATGGCGATAGAGCGTATTAATTATGCCAATCAAGCTTTCAGGTATAACTCTCTGTAAAGTTGATTTGAATAATTTCGAGAAAAAAATTGTTCCGGGGCCGGGCATCGAACCCGGGACCACAATTTAAGTCACACAGAGTTAGTGTGCACTCAATGTTAGTTGCTTGACGGTTGTCAGCCCACTTTGAGGTACGCGGATATAGAGGGAAAAATTGGATCGGTGTCTGGTAGAGTTCCCGGGTAGCTCAGTTGGTAGAGCGTTGGTACGTTTAACCAAAGGTCCCGGGTTCGATGCCCGGCCAGGAACAATTGAAATTATTCAGCGTATTAATTAGTTCATTTCTTTACAAGGAAAGAGAAAATGATCATTACTGCGACACCAACACAATATGACAGCGAAGACTAAATAATCCACGAGTTTTCCAAACAGTCCTAGTGATTAACAACAATTACTCTATTCGAGCATTTGTAAAAGTGAACGCGCCTATGTTGTGTCGATAGGAACACATAACTCATCTTTAAACTGAAATGCAGGGTCTGAACTCGCCTCTTTCCTCCCCTAGAGAAATCGCAGCGGATTCGCAACCAACACGGGCTGAGGAATGATAGCTCCGAAGAGGTCGTTTGTCACTCGGCAACAAAAAGTCGGGATTTACTTGTACGTAAGTCCCACGTACGACAGGCATTTATCACCTTACGGACGGGTTTTCTTAAGTTAAAGCTGATTAAATGGCAACACGGCTGGAAAAAAAGTCCTTTCTACACAAAACTAAGACATTTATATCAATAAATCAGGTTAACGCTAGAAGGAAATAAGTCAATTCTCTGATAAGTCCGGTTTAGTAAGTTTTGTCAAGTTACAGTTCACCTAGAGATTGTCAATTGTTTATGCTACATACTAGGTTCAAAAAGTTCCCGGAATTTGCTAGTATCATAGAAACAACGTACCTTAAACACTATTCTACAGCATTCCCTTCAAAATAGTTGCCTTCCGCAACAATACACTTTTGCCAACGCGTGTAGAGTTCCTGGAAGCAGACCTGGAAGCCATTTTGTGAAACCCGTCTTAGTGCTCTCGTCGCGTTTGCGATAACCTTTTCAGCATTGAATCTCCGTCCTTTCAGATGACTTTTCAGACGGGGAAACAGAAAGTAATCAGGTGGTGAGAGATCAGGAGAGTATGGTGGGTGATCCAAAGCAGTTATGTTGTGCCTGGCAAGAAAATTCTTTACAATAATTCCGCGATGAGCAGATGTATTGTCATGCATAAGGAACCAGTTGTTTTCCACCCACTTTTGTGGACGTTTCCGTCTCACTGCGTCCCGGAGGCGATGGAGGATTTCTACGTGCAATTCTTTCGTTACAGTACGACCTTCTGGAATGAACTCATGGTGGATGAGACCCTGAGAGTCGAAGAAAACTTCCAACATAACTTTGCCTTTGGAAGTGTCCCTAGGAAATTTTTGCTTCCGTGGAGATGTTTTCGATTTACACTCAGATGACTGTCGTTTAGGGACTGGGTCGTACAAGTAGCACCAAGTTTCATCACCAGCAATAATTTTGTTTAAAAAATCACCATCTTCATCAGCCATACTGATCAAGTCCCCAGCAAGAGTCATTCTTGTTTCTTTCTGTTCTGCCGACAATATTTTCGGAACTAACTTCTGAGACATGTAATGCATGTTGAGATGCCTGTGAAGAACATTTTGTACACTTCCGACTGATATTCCGACCTCTGCTGCTATATCTTTTATGGTTTTACGTCGGTCGTCCCTCACAACATTACGCACACGCTGAGCGATTGCTTCATTTGTTGCAGTTGTTGGTCGGCCGCTGCGTACGTTATCTTCGATGCTATCGCGGCCACCAGAAAAGCGTTTATGCCAGGCATACACTTCAGTTTTTTTCATTGCTGCCGCCATATGCTTTTTCCAACAATCTTAATGTCTCTGCAGGAGTTTTGTGTAACAAAACATAAAACTTGATGTTTGTACGTTGCTCTGTGGACATAATTACAAAATGCGACGAACAAACAAAACACTATGACAAACAATTGCCTACAACTCAAAACCAACAATCGCCATTATCAACAAACTTTAAGAAAATGACATCATGAATGTTACCAACAAAACAAATGTATAATATCCCTTGTTATATATTAATACGAAAAATGGTAGTAAAATTCCGGGAACTTTTTGAACCCAGTAGTATATTCTTCTGTATTATTTTCCTGCAGAAAAGTATATTCTATTATCCATGTGCTAAAAATCAATACACCATACACAATAATCCCTTTTGATTCCTGTGTTAAAAACCTTGGAGTTTACTTTGACACGCATTTAAACTGGAATTACCAAGTAATCCATATTACCAAAAAAGTGCTTTCCATACTACATTCCTTAAACAGCATTCGAAAATTCCTCCCGCTATCACTCAAGAAAATACTAGTGGAAACACTAGTAATGCCCCACTTCAATTAATGTGATTCTCTACTGACCGACCTCGATGTCAACCAGTCGCAAAGATTACAACGTGTTCATAATTCTTGTGTTCGCTTCGTCTGCGATTTCCGTCGCGCTGACCACATTACCCCATCTTTCCAAACTCTAAACTGGCTACGGCTTAACGAACGTAGAAATTTTCATTCTCTTCTTCTCCTTTTCCAAGTCCTTCACACCTCTACACCTACCTACCTTGCCTCCCGTTTCTGTTACCTGTCATCATGTCATAATCTCTTCACACGCATGCAAAATAGCCGCATACTAGCCATACCAACACATGAGACATCATCGTATTCATCATCATACACAATCTCGCTCTCGCGCTTGAGGAATACCCTACCCAGTGACATCAGAGACTGTCGGAATTTAGTAGCGTTCAAAAGCAAACATATTATGCATTTTCTTACTGCGTAGAGTAGGTTTAATTTGTACTTAGTTAATAGAAAAAAATCTCTCTCTTCTTAATTTTTACAATGAATTGTCTAGATTTTTTATTAGTCTGTTAATCTTTTAGTACTTTGATTTTTATTGTATTTGTAAATTTAATATTAATTGTAATTATAATTGTAATTGTATTCTTAATATTGTAGTTGTAATCCCCTGGCAGAGGGAAAGAGAAGGCCTGATGGCCTTATCTCTACCAGGTTAAATAAATAAATAAATAAATAAAAAGGATAAACGTTCATCTCTCCTCTTGCTTAAAAAAGTCCCTTGTGCAGACACTTGTATTTCCCTATTTTGACTATGCTGACATTTTACTGACTGACCTCTCCAGCGACAACAAAACGAAACTTCAACATGCTCATAATTTGTGTGTACGTTTTGTAAGTAATGTTCGTAAGTATGATCATATTACCCCATTCCTGGAAGCAATAGGTTGGCTTAAACTAGATAAGAAAAGAAATTTACATTCACTTCTCCTTCTCTTCGAAATCTTGAACTCTTCTATTCCTTCGTACCTGTCGTCTCGCTTCACTTACCTTTCTTCCCACCACAATCTGAACACACGCTCTCGTCATGAAACAATACTAACAATACCATCCCATCGCACCTCCTCATACTCATTCTCTTTCACAATAGCCCTGCCAAGACTCTGGAATTCGCTACCTGCTAGCATCAGGGACTGTCGAAATAAAATTGAATTCAAACGAAAACTTACTAGGCTCTTGGTCAGTAATTGATTACTTGTAAATACTGTAGTTTCCTTAATCTAACACAAAATATTTCAATATCCAGTAATTTCATCACTATACAATTTTGTTATTCTAGGTTTAATTTGTAATTCGGTAAATATAAAATATTCTTTGTTTTTCTATGACTATTACACTCTTACTACGTCATACTACTTTTGACCAATAAAACGGTACGAAAGGACATATTTCAACCAATCATGGCTGCTTATCGCACAATTTTATCGCGTCCCTAGCATTTGTTTAATTTTATCGCGTCCCTAACATCTGTTTAATTTTATCGCGTCCCTAGCATTTGTTTCTTTGTTTGCCAACATTTGAAACTGCGCTGGTCTGGACGTCAAAAAAAAAAAATATATATATATATATATAAAATTACAAACCACTCCAGTCGATGCACAGCAGTTTCAAACATGACTCACATTGGCATTCAAGAACAAGAATTAATAAAAATCACTGATCACACCTATGCATCTTCTGAAATCCGATTTACAAATAAATGAAGAGTACCATTCGGAAATCCTGAATAAGTTGAATACACCATGTAGGCCTAAATCAACGAGTTCCACTTCTATTATGCACACGTCCAATATAACATCAATTGAACCACCAACCACATTCAAATTTGAAAATTGTACATTCAATAATTATTCCTTTTAAAATTATTCATTCGGAAATCCTGAATAAGTTGAATACACCATGTAGGCCTAAATCAACGAGTTCCACTTCTAATACGCACACGTCCAATATAACATCAATTGAACCACCAACCATATTCAAGTTTGAAAACTGTACATTCAATAATTATTATTCCTTTTAAAATTATGCATGTTTATTTTTATGTCATCGTCGTTTATTAAAACTTTTCTAACACTTGTGTATATTAAGTTAGGTTATGTTATAGCTTCTGCTCTGAGAGAATGAAAAGAACTTCTGCTATATGATATTATGGATAGTCACGTATCAGAGATTGTTTAATATTAAGATTTATTGAATAATAATCATTACAGTGTCTGTATAAAGACACTACTGCTATCTAGCATGCATCTAGCGTAATATTTGTAATGTTGAGATGGTACAATAATACATTTGAAGACAGTTGTATTTTCGTAAGTCAATTAATATTTTATTGTATTGGATTACTTCATTACTTCTAATCTTTATATACTTTCTTCTAATCGTGTAATAGTCAATTAAATCCCACTCGAGTTTTGATTTTCTCTAGATAAATCAAAACGGTTAGTGAGATTACTGTTGATAAATTATCTAGCTTTAATTAGTCAAGTAATCTTTTCGTATTTTGATTTTTATTGTAATTGTAATTGTAAATTTAATACTAATTGTAATTTTATTTGTAATTGTAATTGTAAATTTAATACTAATTGTAATTTTATTCTTCATATTATAGTTGGAATTTCCTGGTAGAGGGGTAGAGAAGGCCTGACGGCCTTATCTCTAAGAGGTTAAATAAATAAATACTACTACTAATACTACTTAGTGCCGGTATCCAAGCGACAAGAGTAAAATAAAGTGCAGGTAGGCCTACTATTAACTCCTGCCTCTTACTGAGAAATGGCGGTAAACAAAAGCATCTGATAGCTAATGTATTTCTCAGCAAGATGCCGCTTTCTATTGGTTCTGAGAGTCTACTGACTTCATGTGAACAGAAATACTTAATTAATTAAAATAATGTTACTTAAACAAAATCATGTTATTTTGAGGCCTATGATTAATCATTTTAACTTGTTTCCGCCTCTTACAACCTCTTCTCCCATTCACAGCATCTTTTTTTCTCTGAACAGAAGCTCTTGAGCAATGACAACAAAGAAATTACTGGGTATAGGCTATAATAGGTATATACGATACCCTCTATAGTGACTGTACAATATCATGTGAATTAGCTCACCACATGAGTTTCCAAACGAGCTCACCCTTTTAGGTCTTAGTTCTTCATAAGACAAAAATAGCTTATATATTATATCCTATAGCGACATAAGACATTATAAGGTTAAAGTTCAATTTTATAGCAATAAATGACATGGGTACAGTTTTAAAGCTCAATTTTATTCTAGTTCAATTAATGGAATAATCGTGTTAAAGGTTGGTATAAAAATGAGAGTAATAAAATTAGTAAGGTATGAAAGACTAAAAATTAATATTTAATTAATTGAACATTTGCTTCTGTAACACATTTATTTTAACTACATATTTATTTTGTTACCATAGCAACTTTGGTTGTATAAAACATTGATAGCTTGTGTAAGCATGGAGAATAATAAAATCTTTCAGATGGTATACATAAAAATACAGAATGTCCTTTAAAAATGTTTCCTATGACGTAACAACACGCACAGCTATGATATCAAAAATGGTTTTTGTGAAAAAGTGTCTTTTAAAATATGCTGTTTGACGTGTCTGAGCATTTTCCACGTATTCACATTTTTTTATGTTCTAGTGATATTTAACTTATTTTATATTTTTGTTTTCATATTTTCCGATAATAGTATATCTATAATGTGATAAGTTGAGTTACATATAATCATAATTTTCCTTACTGTGTGTACTTAAAAATATTGTATTCATTGTATGTTTTGTACTGCACTATTTTATTAATACTACTACTACTACTACTACTACTACTACTACTACTACTACTACTACTACTACTACTACTACTACTACTACTACTACTACTACTACTATTATTATTATTATTATTATTATTATTATTATTATTATTATTATTACTATTCTTATTTTTATTATTATTATTATTATTATTATTATTATTATTATTATTATTATTATTATCAATAATTGTCTTATTTTTTTATACTTTATACTTTGTATGTCTCATTTATTTTGACCTGCTGTTCACATTTTATTATGCTTTTTTCTTTATTTCTGCATGTTATATATTACGTCTGATTTCTACTTACTTGTTTACATTTTATTATTATTATTATCTTATTCAGTTTTGTGTGTAAAATTGTAGTGTTTTTTGTAACGCAGTTTTTCTCCTGGTTGAGTATTAGAGAAGGTCGTATGGCCTTAACTCTGCCAGGTTAAATAAATCATCATTTTTATTTATTTATTTATTTATTTATTTGTTTATTTATTTATTTATTTATTTATTTCGAGAAATATTTCCATTTAGGTGTAGCATGCGTGACTTTTGAAGCGCACTGTATAAATTAAATAGGCATGCAGATACAGTAAATGTGTAGGGACAAGAAATAAGTTTTTTTTTTTTTTAATATTTATGGCAGCAAGAAAATTCTGCTATTTTCATAATTAAGCTTTCCAGTGTTATCATGAAGTACTATAAATCCACCTAAATTGTTAAAGCCTAACTCGCATTTCTCTTTACAATCTCTCTACACATCCTAAGGTGAAAGTTTCCGCCCTGAAGACAGTAACAAAGAGGAAACAGAAGAAATAATAAGATGAAGTAATTTCAATAGAAGTTCAGCAAAAACAAGAGACTACACAGTCTTTGAGGCGTAATGAAATGAATGCACAAGCCCGAAAGACCGTTGCTATGGCAAAAACAAAACACTTCCAAGAATTATTTCCTTGTGCTACATGGGTGAACACACGGAAAATATTTCACGGAGAAGAGAAGAAGCATTCAGTTAAGGTGCCCCTCAGAGATAGATAACACGCTCGACTGAGAAGAAAAATAAAAGTCTGGAACAAGAGTAGCACAGATGGCTGGAAGCGCAATGAAAGTCAACTGCCGGCGATAAATGGAACTGCAGTTAATGGTAAAACAATTCATGTGTGATCGTAGTACAGCACTAATGTTTTGAAAATTAATTTAATAGAAAAACCACACCTCACGACACTTTAACAGAAGAACGAAGAAACGTTTCTATGGCAATGCAGTTAGGCTCGCAAGGTACTACGTACTTCATAAATAAATAATCAATTGTTCCAAATAAATGTAATCTCTGCCACCAGATACATCGATTCAAAATATTATATAGAATTAATTGATAATTATTTCATTATACATCCCTAAAATACAGTTCAATTAGAATGAAAAACAATAGATTCACAGAATCCGATGATTGCGTGAATATACAGACGTGGACAAATTATTAGACTAAATTGATTATATGTGCAACGAAGCTGTATTTATCGGCAGAAATAATGAACAAAAATGTATTTTGCACAGAAATAATCAACAGAAAATTGAGTCGTGAGGTCACTAATATTTTGTGAACATACCCTTATTCTTTATAAACACGTTGATTTTGTCAGGGATGCTGGAAACCAAAGTTTGACACTTTCTTTGAATATCAGCATCATTTGGCCAGATATCAGATAGTGCTAAAATGAGTCCATGTTTTGTTGTAAGCCTCTTTTTGTTCACTTTCTTCTTCAGTATAGATCACAGATTTTCAGTTTCGTTCATGTCCGGTCTTCTTGCAGGCCATGGGAGAACAGACTGTTGAATATCTTCTGCAGTACATAATTAAAACACCAGTAATACCAACACAGCCAGACAAACTATACTTAACCATTGGAAAAATATACCAGAAGATGTAAACAATCATATTTACAACAATAGAGACTCTGTGAATTATACTGATAGTTGATATGACGAATTATATTATGTTCCCAAGAAAAAAGGTTTTGGGCTAATAATTTGTCCACGTCTGTATCTGGTTTATTTATTTGCCTTTTACTGTTATTTTTATAATTAGGGATATGTTTTTGTTTAATATTTTGAAGTAAAATGTCCATACTCGACCTATAAGGAGAAAAAGAAATTTCTATCGTTTTGATATGAAAAGCTTTTCTGTTTTTGTGAATTCTGGCGTCAGTCGTGTTACCATGGAAACAGAAGTGCAAAGTGAATTTAGTGCATCGTGGTTGTATAGGCGCATTCTCTATTAACCCAGATAAGACTGACGTCCTATATATAGGACGGAACGTTTTATTTTTTTAACATTGCTGTGTAAGATTTTCATAGTCGGCAATCATGATACCATAATCCTTATGTGTTATAAATTGCCTCCAATTTTTTTTTCTTATATTTAGTCTGTCATAGTCATTGTTATTAACATATTTGTGTGAAACGTCCGGTGTCCTATATATAGGACGTCAGTCTTATCTGGGTTAAAGTTTAGTTGATAATAGACCGTATATTGAAGGTACTGTGCTATTACTGTGTACAGTAGAAAACAAATACGTTGTTTTCCTGGTATGACTGGAGGAACTGGGGAAGGTGGAATTGTCCGGCGTTTTTTTTCTTTTGTTAAGTTTGTTTATATCTACACGTCTTAATATCTTAGAACATAACTGTGTGTATAGGATTTTTGGATATTTACCAGTAGGCCGTGAACTATTGTGATTATTTATATTGTAATTTGTTATAAATGGCTTGTATTAATTTATATTTAACCCCTGTAATCATTTTATTGTTGAATAATTTCAAGGGAAAAATTGTTCCGGGGCCGGGTATCGATCCCGGGACCTCTGGTTGAACGTACCAGCGCTCTACCACTGAGCTACCCGGGAACTCCACCTGACACCGTCTCAACTTTTCCCTTTATATCCACACAACTCGCGTGGGCTGACGAAACGCCAGAGACCCACAACGAGTGCACACAATCTCTGAGTGACTTGGAATTGTGGTTTTCTGTTAACGTAGTGGTAGAGCGCTGGTACGTTCAACCAGAGGTCCCGGGATCGATACCCGGCCCCGGAACAATTTTTCCCTTGAAATTATTCAAATCTGCCTTACAGGGAGCTTCACCTGAAAGACTAGATTTGCATTTTATTGTTATTCATTAAACGATGCGTTTGTGGCTCTATTCCAGGAACGGATGGAAAGAATTATTATTATTATTATTATTATTATTATTATTATTATTATTATTATTACTATTATTATTATTATAATGTAGCTCAGTTGGTAGAGCAGCTGGCTACAGACTGGAAGGTCCGGGGTTCGATCCCAGGTGGTGATAGGATTTTTTCTCGTTGCCAAACTTTCAGAACGGCCCCGAGGTTCACTCAGCCTCCTATAAAATTGAGTACCGGGTCTTTCCCCGGGGTAAAAGGCTGTCAGAGCGTGGTGCCGACCACACCACCTCATTCTAGTACCGAGGTCATGGAAAGCATGGGGCTTTTCCTCCGTGCCCCCAAGTGCCTTCATGGCATGTTACGGGGATACCTTCTTTACCTTTTACCTATTTTATTATTATTATAACTCTGGAAAAAGAACTAAGGAAGAGACTAAAGAAGTGCTTTGTGTGGTGTGTGGCATTGTATGGGACAGAAACATGGACATTACGACGAAACGAAGAGAAACTAATAGAAGCATTTGAAATGTGGATATGGAGAAGAATGGAGCGTGTGAAGTGGACAGACAGAATAAGAAATGAAGTTGTGTTGGAAAGAGTGGGTGAAGAAAGAATAATGATGAAACTGATCAGGAAGAGAAAAAGGAATTGACCAATACCAAGTGTAGCTTCCGCCTGTGATAGTTAAAATGTACGCAGCCAACGAAATGTCAATCACGTGTTTGTAATTGACCAATACCAAGTGTAGCTTCCGCCTGTGATAGTTAACATGTACGCAGCCAACGAAATGTCAGTCACGTGTTTGTAATTGACCAATACCAAGTGTAGCTTCCGCCTGTGGTAGTTAACATATACGCAGCCAACGAAATGTCAATCACGTGTTTGTAATTGACCAATACCAAGTGTAGCTTCCGCCCTGTGGTAGTTAACATGTACGCAGCCAACGAAATGTCAATCACGTGTTTGTAATTGACCAATACCAAGTGTAGCTTCCGCCTGTGGTAGTTAACATGTACGCAGCCAACGAAATGTCAATCACGTGTTTGTAATTGGCCAATACCAAGTGTAGCTTCCGCCTGTGGTAGTTAACATGTACGCAGCCAACGAAATGTCAGTCACGTGTTTGTAATTGACCAATACCAAGTGTAGCTTCCGCCTGTGGTAGTTAACATGTACGCAGCCAACGAAATGTCAGTCACGTGTTTGTAATTGACCAATACCAAGTGTAGCTTCCGCCTGTGGTAGTTAACATGTACGCAGCCAACGAAATGTCAGTCACGTGTTTGTAATTGACCAATACCAAGTGTAGCTTCCGCCTGTGATAGTTAACATGTACGCAGCCAACGAAATGTCAATCACGTGTTTGTAATTGACCAATACCAAGTGTAGCTTCCGCCTGTGGTAGTTAACATGTACGCAGCCAACGAAATGTCAGTCACGTGTTTGTAATTGACCAATACCAAGTGTAGCTTCCGCCTGTGATAGTTAACATGTACGCAGCCAACGAAATGTCAATCACGTGTTTGTAATTGACCAATACCAAGTGTAGCTTCCGCCTGTGGTAGTTAACATGTACGCAGCCAACGAAATGTCAGTCACATGTTTGTAATTGATCAATACCAAGTGTAGCTTCCGCCTGTGGTAGTTAACATGTACGCAGCCAACGAAATGTCAGTCACGTGTTTGTAATTGACCAATACCAAGTGTAGCTTCCGCCTGTGATAGTTAACATGTACGCAGCCAACGAAATGTCAATCACGTGTTTGTAATTGACCAATACCAAGTGTAGCTTCCGCCTGTGGTAGTTAACATGTACGCAGCCAACGAAATGTCAGTCACGTGTTTGTAATTGACCAATACCAAGTGTAGCTTCCGCCTGTGATAGTTAACATGTACGCAGCCAACGAAATGTCAATCACGTGTTTGTAATTGACCAATACCAAGTGTAGCTTCCGCCTATGACAGTTAACATGCACGCAGCCAACGAAATGTCAATCACGTGTTTTTTTTTTATTTTATTGGGTTATTTTACGACGCTGTATCAACATCTAGGTTATTTAGCGTCTGAATGATATGAAGGTGATAATGCCGGTGAAATGAGTCCGGGGTCCAGCACCGAAAGTTACCCAGCATTTGCTCGTATTGGGTTGAGGGAAAACCCCGGAAAAAACCTCAACCAGGTAACTTGCCCCGACCGGGATTCGAACCCGGGCCACCTGGTTTCGCAGCCAGACGCGCTGACCGTTACTCCACAGGTGTGGACATCACGTGTTTGTAATTGACCAATACCAAGTGTAGCTTCCGCCTATGACAGTTAACATGTACGTAGTTAACGAAATGTCAATCACGTGTTTGTAATTGACCAATACCAAGTGTAGCTTCCGCCTGTGGTAGTTAACATTCACGCAGCCAACGAAATGTCAATCACGTGTTTGTAATTGACCAATACCAAGTGTAGCTTCCGCCTATGGCAGTTAACATTCACGCAGCCAACGAAATGTCAATCACGTGTTTGTAATTGACCAATACCAAGTGTAGCTTCCGCCTATGGCAGTTAACATTCACGCAGCCAACGAAATGTCAATCACGTGTTTGTAATTGGCCAATATCAAGTGTAACTTCCGCCTGTGGTAGTTAACATTCACGCAGCCAACGAAATATCAATCACGTGTTTGTAATTGACCAATACCAAGTGTAGCTTCCGCCTGTGGTAGTTTACACCCACGCAGGGCACCAAATGTCAATCACATTCAGTTGTATTTAGTTATAGCCTCGTCGAAGGTGCTAACGAAAATACAATATTACGTATTTTATACACCACTACAGGTATAATTTAATTTGTAATTTTATTAAGGCCTACAGTACTACAATTTGTTTAATACTTCACGTTGATCTTATCGTTTTTTTTATAAAAATACTCTGGCAGAATGTAGAAAATAGTGAGATAGGGAGTAAAATTCTAACTTGTAACGCACAATAATTGAAATACAAAGGCTATAGGCTAGTAAATACTCACAATTTTATTAAGGACATGGGTTGAATAAATCTATAATTCCTTTCCTGCTTACGTTTTGCAAAATACTGCATAACTAAATCATTCTAAATTTTTCCACAACTAAACTAAATTCACGTCAGATATCAGCTTTATTTTATCACCCTTTATTTGTTTTATAACAATAAATTTATTAACAGTCTGAACTGAATGTATGGATTATACTATACAGGGTGATTCGTTTTGATATGGATAAAATAAAATCACCGTAAAACATTTACTACTGAACTTTATTTGTTGAAACTTTGTGCATACATCGCTGAAAGATGGGAGATTCCTCAGAGCTCAACATGACCCCCATTGCATACCCTGCACAACTTATAACGGTGATGCAGTTCAGCTCATGTCCGTTGTAACATAAGAGGGGTGATTTGTTGAAAAGCGTGAGTAATTTTTACTTTCAGATCATCAATGTTCCTGGGTTTGTGTGAATAGACAATGTCTTTAACAAAATCCTACACGAAGAAGTCAGGAGGGGTTCGATCTGGAGAGTTTAGGGACCAAGCCAAGAGATAGCTTCTTCTTGTATTGGGTTTCGCCTGCGATCTCCTGCATATATTTTTAAACACAGAACCTGTTTCTACAAATATTCGATGCCACAGCATAATGGAATCGTATTTAGGTACATTACGCACACCATACTCACGTCGAAATTCCCTTTGAACTCTTTTTAACACACTCAAATTTAGCATGCCAAAGAACATATTGTGCCCGCTGTTGATTTGTAGTAGCCATTTTAATCATCTACGATTTTCATTTGTTCTTTCAGATTTCATATATGGAAACTTCCATCTTTATTCATAATATAACCTGCAAGAAATTTTTTCTACTATCATAATAGCTTTATAATAATAAATTAATATTATCCATATACAAACGTATCAGACTGTAGTATACAGGGTGATTCAGACCATTCGTAAGTCATTTATTTCGGAAACTAGTGCATTAAAATTTTCGAGACAGAAATATGTATAACTAAATCACATGTGAACTTTCACTTGAGCTTGATTTCATCCAGTCTTTTAGTCACATATCAACATTAATTGTCTTGTTTACATTTTCGTCTTGTAACATTTCTCAATATTGATGGCATTGTCTTTTTGTACGTTTTCTTATTGAAAGAGTAGGAATTAATAAAAACGTTTCCTATGAAAGTTGTTTGTTTTGAAGAGCTCTATAAAATAGTACCCTATTTGACCCTGACTGCCATTTGAAATTTTAAAGTGATACGCCACTGACCCTACTTCCTGTTAGGGCTGACTGATGAAATCAAGCTCAAGTGAAAGTTCAGATGTGGTTTAGTTAATTTTTTTTTGTCTCGAAAATTTTAATGCACTAATTTCCGAAATAAATTACTGTTACGGGTGGTCTGAATCACCCTGTATGTCATAAGGCATATAGCAGATATGCTCATTCTCTGACTCCCGATTACGTTCTGTAATCACAACCTTCCAATGTAGAGCGTGCTGTTCCTCGTTCGAAGCTCGACGGATGACTGCGGAAGTCAGTTCAAGTACTTGGTAAATGCACGAACAGTGCGGGACAATGACACAGTCAAAACCTTCCGTAAGCAAACAACCATTCCTTACAGTGTGGGAGGAAGACTATTTTTGTTGTACGTTCGGTGAAAACGTAAAGTGTTTACTATATTGTAAGGTACTGTCAGGAATACTACTGAGTAACATAAAACTACATTATAGGCTCTGCTACCCAAAACATCCGAAGTGACAGAGAAGCTGCTTTCTGTAATATATCCTATTTTCATATACCAACGTTGTTGTTATTATTATTATTATTATTATTATTATTATTATTATTATTATTATTATTACACTTATTATTATTATTATTATTATTATTATTATTATTATTATTATTATTATTATTATTATGCTTATTATTATTACTATTATTATTCTTATTGTTGTGATTTTATTCCAGCATAAATAGATGTTTTGATAAAATACTTTTTCAGGGGTGTAACGTACACTACAGCTTCAAGAATTGAAAGCACTTTATGGACGGCCAAACATTGAAGAGAGTCGAACAATTATTCAGAGTCTATGTTTAGGAGGAAGTTAGCCTATGTAGCATGTTTGGAATTAGCTAAGGCACTAAAACCCTTCAAGGATGGTGAACTTGTAAAGAGATGTATGGTGCCTCAACAAAATATAGTTAATTATGTCTCTGTACTGCAACAGTTCAAATGTGAATTCACAGAACATAGATTTAGTGATTTTAGACTTATGGAGAGTGATATTGGTCTTTTTGTTAATCTTTTCATAGTAAATTTAGTACAATCCGTGAGAGTGCAGTTCCAGGACGAGTTAATTGATTTACTAAGTAACGTAGAATTCAGAACTAAATGCAGAGAATATGGCTCGACAAGCATAGAATTATTTAAAAAATGAACAAAACGAAATATTACAAGATGAGCTTATTCGCTGACACTATGTTAGCTACCTTCGCCTCGACATATGTGAGCGAACAATTGAGGCGCTGACATGAGAAAGGTAGTAACTGCCAAAAACAATTTTTTTCAAGGGAAGCAAAAAACAAATTTATGAACACTTTCTCGCTTACATTATTACAGAAACTGCTTTAAATGAAAGACATACACTCATGTTTGTGTTACATATGAAATTTGAAAAGCCTGGCACAGATTTATCAACAGTAATCTCACTAGACGTTTTGATTTATCTAGAGAAAATCAAAACTCGAGTGGGATTTAATTGACTATTACACGATTAGAAGAAAGTATATAAAGATTAGAAGTAACGAAGTAGGCTACTCCAATACAATAAAATATTAATTGACTTACGAAAATACAACTGTCTTCAAATGTATTATTGCACCATCTCAACATTACAAATATTACGCTAGATGCATGCTAGATAGCAGTAGTGTCTTTATACAGACATTGTAATGATTACTATTCAATAAATCTTAATATTAAACAATCTCTGATACGTGACTATTCATAATATCATATAGCAGAAGTTCTTTTTATCCTCTCAGAGCAGAAGCTATAACATAACCTAACTAATATACACAAGTGTTAGAAAAGTTTTAATTAACGACGATGACATAAAAAATAAACATGAATAATTTTAAAAGGAATAATAATTATTGAATGTACAATTTTCAAATTTGAATATGGTTGGTGGTTCAATTGATGTTATATTGGGCGTGTGCGTAATAGAAGTGGAACTCGTTGATTTAGGCCTACATGGTGTATTCAACTTATTCAGAATTTCCGAATGAATAATTTTAAAAGGAATAATTATTGAATGTACAATTTTCAAATTTGAATGTGGTTGGTGGTTCAATTGATGTTATATTGGACGTGTGCATAATAGAAGTGGAACTCGTTGATTTAGGCCTACATGATGTATTCAACTTATTCGGGATTTCCGAATGGTGCTCTTCATTTATTTGTAAATCGGATTTCAGAAGATGCATAGGTATGATCAATGATTTTTATTAATTCTTGTTCTTGAATGCCAATGCGAGTCATATTTGAAACTGCTGTGCATCGACTGGAGTGGTTTGTAATTTTATATATATTTTTGACGTCCAGACCAGCGTAGTTTCAAATGTTGGCAAACAAAGAAACAAATGCTAGGGACGCGATAAAATTAAACAAATGCTAGGGACGCGATAAAATTAAACAAATGCTAGGGACGCGATAAAATTGTGCGATAAGCAGCCATGATTGGTTGAAATACGTCCTTTCGTACCGTTTTATTGGTCAAAAGTAGTATGACGTAGTAAGAGTGTAATAGTCTGTGAAATCCTATTTTATGAAAATACAATAAGGAAATCACTCCTTAGCCAAACTGAGAATTAATGTTATTTATACATTATGCATAAATTTTTCGGTAAAATGCATGATACTTTTCATCGAGGAAGTCTAACATACTGTAGATAACAAATCTCTCTTTTTAGAATTAGGGACGACTGGTCTTCTTTCAAGGCGTTGCAAGCACTGCAAATTAGTGATTGACGTTAATGACTGTCCTTTCTTAAAAATCCTGTGCGCTGTCCACATTTCAAGGTCATTAAATGACTGTCTTGTTTTTAGTAGAGGAAAATCAGCTCTTGAGAGTCTAATCCAGTTGAGGGTGCTGATTTTGATAGGAGTTGTATTCAAAAAATTGTCACATTCTGCAGAAAAGTAGAAGAAATCCTCATCCTTCATCATTATTACATTGTTAGGCCTTACCTCTTCTGGAACCATGGTCTTGCATCATTTTTTTCTTTTCTCTATGATGCCAAATTCCCTATCACATGGCATCTAGGAATGTTCTGAAACCAGGAATTTCAAGTCCACTGAATCAAAATGTTTCTTGGCAATAATGTAAATCAGGACCATTAGAATCACCCGATTCTTATTCTGCCCTGCACAGTTATCAGCCCATATTTGTCTAGACACACTCTGATGTTGTAAAAGGAGTCACTACCTTCTCCGCGCCAACAGCTGTGCACATACAACTTACAACATCTAGTGACTACGTTTCCAACTTCGTTTCATTACATACGGACATACTACCTTGTCTGTGCCATTGGCATGGCTATTTACTACCTTCTCAATGGAAAAACTAAAAATTCGAATTTTTGGCAGTTACGACCTTTCCCATGTCAATGCCTCAATTATTTTCGGAATGAAGGTTGGTAAATCCAAAGATATGTCCCGATTAACAGATGAGCATCTTTAGCGCATTGCAGTAAATTCGTTGGAAATAGATTCCCGATTACTTGCAGAAACGAATGCAGATGTTGAATATACCGCAGTGTAGACTATATGAGGCGTCTAGAATCAAAACCCTCCAAGTCCATAAAACAAAATTTGTGGGAAAATGGAAAAAACTGTTTCCATATAAATAAGCAATCTTGGGATATAAACAATGCTTTTATCAAGTATTTTATTATCATTAGATACGTTCAAACAAATTACAAGATTGCCCCTTCATTGAAACTAACAAATTCGTGAGGTTAAATTAGCACCTAACTGATTTTGAAACTGAAAAGTGTATTTGGAGGCTTTTGAAAGTAAGAGAATTAGTTCTAAGCATAAAAATGAGTCAAAAAGGAAAACATTTCAACTTAAACCTTACAAATTATGTAGGCAATGAAACCCAGACATGAAGTATGATTATGCACATGCTTTAAACATAACAGCAGTATAAATTTGAATATATGTTACACTTTTTAAGCTCATGCAAATTTTACACAATATTGTCACATTCCTCTTCCTCCAGATTAACAGTTTCTTCTTTGTCTTCTTATTCTTCACGTTCAATTCTATTTTGTTTTTTCTTGTTACTACCTTTGTAACAACGGTGTCAATTCTATAGTTAAACTCATCTTGCACTGTTATCTGTTCTTTCAATGCAGATCGTCTTAAAATAAATCTTTTACAGGGACTGAACTTAAAATAATAGGAGATCTTAAAATTATGTCCGCCTCTTTCTTCCAGTCTTGAAGAGGTAGGCCTACATCTTCATTTTCAAGCTTAAAGACTGTTCCATGTTTGCCAATAATATCTTTATATTCTTGGGGATCTACAATCACTTCCTTATTTCTTTTTCGTTTACTCCAAATATGCGATCGGGAGGGAGAAATGAATGCCCAACCACAGGAAATGTAATTTACACTTTTTTAATAGTTAGAGGTGCTTCAGTGAGTGGCCATTTAGAGCACATTCCAATCATTGTTGTATTTTTATTTTGTGCAGTAATAAAATTGTCTTATTGCTGATTATCTGATGAAGAGCAGAAAACGGAATGGAACTTCTTTATGGCCAACAAACTTAAATTGTTGGATTTCCATTTACTGCCAACAGCATGATTACAAGCTGGTATAGCTGGAGGGCAAGAGAGGAGTACCGACAAAATTATGTAATTAATTATTAATTGGTAAGAACATTTTTGTAATTCACTGCTCATTCTATCCACCATTTCACTGAATATTATTAGAGTAGAAATTAAACTTAATAAGGGCTTAACCACACAAATAATAAATCAACATCGCACAGCTGAGGAATGCTGGGTAAAGCAGTCCCACAACCTGATTGGCAGAAAGGGACTTCGAGGTTTTTGAAACTAACAATGGCCGAAATTCAGTTGGATCTAGCGGATATTGAAACTAACCCTAACTTTTGTCCAGCATTTTCAGAGGAATCAGCAGATATTGCAGAAAAATAATGCCAGCATCGGATTGGGCATGCGAAGATTCACAGAAAAATAACTTTATCTCATTTTTTTTCTTCGATGGACTTGGCGGGTTTTGATTCTAGACGCCTCATATGGTGAAATATGAAAATGATATTATTATATCATAACTATATTAAATATAATAAATATTGTAATAACTGAATATTGCAGTGTATATTCTTTCCTTTTTCAAATTCAGTTTATGATCCGTATTTCTAAGAGTGTAAGAACTATGCTACGGGCGGTGCTGCAATGTAGTTGCGGAGCCCAGTCAGTACACTGTGTGTGTTACGCAGTGCAGCATCATCCGTGTAATCGGGGCTTTTAGAATTTTGAGCATACCTGGCTTATAGGCTATTGAGAGATTCCAGGAAAAATCGCAATAGATTCTTGACATGCTTGCACAAAATCACGTGTAGAAGCTCAGTTCTTAAAGGCAATCTGACGGTGTTTGACAGACTGACTCAACAGGCATGGAAGTAATGATCTTCAGTGATACGCGCATGTATGCTTAACTGTACAATAAACACAAGTTCAGTTTAGAAATATATTGATTACACCTTGTGTAAGCCTCCGAACAATCTATCCCCGTGTTAGGCGCAGTTAAATTGTGTATTATGCAGTAAGCCCTTCGCTTTGTCTGAGTGTGCCGGGGTCATTTGGAGCTCTTGCAGGTTGCCCGTCCTCACGGTGGCGGCTCCACAACAAGCAACGCTATAATCGATTCCGGGCCCCTCTCCCCAGGCCTTCCAATCGCTGCCGTCTTAACTCGCACACAAACCAACACAACCCCTCGAGTCTGACCCCGAAAAAATTCAATTAACCCTTATATCTGGTCGTCCACACGCGGGCGGCGAAAACGGTCCGAGACACGTCCTCGCAGACGGACAGCATTCTGGTCGCATAGCAACGCTACGTGGATCCGGCGTGTTCCTGTACACAGTTCTAAATATAGGCTGGCTAGTGCAGAGCTCAAGTGGCCGTACGTGTACACAATATTTCGCAAAGTGGACTTGGGGAACGTAAACGTTTAACAAAATATGTGAGTGACGTGTGCAATATTTCCGGTTTTGCACCGTCGCACAGTGGGACGGATTGCGAAGAAAATCTAATATTGATAAATTCGTTTCGAATCGTTGAAAATAGCAAGATGAAGGTAAATTATTATGACTAGGGTACGAATTTTTAAGTCGTTAAAATGTAATTTTAGGTGCCTAAAATAGGCTTAAAAGTGTAGACAGCCGTGGCGAGAACGTGACTCGCGAGACATTGTGGCTCGCAGTGATAGCTGTGCATTTCGCTTGCTTCTAACCTCCGGCAACCCCCACCCTCTCACTCATTGGAGTCAAACTCCGTTCCATTTGTATTTGTCTCTGACCTGCGAGTGGCATATGTCTCTCTCGAAACCATGTACGAAAGTTCCAAGTAGGATGGGAGGACGCATTTTTTTGCTGTCAATATGATGAGAATATTAAATGTATGATTTGTTCACAAGTATTACGAGGAAAACGGTTGTATAACATAAAACGGCATTATACTACATGTTACTCATAAAACATTAGAAGGTTAAGTGTTATCATCATCATCATCATCATCATCTTTGTACGTCGATCCTTTTTCAGCAGATGTACGAATAATGCGTTTAGCTCTTCAATTTGAACTCATCGATTTACTATGTGATGTCAAATGAAAGCTAGATGTAAAGACTTGACAAATGTTGAACTTTTCAAATCTTTGCCAAAAAATAAATATCCGAAGCTTTGTTCTTTCGCTTGCTCTGTTGAAGCCATGTTCGCTACAACTTACGTTTGTGAAAAATTATTTTCAACAATCAAAATAGTAAAAACCAAATTTAGATCACGACGGACAGACAAATATCTTCGTGATCAACTACGACTGGCAGTAAGTGACGTAATTCCTAATTTTGAAACTTTGTCGCAGACATTCTGAAGACAGTTAATTTTAGGTTGTGTTATTGTTCATTTATTGATCATTTCTTTCTTCGTTACATTAGTAAACGTACTAAACATTAGTTTGTAGCCTTGTACTGTACAAAATTATAATTAAGTGGTTGACGTAAGGAAAATGAAAATCCGTTAATAAGTCAGACAGTTGCTTCACTTCCCCTTCGGATGTCCGCCTCCCTCCATAGGTGCTATGCACGTTGCAGATTACACAGTGGCTCGGCGCACGATTACATTTTCGCCACCGCTGGTGTAGAAAATAGTCTCTAAAGAATTGAAAATAGGCTCTAATAAAAAATAATGTTTTCTTTAAAAACATGTTCCAAATCATCACTTCTAGAATTTAATAATTTTAAATGCTTATACACCGTTACCACCACTACTACTAAAAGTACAAGAACAACAAATATCTAACTAGTTATATATAAACTAAACAATTAAATGTGAAAAATAAGTTTCAGACATCTGTAAATTCAGTACACAAACAAGTCAAATATAATCAATTTTTATCAAGTCTTGTCCATCAATGTCCATAATTAGCTTCACAATAAATTAATAATTACTTACTTACTTACTTACAAATGGCTTTTAAGGAAACCGAAGGTTCATTGCCGCCCTCATACAAGCCCGCCATCGGTCCCTATCCTGTGCAAGACCAATCCAGTCTCCATCATCATATCCCATCTCCCTCAAATCCATTTTAATACTATACTCCCATCTACGTCTCGGCCTCCCCAAAGGTCTTTTTCCCTCCGGCCTCCCAACTAACACTCTATATGCATTTCTGGATTCGCCCATACGTGCTACACGCCCTGCCCATCTCAAACGTCTGATTATAAATTAATAATACTTTTTCTAAATTTTCAACTAAAAACCAATACCTTCTGTCACTCAATACAAATTTGTATGCTGAAAATGAACGCATCACATCCACTGAAGTAACAGGAGCGTATTTCAATTTTGACACCAGTTGGACACGAATTTTAGATTGTAAATCCGCGTTCTTCCATGCTAGGATATCTGAAGCAGTACGCAGGTCCTTCAATCATACATTTCTCTACAGAACTTCATTCAGTTTATTCCGTGCTTATTTCCAACAGTACTAGAAACACCTTTGGAATAATTTAATAGTACATTATGCAACGAGCCTATAATGGTAGTAATTAAGACGCGAGTATGTTTATGAAACGAGCGCAAGCGAGTTTCATAATTTTCATACGAGCGTCTTAATTACCATTATAGTCAAGTTTCATACGACTTTTTATGATCGACCATATTTCTAACTTGAAGTTATTCATAGGTATTCATGTTATTCTTATCTGACTGAGGAGCGGAACTGACCTTGTGCAATACCTCGTAAATTATGAGATGTGCGCAGACGCGAAAGTATTGATTTTTTCCGAGAAACAAATGTCGACATTGACCTTGATATAATCTAGAGAGTAAAATAAACATTAATCTTGATATAACCTTAAAATTGAATTAGACATTGAAAAACGAGATGACAAATTGAATTTATTTGAATATTATTTACAATTAACGCTAATTATTATAGTAACAGAACTAGTTGTCTTTCGATTGCATATCCGAGAATAATCGATACTTGCCCTTTCATATTGCTACAATGGTATTTTCTGATTGGTGGAACACCTGAACTTTAATGAATAGGTGTACTTTAATGAGGTCCATTAAAGGGCTGCTACCAGGTGTATAATTACTACATTTCGGCATGGTCGAGCATAAAATACTATTAAACACACCATCTGAGACAAAACCAGGGCAGATAAAATGAAATTTTATAAAGCAATTGCCACTGTGAAACTTGGGCACTCAATAGAACAATAAAAAAAGAAAGCACCGAGTGAAATTCCTGCAGTATGTAGCTGGGTATAACAGAAGAGTTGAAATCAGTAACCTCGAAGAGAAATAAAAAAATTTAACTTAAATGATATAATAATAAGAAAGGAAAATTAATTGGAAAGCCCATATCTTAAGACTCAATCAGTCAAAGATAATGATACAAGCTATGACTTACAGACCCATTGGTAGGAGAGAGATGTTGGTCGACCATGGAGACGATGGGAAGATGACTGTTTCCTGAGTGGACCGGACCTAGTAGTTCAGTCCATGAAGATGATGATTGTAATGGAAGGTTAGGAAGAATGGACAGAGAATGAAAATACAGTATAACCCCGATTTTCCGTCACCCTATTAACCAATTGCTGGATTATTCGACTGTCTTTCTCTCTAGCTTTTTTTTTTTTTTTTTTGCTGCAGAAAAAATGTGAAGTACTGTACATTATATTAGTACGAATTTTTTCTACAGAGTGCTTTTTTTTTTTTACAAACCTTTACCCTTATGCAATATGGTCTACTCTTCGAGAGGCCTAACTTCTATGCAATATGTTTTCCACAGGTGTCAAAAGAAAAAGGGTTGTGTTACGAAAAAAGTGCAAGTAATTGAGTGGTTTGAGAAAAGAGAAACTGTGGTTCATTTCGCATAACAATACGAAATAGGAATTACAACTGAGCACGATTTAATGAAAAATAAATATCAAGTGTAGGCTATAAAGTATGTAAATCTACAACATGAGACCTGAACTATTCCTATCTTTACACAGGCAGTCGTCATGAGTTTCCTTGGTCCTTAAAAATCCGTCATTGAAAACCAGACTTAAATTGGTGAACTTCTGATACATTACCTAGCGTGTTTAAAACACAAGACCACGGAGGAAATTATGAAACTGTAGTATGCACTTTATTTATGAAAACTTTATATATTTTTTTATTTAAATTCAAATATACAGAATAAAGAAATATAATTACAAAACAAACAAGAGATATAGAAATAAAATAATACAAGCAATATAAAAAGAAGATACAGTAGTATTAACAAAATTTGAGACCGAATGAGCAGCGCTCGTGCTCGGTCGCAGTTCAGATATAATATTAAAATAAATAATAATAATAATAATAATAATAATAATAATAATAAATAAGTAAAATAAAATAGGAACTAAAATATAATTACAGCGGCAATGGAATTATATAATATAATATTAACACTAGAGAAGAATAATATCGCACGTGAAAAGTAGGACTAATATATATTTCAAAATTATAGAATACAAATATAATATAGGTTGATTAATTCATGATACGGGTTATCCGGTTTTTTCGATTAACCGCACACTCCACCCCCTTCGTTACCACGGATAATAGAGGTTCTGCTGTACTAAAAAATAAGGAAGGAAACAACGTGAGAAAAAATAAATAAATAGAAAAGGAAAGACATTTCGAAAAAAGGAAGGTTAGAATTTAACTAAACTGTACAAATATATCTGTTTCAGAGTATAGATTGGTACAGAGATATAGTCAAAGTTAAAATTGTCTTGCCAAATCGTTACAAATTTTCTGTCTTGTACAGGGACATCATTTTATTTTTACTTCAATTTTTATTGTACCTGAGTTTTTGAATGTACTTTACTCCCACCCCTTCTACTAATGAAGTTCAACCGTCTCCACACAGATCCAAGACTGCCTATACAGTTATAGTAGCCTTACGGTCATTGTAAACAGTACGTTCCAGAAATATGTTAGCGTTTTCCAGTGACGAAAGAGCTTTCAACATTGAATCATTTTCGCACAGTACCTGTGCGAAAATGATTCAATATTGAAAGCTCTTTCGTCCATTTGCCTACGTCGTATCCCGGTTTCCCCCACCAGCTTTTATTCTCCAGGTAGTGGCTGGGCTCTCTTAGCTCCTTTCTCAGAACATTAATTTCTGTTAGCAATTGGACGTCTACGTAATATTATACAACTGTTTAAAATAATTCAAATAAAAGGGTCTTGTTAAGTAATTAATTGCCCCGTGATTTTCTCTCTTTCTACGACCCTACGACATAACCACTTGGACGGTCAGTAGATAGTATGTCTGAGTAATTTTATCTTTTCGGATCGGGCAGAAGTGAAGATTGAATGTATAGTACCTAAGGTACCCTTTTATAGAGTAGGTACGGAATTATTTCAACATGAGTTACTAGTACGAAGAAAGAAACTGGTAATTGCAATTAGGTACAATAGTCTATAGTGCGATAATATGCACATTAGAACTGAAGCCTGTATCGAAATGAACGGCCACCATTTTCAAAAATATGTTTAAATATCCATATTATGATTATTTTTCAATTTAACTTCATTCTCTATATTGTACGCTAATGTGCTGTAGACAGTATAATATACACTGCATAATGAATACGTTCGCATGGACAACTCAGTTCGTGAGTAAAAACACTCATTGTTAATACTGTACTGTATTTTGATTAAACAAAAACCTAATGAAAATGATCAAACTCAAAAGCGATATATTTCCTAGTTTACGTAAATGGATGAACTACTTTTCTTCCCTCCTATACCTAGTAAAGTGATTTGTTTATATATTACGCCAGTATCATCGAACTCCAGTCGTGGAACGGGGTAGCAAACGGCGTTGATCCAAAAGTATAGGCAAGTTAATATTAAAAATGTTAGTAAAAATAAAATGATGTCCCTGCACCTCAAACATAGACTTTTACGTTAAATTTCATCTGTTGTTTGCTATAGTGTACTAAGAATTAATTTTCACAGCTGGCGATTCTAACCGAACTTTTTGTTTCCAGACAGGATGACCATTGTTGAAACTCGCAAGGTAGTTCAACCGCAGCGCTGAGTGTCCAAGCTGAAACTGGGTCAGGTGGTCAGAGGCGTCTAAAAGTCAGTTTAGCACGTCCACCAACGTTTCAGCGTCGTGTTAAGTCTGATATCTGAAGCCCATAATCACAATCTGATAACGAGACGGCTACAGGCCTTTTGGGTCTTATTGATCTTCATTTGTTTATGACGCCAGGCCTTCCCTAAGTGAACCATTGCACAGTTATGATGGCTTCAAGAAGCACAACTGAAGAGGTGGAACCATGTTCTCAAGTCACTCAACACCTTACGAGACAATTAGTTTTAAAATAAAGCTCAAAGAAAGGGTTTGAATATACAAGGTGTTTCGAAAGTAACTGAAATTGAATGAAGGGACAAAAAGCTCAGACACGTCACACCTTGTATTTGGAAATAAATATTCTTATCGAAACAAAATATTTTTGCGACTATTCTGTGGGTTATGACGTAATCGACAACATTTTATATGACTATCTATAGTTCCTAACACCATCTAAAAGAGCATATTTTGTATATAATATTACATTTTTTTAGCACAGAAGCATTATCATTATGGTTACTACGTTAACAATTTTATTGAACTGAGCACAATGTATCCATTTATTTATTTTTTTATTTTATTTATTTATTTATTTATTTATTTATTTATTTATTTATTTATTTATTTATTTATTTATTTATTTACTTATTTATTACCATCATAAGACATAAGACAAATTGCATTATAAACTTTTCAATTTTCAATTCAGGAATCCGCCCTTGTGCACGAGTTCTGTTCTTTCAGAAGTGAGCTATAAGTTTTTTCTGTTTATATTATGTTTTGTTACAATTATTAGCAAAATAAATAAATAAAATAAAATAAGAAATTTATTTGTATATTTATTCATTATTTTCATTTATTCATTACTTTCATATATTTATTTATTTACTTCTTAATTTATATATTTATTTAATTATTTATTCAGTCAGCCATGTGTTTATTTATTTATTCATTTATTTATTACCTTCATTTATTTGCTTATTTATTCATTATTTTCATTTACTTATTACTCTCATTTATTTATTTATTTATTTTATTTATTTGCTTATTTATTCATTATTTTCATTTACTTATTACTCTCATTTATTTATTTATTTTATTTATTTGCTTATTTATTTATTTATTTATTTATTTATTACCTTCATTTATTTGCTTATTTATTCATTATTTCCATTTATTTATTACTCTCATTTATTTATTTATTTATTTATTTATTTATTTATTTATTACCTTCATTTATTTGCTTATTTATTCATTATTTCCATTTATTTATTACTCTCATTTATTTATTTATTTATTTATTTATTACCTTCATTTATTTGCTTATATATTCATTATTTCCTTTTATTTATTACTCTCATTTATTTATTTATTACCTTCATTTATTTGCTTATTTATTCATTATTTCCATTTATTTATTACTCTCATTTATTTATTTATTTATTTATTACCTTCATTTATTTGCTTATTTATTCATTATTTCCATTTATTTATTACTCTCTTTTATTTATTTATTTATTTATTTATTTATTTATTACCTTCATTTATTTGCTTATCTATTCATTATTTCCATTTATTTATTACTCTCTTTTATTTATTTATTTATTTATTTATTTATTACCTTCATTTATTTGCTTATCTATCCATTATTTCCATTTATTTATTACTCTCTTTTATTTATTTATTTATTTATTTATTTATTTATTCATTTATTTATTTATTTATTTATTACCTTCATTTATTTGCTTATCTATTCATTATTTCCATTTATTTATTACTCTCTTTTATTTATTTATTTATTTATTTATTTATTTATTTATTTATTTATTTATTACCTTCATTTATTTGCTTATCTATTCATTATTTCCATTTATTTATTACTCTCTTTTATTTATTTATTTATTTATTTATTTATTTATTACCTTCATTTATTTGCTTATTTATTCATTATTTCCATTTATTTATTACTCTCATTTATTTATTTATTTATTTATTACCTCAATTCATTTGCTTATTTATTCATTATTTTCATTTATTTATTACTCTCATTTATTTATTTATTTATTTTATTTAGTATTTGCTTATTTACTTGTTTATTTTTTATTTAATTATTTATTCATTCATCAATCTGTTTATTTATCATTTATTTAATCTGACACGATTAAGTACATAGGGCATTTATTCAAATAAAAATAAAGTAATTCTACTTAATACGGAATAAAATATTGTACTTTTTTAATTCGTAATTCTACGACGCTTTATCAACTGCGATGTTTATTTAGCATCTGAGTGAGATGAAGGTGATAGTGCCAGTGAAACGAGTCCCAAGGTCCAGCGCCGAAAGTTACCCAACATTTGCTCTGAATGGGTTGAGGGAAAATTCCGGAAAACCTCAACCAGGTAACTTGGGCAAAAATGTTTCACGTATTGGTTTCTTAAACGTCTCAACTCATCCGTTTCGACCCATGTAACGTAAGTAATTATTTCGAGGACTAGCGAAAACATGGCCGAGTCAAAATTAATTAATGCAGAAAAAGTATCCGAAATGTGATTTGACTACTATTACTATTATTATTATTATTATTATTATTATTATTATTATTATTATTATTATTATTTGTTTTGATATTTGATTTCATGGCAATAAAATTAATAAAGGTATATTATCTGAGCCGTTCAGAGCAGAAGCGGTGTAAGTCAAAAATGGGTAATGAGGGTTAAAGTAAACATTCTGTAAAATACAGCGCAAAGTAGCTATTAATATTCAATTTATTTAAACTATTAGTAGTCAGTGGATAGCAAGAAGGACATATTAATTGCTACTTTGTGCTGTATTTTACAGAATCTCTACTTTAAACCTCATTATCCAATTTTGACTTACACCACTTCTGCTCTGAACGGCTCAAATGTTGTAATGATTTGAAGTAAAACACCTCATAAGTTAAACCTCCTTGTAATCCCTACATTCAGATTTACTTCGTGATACAAGGCAGCTCTGTATTATTAGTGAATACAAACTTACTCAATGTGATAGTTAAATTACCTACTTATTCTGCGTAACTATGTGAGAAAGGGGCTCAATAATTAACAAGAACAATATTTTTTCCCCACACCTCCTCACTGCTTCAATTATTATTTATAGACTTGTGAATCATAAATCGATTGCCACGCCGCTGTTTCAGTAACTCGCTACTAAATATAGATGAACTCTCTGCATACAAGATATGATCACACTTTCTACTTCCATTTATTTCATCGTGGGATGTGTAATATTATATTCCTCTTTTTACTGTTATCGGATAAAAATTTTGGCAAACATTTCATATAAAACTTCAATTATTTCTGTTTATTTTTTCTCTCTCTCTATACCGTATATAGGGGATATTTTTTTCACGCGTTCCAAGGGTTGAATTTCGTGGTTCATTTGTTTCGAATAAAAATTGAGGCAGTTTTCTCGGTGTTTTGGCGTCGTCAACTATTTTTCCACGGCCCTCTTGTCAAAGGATCTAAGAGACGCCTGCGTTTGAACAGAGAGAGAGAGGAAGATGAAAAAAAGAAGAGAGATGATCTGGACAAGACATAAATGTGGAAGTAATTGGAAGAAAAAGGAAGGAGCATCGTCTTGATGTGGAGGACACGATAGACGAGGGAGAATCTGGAGGGAGTTGAGCAGTGATGAAAAGGAAAGTCGGAGAACGAATAGACAGTTGAATAACGCAATCGTGTTCTACATACAGGAAGAAGAGAGCTATTGGTTTTTCGTTTTTATACGTTATTTTCCATACTATTCACATAACTTCTGAAAATATTCATTGATTTTATGCAACATGATGATATGACTGAATGCCCGTTAGATAATAATAATAATAATAATAATAATAATAATAATAATAATAATAATATATTTTAGCTGGCAGAGTTAAGGCCGTAAGGCCTTCTCTTCCACTCAACCAGCAAAAAGTATACATACATACATATATATGAACTTACAAAAAATTCAACAATTTGATTTAGATAAGAGTTACATGTATACAAGAGTTATTTATGAATTAAACAACAAAATACTATGAACTATTAATTAAACACTGAAATAAACTGTGTAGCAGAATTAAACTAAAATACATAGAATGTTAATATATTTCAAATAATGTTAGATAATGGAAAGAGATTATTATGAGACAATTTTGAAAATACAGCACTATCAGGATGCATATCTAAAGGAAGGAGTAACAATGTAGACAGTGATAGTTTAAGTCAGTATGATTGGAGTGAAATGCTAATAAGGTTATCTTTTAAGCTGTTTTTAAAACTGTTTATTGTCTTGCAGCCCCCAATACTTTGTGACAGGGAATTCTATTGTCGCGAGGTGAATACTGTAAAAGATGATGAATAACGAGATGTTCTATGAAGAGGTATACTTAACGCGCCACAGATGTGATCTGGTATTTACGTCCTGGTTAGAGTATAGATAAGAGAAACGAGACGAAAGGTAATTTGGTGTTGAAGTGTACAGAATTCGAAAGAGTAAAGACAAAGAGTGTAAAGTTCTACGTTCTTTAAGTCGGAGCCACGAAAGATTTGCGAAGGACGGTGATATGTGATCATATCGTCGGATGTTGCACACGTATCTGACGCACATATTCTGAACTCGCTGTAACTTGACTGACAGTTCAGAACTTAGATCACTTAACAGAACGTCACAATAATCGAAGTGCGGCATTATTAGGCCTACTTGTAATTATGGTGCAAAATTAAAAAAGAATTCAGGTCTACAAGATACGATTATACAGGATGATTCACTTAACTTTTTCACCTACGAGAATATTTTAACTGTTGCTGCTACTTGCTATGCACAATACGACAAATAAATATTATTAAATAATATCGATGGGGGCATCTGATACATGTAATGATTAGGGCTAGGAAGTTCGTACCAAAATATAGTTTTCAGGTAGCACCAGCCACGCAGATAGATTACGACGGCTCTATTGCATTAGCTGTCTTCCGTGTATACTATACTCTGTCCACATATAAAATTCAGAAGTGCCGTATATTCGCAAGTGTGGACAGATGACATTCGTAACTACAGTACAGCAATATGCACAGTAGAGAAGTAGTTTCATTACATGCTAACATTCACAGTGGAATTGTGGTTTTTAACATGGCAGAATTTAAATTTTCCAATCAAACGAAGTAGAATCCAATACTTCAAGGTTTACTGATAATCATAATTAGATCAAGAAAAGGGGGAAAATTTTACTGGAAATTATGTAATATCAAAATATAATCTACAAAACAAATATTAATTCAGGAACACTGCTATGAAATTATATATATTGTATATACAGGGTGTTTCCGAGGTGGTGTTACAAACTTTCTGGGATGATGGCGAAGGGTACATGTATCAATTTGAGATAAGGAACCCTGGTCCGGAAATGACTGAGTCGAAAGTTATAAGTAAAAATAGTTATATGGAAATGTAATTGTAATTTCGCACCACGTGCCCTCCTTCCCTTAACCTTTGGAACAATCGTGGAAAGATGGTATGGGCCGGATGTCTCCTACGTGGGTACTTGTCCCGATACAATCTGTGAGTTTGTCTACTGTTCCCATCGGCTCATCCGTATTCGAAAATCAGGTCTGCTTATTCCGCTCTCGTGTACTCCTCCATTTCATTAGGACTGATCGACTGGACACTGCAACTTGTACACATACACTGCTGTCCACAGACGTGCATATCAGGACCGACCATGTCCGTTACACATTACGCTATCTGCATTGCTTTGGTGTAGTTTCCTGTCCCCACCCTCAGACAGCGCACTGAATGGAATACTGTAAGTAGACAACGTAAACAACGCCAAATGAATACAGTATGTGTAAGATGTACAGATAAACACACATAAATAAGGTGTACAGAGGAATAAAATTATTTCATTTCCACACAACTATTTTTGCTTGTAACTTTCAACTCGGTCATTTCCGGACGAGGGTTCCTATCTCAAATTGATACATGTGCCCTTCCCCATCATCCCTGAAAGTTTGTAACACCACCTCGGAAACACCCTGTATATATGCTGCCAGTAATGAAGAAATCATATTAAGGATCTTATTGCTCTTAAAATTTAGTCACATTAGGAAATGGTAAACTAGAATAAAGACTGAAAAACTTAATTATAACAAGGAGGAGAAGTGGCCTATAAATTTGCGTAGAGTCCTTCCATTCCGGAAATCTCGCTCTTAAAAACCATATCCCTCGGTAAGGTTGGAACCTGTGAACTCAGGGTTTCATAGCAAGCTTGTTGATCCTCTAAAACTGATAACGGTATTCGGGTGAAATGCGGTTTTTCATTTTTACTATACAAGTCATAAAATTTAAATGCTCAAGATAAACTGCACTGTTTATTTTTAAGTGTATACATTGTATTGACTATTGCTTCTCCATTACATTTTTTAGCCATCCTTTCACAAAGGAGTGGCAGAGATTGATTGGAATCAGATATTCTACTCGGTGGCTGAAATGTCTCTTTCGCGGCAAACTTTTCAAGACGGAGTGGGAAACTTTTCTCTTTTCCCGAAACAGTGCAACAGCTTCACACCCGGATTAGTTTATTGTCTCGCTTAGAAACTTAATAGAGTGATTTTTCAACGCTCCGAAAACCATCTTTCATTTTGATAGCCCATAACCAGAAAACTTTCCTTATAAAGACTTTTCTTAAGACGAGGCACAAGCCAGACTTCTACTGTATCCATGGTAACTCCCATCACATGCAGTTAATCGATTCTCATGTGTTTCGAATACGAAGTTTTGTTTCAACGGAAATATTGTCGTTCATTATCAGTGTTTTATTTACTCTTATTACGTTATAGTACATACAGAGTGATCGAAGAAAAGTGAACTTGGATTTTGTAACAAGACTTGGGAAGAACTGTAAAAGTGTTTATGCTCGACCATGCCGAAATGTATTAATTATACACCTGGTAGCAGCTCTTTAATGGACCTCATTAAAGTACACCTATTCATTAAAGTTCAGGTTTTCCACCAATCAGAAAATACCATTGTAGCAATATGAAAGTGCAAGTATCGATTATTCTCGGATATGCAATCGAAAGACAACTAGTTCTGTTACTTACTACAATAATTAGCGTTAATTGTAAATAATATTCAAATAAATTCAACTTGTCATCTCGTTTTTCAACGTCTAATTCAATTTTAAGGTTATATCAAGATTAATGTTTATTTTACTCTCTAGATTATATCAAGGTCAATGTCGACATTTGTTTCTCGGAAAAAATCAATACTTTCGCGTCTGCGCACATCTCACAATTTACGAGGTATTGCACAAGGTCAGTTCCGCTCCTCAGTCAGATAAGAATAACATGAATACTTATGAATAATTTCAAGTTAGAAATATGGTCGAGCATAAAAAGTCGTGTGAAACTGACTATAATGGTAATTAAGACGCTCGTATGAAAATTATGAAACTCGCTTGCGCTCGTTTCATAAACATACTCGCGTTTTAATTACTACCATTATAGGCTCGTTGCATAATGTACTATTGTAGTTTTGTAGAAGTGAACAGAATACAGAAATTAACTTCAGCGGAGGTTTAACTATGATGAAAAGTGTGAATGGATATATTTAGAAGAATTTACGAGAAGGCAGAAATATTAAGGTGAATAATAATTGTGACTTAAAAATGGACTATGAAAAAAGAATTATAGTAACAATGTTGAGTTAATTTAATAGCAGTATCAGTATCAATATTAGTTTATTGTCATTAGGGAGCAACCACTTGACATATCTTCGAGATATTAGTATAATTGGAGGCAAATATAAATAGTTATGGTGTGAAGTAAATACAGAGATGTGAAAGCACATCATAACTTTTATTGATGTTGTTAACATAAAATATCCATATCATGGCGAGTATGAATCTATGATACGAATAATCAATTAAGAGTATGCTAAAGGCATAAGTCTATATTTCCTCTTCATACGAAGCGAAATTCAGAAATTAGTCCCAGACCACAAAAAAAAAAAAAAATTCATTATGGTTCATTCAAAGTGTATCGTACGTGTGTATCAGCGGTGACCAAAGCGAGTGTCGTGATTACATCGTGTAAACACAGACATTCAAACGGGTACGAGGAGTTTCCAGTGCATTACTGTGTGTTTTATTCACGTACTGAAGGCAAGCAGTGGCGGTATCATGTCGCTCTATAAACTCTGTCTCTACAAGCAGTAAGAGGTGGTTTCGTAAAGAATGAGAAGAACTTATTTGTTGTTCTGTCGGACAAAATGTAATGTCTTTACTTTGCTCAGCGTTATTAATTGTCACGCTGAATAATTTATTATTATTATTATTATTATTATTATTATTATTATTATTATTACTGACCACTAAGTATGTGTTTCTATAATTCTTCTGTACGTGCATGAATATTGATATTTTTAGATCTTCTCCTTAGAAGAATAAAATTATTAGGTTTTATCTCAATTTTAATCTTATAAATCTTTAGATGAAGACAATTATTTATTAGTTATTCATTTAATAATAATATTGTAGAAAAACCGATTCAATATTATGTGCCAACGAACTGTTAAACGCCAGGAATTGACATGTCTTAAGTCATAGCCAGAAAGCGAAAGATGAGATAAACAAATGTAAGGGAGTCAGCTACCTAATGGGGTTTGAAATACCTCGTGCTCTAAAGCCTTTTAATAGAACAGAATTTCTCAAAAGAGTAATGATTAAAGAGCTTAAATAACTTGTCCATAAGAAATGTTTAATTTTGAAAAACTATAAATTTCTCGACCAAGTATCGAGAGAAGAATTTAGAAAATTCCTGATTATATTCAAAAGATAGGTTAAAAAAAGAAGCAAGAAAAATGGTATATTATTCACTGACTCTTGATGACACCAGTGACATTACTGATACAGCAAAGGTTGAGATTTTTATCCGCGGGATTGATCAAGATGTTAGTACAGGAACCACCACTGGTTGTAGTTTTCATGCCAAGTACCTTCCCTCCGTCTCCTTACTTCATAGGCTGTCTGTCGCATGTAATCACTGCAGCTCGAGTTTCGGTATATATGATCACTTTAACATTGCATAACTCGCGATTACAAATCAAATGAGTGGTCGCAGAAGTCCACAGCTGCTCTCGATGCCGAGATATTGCTGAGAGAAGCAGCGTGGAACTGCTAATTTTATAAGCAAATACGGCGCCGCCATACCCATAGCGAGGGGAGGTGGCGTCATTTGGCGTGATCACAAAGTTACATTGGTTTATGGTCCAATTAGTAATAACATTTAGCATTTGAAATTCTGTCATTTTTTGTTTTACCACGGATCCCGGAACGATTGCCTATACTCTGTGCGGGGAAAGACGTATTCTGCGTCCAAAATCATTCGCAAAGTGTAGTAAGCCAGTAGCGGTTGGTGTGCTAGCCTTCGGACTCCTTCGTAGCGAAGGAAAGAAAAAAAAAATCACCTAGATTCAATGGAACGTACTTTATGAAACTGGAGTAACATTACGTAGGTATTAGTCTTGCAAGCTTTAAACAAGTGTGGCATTTTTTTGGAATTCATTACATCCAATATAGGCCTAGCATGAACAAATATATTTATTAGGATGTTGCGTGACGTGTAGATTTCAAACATTTGTTTTGTATTATCTATATTATTTTGTGCGAGATCGTGCGTATTTGCTTGGTTTCCGCACAAAACCAATCCGCGGAAAGTCTAAAATTCCACATTCAGTATTCCCAACCTAACACACATAACAATTTCCCTCTTCTTACCGCTTAAGTGACATATTGATTTTACTGCTTTAGGCTTTTAACATATTATTTTTAGAGACGTTCAATATAGTCATAATTATAAATTGGAAACTTACCACTGCAATTTCACCTAAATTGCACTCTTAATTATTGTTTTTAAATATTTGCAAAAATTAAGTAAAGTCTACAACTCCACTAAAGTTACTGCATTCGTGATGCAAGTAACATTAAGGAAGCCGTGAAAAAATCAACAGGATTCCAGACTCATCATAGACTGGGGGGAAAAAAGACAGACGTATATCACGGCCTGCTGGAGTATAGTAAACACTGAAAACATTTTAAAGCAACAATGTTGAAGATATATATATATATATATATATATATATATATTTGCAAATTTGTCGTCATTGAACAGAAACCAAAATGGAGATTTCATTGCAACTAATTAGAAATTCCTCTTTCAGGTATGTAATAAACGATCTTCGCACAAAATAATGTACGATACACGAGCGGTATGTTTTCTTTCAACTCTCGGAAATTAAAAAGGCTCAACTATGTTTCGCTTTTTCAAACTTTTCCTCGAACATGAAAATTTCAACATACCGCTCTTGTAACGCATATTACTATTCTCGACAGGAAGCAATGGTTCGTAGCCAAGTCTGAACAGTTATGTAACTCTTATCAACATTTCAAAGAGCGAGGTCATAGTTAACGGTTAGTGCAACAACTTCATTAACAAATGACACCACAACTGATCTTCCAGACTAATGTGTGCCAGAGTTCCTCATTAAGGCAGGTTTAATTGCTTTATACGGAACAAAGCAACTATTGCCTGTGATAAAGATATAGCCCCTGCTTCCACGAAACCGAGACACAATGACATTAGATGCAAGACATTAATCAAAGGAAAGATAATATTCTTTGTCAATACAACTTTCACTTCTGAAATGAATTGCCGTAACACAAACTTTAATAATAATAATAATAATAATAATTATAATAATAATAATAATAATAATAATAATAATAATAATAATAAATAAGCATTTGCGGTGCGACGGCCCTAGGACGTCCAAAGGCCTACCAATCAACTACTAAGCTCATGTCCATGTGACTCAGTGGAGGTGAACGATCATCAGGTGCAGGTATTTATGGAGATTAATGTTAACAATCGTGTTTTTTTATTTTGGTGTCGGCGGAGATTGTTGGAGATTGATTTGTATTCTTGGCGGAGATTAATGGAAATTTTGGAAAATACAATTATTTTGGAATTGGCGTATTAACTCGGTATGAATATTACTTTCCAAATAATTAACATTAAAGGTTCGTTGGATTCTGGTAAAGGTGTGGTATGGGCAATATACAATATTTGTTGAATTGAGACTGTATTTAACACACATTAAGTAAAAACTAAAAAACACTTTCAGCCCTCAAATTAACACTTTCAAATTATTAGTGAAATGTTGAATTCTCCGTCTTTTGAGTTCACTATTGTAATCAAAACACCTGGAATACCATGTAATGTAATCTACTTGGATATATAACAAGTTCAAGTGAAAAAAAAAATCCTAAAAAACTCAGAATATGAAATTCGCTATAAAACGACGCAATAGTAATAATTCCGAATTGTTCATTTTACTCTATTTTGCGATTTATCGCGATTGTTTTATCCGCATATTATTAATCAGAATCACTTAATTCGTAAACATTATTAAAAATCTTTTGTATATCTATTATGTTGTGATTTTCGCGATCTCCATAAATACCCGGCCCTGACGATCATCCAACCAGTACATAGATCTTAAAACTGTAAATAATACTTTTGA
Organism: Periplaneta americana; assembly: GCF_040183065.1. Lineage (NCBI taxonomy): Eukaryota > Metazoa > Arthropoda > Insecta > Blattodea > Blattidae > Periplaneta > Periplaneta americana. The sequence continues at coordinate 16,522,079 of NC_091122.1, read as the reverse complement.
AATTAATTATTGCCAGAAAAACCGAAGTGTTAAGACAGCTTAAAAATACACAAACCAATATGCTTGCTTTCATACACACATACACGCGTACATAAGCACACATGCACACATACATATTCTATATACATACTCGTGCATGTACCAAGTACAGTATACCGCATGATTCAATAGCCCGTGCAAGAATTTAAAAGGATAACATATTATGAAAACACAACGAATATATATATATATATATTTTTTTTTTTTAGGACGGAATAACATCGCGTCGTTACTGCGTCTAGAGGAGGTACCTTTGGCACTGAGGGACGGTAATTAGTTTCAACATGATAGTTGCCCAGTGGATTTAACACGCATCATTCTTAATTTCCAAGAAGGTGGATTGGTCAAGGAGGACCTGCTGCCTGGTCATTAACATCACCAGACCTCAACAGCCTTGATGTTTTCCCCTTGGAGTCACATGGGTATGTTAGTATATGCTACACCAGTGATTGACGAGGGGAAAGTAACAGGATTATGGTCGCACTGAACAAGATTCGTTCTAATCCTGAGATCTTTGCGAGTCTGACAATAAAATGATTCGTCGTTGTGAGGTCTGTTTACAGGTCAATGATTATTATTTTGAACACGTCTTGTAATTGCACACCGGGTGTGTAGAAAAACGCTGTGATAATAATTACGTTATGTGCGGCGCAGCTGTCCCGAATTTCGAGTTGCCTACCGTGCTAAAGATGCTACACAGACTTAACGTTGTTAGGAAAAAAATATATTATTTATACCCTCTGCCACATTTTAAAATTTTTGTATGGGCGTTTGGATCACCCTGTATATAGGTGCACATATATGCATAGATATATTATATGGTATACATACACATGCAATACATACGTACTTGAGATTCTTATGATCATTTCATAAAGATGTTTGTTCCAGAATTTCGCGTTAATAGTTATTGCTACAAGTATGTTTCTTTCACAGTCTGAAGCAGATAGGTCCTAGCTAGTCTATGTAACGTACTGCAGCTTCTGTCGGCGTTCATAAGTTATATTTCTCAACAGAACTCGCGCTGTTGCAATTTGCGCTACTTGTGAGAGCTGCCATGTCCATGTTTACCGTGAATAACGTCGTCATAGCAACGCTCTAGTCGGGATTATCTTATGCCTCGTCCCATGCACGTGAAGGTAGAGTGCGGAGTAAGCAGTCCAGCTGCCAGACCACATCAATGTTCATGACGTCCTCAAAATTCATGCTAGAGTTTATAAAATTGTCTCATTTTAAAATGAGAAATTAGGAAAACGATTCGTTCCAGTGACACTTAATTGAAGCATACAATAACGGACACCGATAGATTTCTCCATGTAATAGTTCATGTTATTACCAAAGCTCGGAACTTGGGGACTTGTGTGTCGTGTGCATGAGTAAGGTTACAGGTACAGCTGTCAAAAAAAAAAAGTGGCCGCACTCGTGAACAGAGAATATTTTCAAAGTCCACTTCGGGTCGCGGCGATGTTACACGATGCATGTGCTTGTACAAGCAGTTCCGGAACTATGAAAGTGTTCCATATCTGCGCCTCGTAGACCAGCGGTAAAGTGCTTGTTTAATGATTCAAAGGTTGCGGGTTCGGGCCTTCTTCAAGTTTTCATTTTATTTTTTAATCGTTCTTTAGCGATGTAAATGCTATTCAAATTATCATTTATATTCAGTTATCGTTCTTTATGGATATCACGTTATTTATATTTTGTTATCCTTCTTTAGAGATATGAATAAAATTCAAGTCATCATTTATATTCTGTTATCGTTTTATAACGATATGAATAATAATTATTACTATTGTAGCTACAGTATCTCCAATGGGGGTTAGCCCTATTTTACATATGTATGTTAGGGCTATAGTTTTATACATAAAAAAGATAAGCATAAAGAGAAATGGAAAAGAAAATTAAATTAGCTTACGCGATGTAAACAAAACATAAACAATCCGTAAATTAGGCATTGCGATTGCAAAACAAATATCAGGTATCAATTTTAAACATACAAAAACATTAACAACACACATACGTAACACTTCTATAACACAAATATGCAGCTTTCCGTACCATACATCATAAATTAATACACAATAGTCACACAAACACAATCAAACTATAATTACGACATTGCGACGACATCAAGCATCCCATAACTGAATCACATACATAACAAATCAAGCATCCGTTACAACACATACACTTCAACATAGTAACCACACTTTTAAAAGTTACAAATTTGGCTCCAAGAAGAATAAATAGGACACTGTTACTAATTACTATTCTTCTACAATTTCTTAAATACATCTGTAATAAATCTGTGAAATTCCGATATGAATAATATTCACGTTTTTTATATTCTGTTATCGTTCTTTAGCGATATAAATAATATTCAAGTTATCATTTATATTCTGTTTTCCTTCATTAGCATTATAAAATAATATTCAAGTTATTTATATTGTTATTGTTCTTTCGCAATATAAATAATCTGTATTTTATGTAAGTAATTATTATAACAAAAATAACCATCTTTCTTTGTAAAATAGGTTATTTTATTTAGATAATTAAATACGTATTATATAATATCTTATACTAATTAAACAAACCGATATTTATCATTTATATTCTGTTATCGTTCTTTAGTGATACTGTATAAATAATATTCAAGTTATTTATATTTTAATCGTTCTTTAGCGATATAAATAACATAAATTTAATATTAGGTTTAGAAAAATCGAGTTGCATAATACTGCTATTAGCTTTTCTTTCTGTATTATTACATTATACTATCTTGAACCACAATAAAATGAAAAGGAGTAACGAGGAATTGAACCCGAGACGTTGACATCTAAATTTCGACGTTCGTTCGCTGAGCTACGAGAGTAAAAGTGTGGAAACATTTTCGGAAAAATTGGCCCAATCACACTCTAAGATTTTCTGATGATTCGTAGAAGCTTTGCGGGGGGCAAAGGCTAACTGAGATTTCCCGGTCTCTGATCGGGTCATACATCCTGATAGAATTAATATTTAACTCTTGCCGTGACATTCGGTGAAGTCCGGGCCCAATTAGTCAAATCCACTCTCCTCATCTCCACGCTTGGGCCCCCTGGAATTTAATGAGATGCGAAAGAGATAGTGGTGTGCGGAAAGCAACGGGATGTTACCGCATTTAGGCCTATCCTTCCCAAGAAAAACTGCAAACATGAACCAAGGAAGCTTTTAATAGAAGAAGAAGGATCTTCTGCGGACCTCTGGAAAAATAACTAAGGAAGAGACTAGTGAAGTGCTTTGTGTGGAGTGTGGCATCGTATGGGGAAGGAACATGGGCATTACGACGAAATGAAGAGAAACGAATTGAAGCATTTGAAATGTGTATGTGGAGAAGAACGGTGCGTGTGAAGTGGACAGACAGAATAAGAAATAAAATTGTGTTTGAAAAAGTGAGTGAAGAAAGAATGATGCTGAAACTGATTAGAAAGAGAAAAAGGAATTAGTTGGGTCTCTGGTTGAAAAGAAGAATAGACGACATTAGGATATGTGGATCATATGCGGAGACTAAGAGGAAGCCAGAAAATAGGAAAGATTGGAGATTGCTGGGTTTGAAATGAAAGACCTGCCCATGGACAGAACACATGTATGTATGTTTAGAATGCCTGGAATATCGTGTCTAACAACAGTCGCTATTTGCAAAGACTAGTCAATTCCATGCCCACTCGACTGCAAGATGATCGAGATAAGAGGAAGATAGACTAAATATTGAATTGTGGCTTTTTGTTTTGTTTTTTGAACGCTTAATTGTTTGAATGTTTTAAGGCCGACGCCAGTAAGTTTGTTTTGTTTATGCCACGAAAGATATTTTTATTGAGAATAAAATCTTTTTTCTTTCCATTTGCAGCCACAATATCATAATGATAAAGACCTGGCATAATATATTAATGAACCTGATGTTAATTATTAAACTAATCGTAAAAGAGAAAGGAGCCATTATGTATAGTTTGTCTCTCTCAAAAACAGAACAAAAAATAACATAAAAAGCACGAGTTTGTAGTCGAACGCAGGACCTCACGAATAAGAGGCCTGAACGCTACCATTACGCTATTGAATAACACACAAAATACTTCAATTATAACTGTAGATATCAGGCAACGTGGTCCAACAACATATAACATCGCCTGTCTCCGAATTGTAACGAAGATACCCGAAGGGAACTTTGTTTCAAGAGAGCGGCCACTTTTTCTTTTGACAGCTGTACAACACAAAGCTCACGCTGGAAGTACTCAGGGACAGTCGTATGTGTTAAGAAAGTGGTCACATCGAATAACAGGTACACGGATGGGATTTCGAAGCCAGTGACATTCAGAGAATTACAGGTAAACGGTCTGTTTAAAGAATTAGAAAATACGTGTTAGCCTATTATAGAGTTTAAAAATACATTTTTTTTTTAACTTTTGTTACAGAATTTCATCGAGGAATTCGGAGAAGATACATTATTTGCTTTCGAATGGAGAGTTTATATTTTGTAAGTTGTGCCACACACAAACTAGAGGCATTCATTGAAAGACATTGCAGTCCCTTAAATTGGTGAAAAATTTTTCCATAGTCAAGTCGTAGAGGGATCTGCCCTAGTAGTGACACACAAATTGAAAACTATTTTCCAGAAAAATTGAGGATATACTTATCTTTCTCAGATACCAGATCAGCTAGCAACTGCTCAAAATCGAACGAAAACAGTGGCAGTGAAAATATTCAGTATTGTAAGTTTGCTCCCAACAATTCATGTAACGTGGAAATAATTTTTTCTCGTTTCGTATCATGTTTAACTAACAGACGAAGAAGTTATAGGTTCGAAAATCTTGGAATGTACGTAGTCATATACTGTAATAAAATGTACAGAGGAGAACAGTAAAGTTCAAATATTTCTCATGAAAATTAAGCTTTCAGGAATAACTCCCTGTAAAGTTAATTTGAATAATTTCGAGGGAAAAATTGTTCCGGGGCCGGGTATCGAACCCGGGACCTTTGGTTAAACGTACCAACGCTCTCCCACTGAGCTACCCCATGTTTATTTTTATTATATATTATAGGCTATGCCATAAAATTACGTGTTTCAACCTACCGTAATACTATCAATATGTTGTTCCATCATACCTGACAGTACCTCCGTGCTGGAAGCGGGAGTTTGTTGATATTGGAGTCCGGTCGCTTAACCACGTGTAAAGACACAAGTCCTCAAGTTCCGAGCTTTGGTTATTACCCAACCAAGTATAGTGTAGAAGACGTAAGGCTCACATGTATACGGAAGTCGCGATCATATATCTACAGGGTGTTTCCGAGGTGGTGTTACAAACTTCCAGGGATGATGGGGAAGGGCACATGTACCAATTTGAGACAAGGAAGCATGGTCCGGAAATGACTGAGTCCGAAGTTACAAGAAAAAATAGTTGTGTGGAAATAGAATAATTTTATTCCTCTGTACACCTTCTTTATGTGTATTTATCTTACACATACTGTATTCATCTGACGTTGTTTACGTTGTCTACTTACAGTATTCCGTTCAGTGCGCTGTCTGAGGGATGGGGACAGGAAACTACACTAAAGCAATGCAGATAGCGTAATGTGTAACGGACATGGTCGGTCCTGATATGCACGTCTGTAGACAGCAGTGTGTGTGTACAAGTTGCAGTGTCCAGTCGATCAGTCCTAGTGAAATGGAGGAGTACACGAGAGCGGAATTAGCAGACCTGATTTTCGAATACGTATGAGCCAATGGGAACTGTAGACAAGCTCACAGATTGTATCGGGTCAAGTAACCCACGTAGGAGACATCCGGCCCATACCATCTTTCCACGACTGTTACAAAGGTTAAGGGAAGGTGGGCACGTGATGCTAAATTACAATTCCACACTTGTAACTTGTAATTTGTAACTTTCGACTCGGTGATTACCGGACCAGGATTCCTTATCTCAAATTGATGCATGAGCCTTTCGCCATAATCCCTGAAAGTTTGTAACACCACCTCGGAAACACCCTGTATAAAATAGAGATTTGATTAAATTCTAGTATTGGACGGATTCGTGATTTAACTTACAGATAAATTAAATCAATATGATGAGAATTGCAAGATTTGACTACTCGTGAAACAACTCAGTGATTTGAATCGTACTTACAGGTGACTCAAATCGACTTTGAATTTGTGAGCCTATTCAAAGATCTGACGACAAATAAAACAGTTCATTGATTTGAGTAGAACTTGCTTAATATCTTAGACTTGCTTAATAACCTGGTCAATTCAGGAATTTGAGAACTTGTGAAACAACTCGTTGATTTAAGTGATGCTATAGGTGACTTTGTGAGCCGATTCAGCTCTGAGCAGTACTCACAGGTGACGCCCTTCTCCAAGTCCTCGTAGTAGCCGCAGAAGGCGAGCTGCTGCAGCACAGCGTGTGGCAGGCGGTCCAACTGCTCCACGCGCCTCAGCCTCTGCGAGATCACGTCCACGTCCACCAAGTTGCGGTCGCTCGGCCTGCACAAAAACATTGATTTCATCAACAAACAGCTTCCTAACACACAAGCTATAAGCCAAATATGTTGTAGGAACTGTTTCCATAGCAACGCCACTACATGCACTGCCTTTTGTTTAATTTTGTTAACTACACAATTCGACAAGGCGCTTGATATTTGGCTTCAACACAAGCATGCTTTGCAGTATTACCGATATTCTTTATTAAGTTCGACGGTAACATCAGTTGCTTCTAATTGGCTGTAGTGGAATAAGAGACCACTCCTGAAACGCAAAGGACAGTGTCGACTATTTGGATTATTCTTTATTGGATGAAAAGACAAAAACACATTCTCTATAATGTTATATTACAATATTAAACAATATTAAAATGAACAATTCTTGACCGAATTTCAATTCATTTGGATATATACTGTATTCTTAAAATTTGGTACTTTTAATTTGTTATTCAATCACTAGCGCGTATCTGTGTTTTGTATTGTTTTGCTACGAAATGGCAGTATAAGTGAAAGCTTGTTTTATTGAATGGTTTACAGCAGTGATTCATCTCAAGTGTAACTACAAAACAATGTCGAACACTGTACACATTATGTGCGTATGTATGTATGTATGTATGTATGTATGTATGTATGCTATGTTTGTATGTATTTAATTTATTATGTTCTATTTAAGTCCACGCGTCTGGCCGCGAAACCAGGTGGCCCGGGTTCGATTCCCGGTTGGGGCAAGTTATCTGGTCGAGGTTTTTTTCCGAGATTTTCCCTCAGCCCAATGTGAGCAAATGCTGGGTAACTTTCGGTGCTGGATCCCGGACTCATTTTACTGGCGTTATCACCTCCATCTCATTCAGACGCTAAATAACCGAAGATGTTGATAGAGCGTCGTAAAATAACCTAAATGTTTTATTTAACGACGCTCGCAACTGTCGAGATTATATCAGCGTCGACAGTGTGCCGGAATTCTGTCCCGCAGGAGTTTTTTTACATGCCAGTAAATCTACTGACATAAGCCTGTCGCATTTAAGCACACTTTAATATCATAGACCTGGGCCGGGATCGAACCCGCAACCTCGGACATAGAAGACCAGCACTCTACCGACTGCGCCATCCAGTCCTACTGTATGTATGTATGTATGTATGTATGTATGTATGTATGTATGTATGTATGTATGTACCAGGCAGTTTAAAAGTCCCGAAACATCATTCGACGGTAGGCGGCCGAGCCACATGCTATCACTAGTTTAAGTATCATTATTATTATTATTATTATTATTATTATTATTATTATTATTATTATTATTATTATTATTATTATTGGTAGTGATGACGGCGGAATACAAAAACCTCTTTTCTTGTCGGGTATAAACAAATAAATAGTTTAATGTATCTATAATTTCATTTCAAGATTTCACTGAAGTTTGAGAGCTAGATTCGGACTTCTTACTCTTATTACATCCCAGAGGGTCGCATTAATTTCCCATTAAAAGGTCTCAGCGCTGAAGTTACGCCTCTTTTCCATAAAGGTCTTACATTTCATTTCCGGTTTTCAGAATTTCGCTAACTGCATAGTTATTAGATTGCTTCCCTCTCAAAGAAAGATGAATGGCTTCCTGCCTGTGTGTGTGCGTGCATGCGCATGTGTGTGTGTGTCCGACACTAATAACATTCGTAAAATTCAAGATATTTTAATGAAAGGTTGTAATAACATTGCAACTTCAGTTATATTCATAACCCACATGTAATCGTTACTTCCAACGTCTACGAGTAGTTCAAACATCTAAACAGAGAGATATAAATATAGATAGAGATAGAGAGATAGAGATAGAGATATATATAGAGAGAGATAGAGATAGAGATATAGGTAGAGATAGAGATATAGAGAGATAGAGATATAGATAGAGAGATGGAGATATACATAGAGATAGAGATAGAGATATAGATATAGAGAGATATAGATAGAGATAGAGAGAGATAGAGATATAGAGAGATATAGACATCGAGATGTATGTATGTATTTATTTACACTGCAAGTGGGCAAGCACCCGGTGGCAGTGGTATATACAATATTAACAATACACAATAAAATGATAACCAATACACAATAAAATTTACAATACGCAATACAATTTTACAACACATATACAATTTTACACACAATACAATAATAATACACAATACAATTTAACACAATAATAATAAAACATAAAATAAAATACCTAATTTTACAATACAACCTACATAATTATCTATAGGTCCTACATAAGTTTCAATAGTCTTTCACTTTACTCTCATCTCATTCCCTGTAGTGGCACTATGACGCATTTCACTGACACTTTAGCACACATTTCACTGACACTCTGTAACACATTTCACTGACACTATAGAACACATTTCATTGACGCTATAAATTATCACTGATCGGAACTGTTCACTGCACTGTAAAACCATAACAAATGTAGAGAGAGATATAGATAGAGATAGAGATATAGAGGGAAATGGAGATATAGATAGAGATAGAGATATAGATAGAGATAGAGAGAGATAGAGATATAGAGAGAGATAGAGATAGAGACATAGAGATAGAGATATAGATAGAGAGATATAGACATCGAGCTATAGAGAGATAGAGATATAGAGAGAGATAGAGATATAGATAGAGATAGAGCTAGAGATAGAGATATAGAGATAGAGAGAGATAGAGATATAGAGAGATATAGATAGAGAGATAGAGATAGCGATATAGAGAGAGATAGAGATATAGAGAGATAGAGATAAAGATAGAGATATAGATATAGATAGAGAGATAGAGATAGAGATATATAGATATAGATAGAGAGATAGAGATATAGAGAAATAGATAGAGAGAGATAGAGATAGAGATATATATAGAGAGATAGAGATATATAGAGATATGTAGAGATATATAGAGATATAGAGAGATGGAAATATATATAGAGATAGAGATAGAGGGAGAGGGAGTGAGTGAGTGTGTGTTTAAACGTAGTTTGTATAAAAATAATATTTTTTTTTTAAATAGAAAACACAAAAATCTAATTGAGCCGGAATATTGAGAAATTCCACATGTCTAGAATACTAAACTTTTGAGGAGATACAAAAAACATCTCAGGTCCACCCAACATTGTTGTTGTCATGCATTTACAGCGTTACAATACATTATTTCAACTAGGCCTACTACTTACATAGTTAGCTTCAATTTTCTGCTTCTCACAAAAAAAAATGCTTAAACGTCAAATTATTTTTACTTACTTTTTTTATTTCTGAACGGGTGTAGATAAAATATTGTACAATACGTGTTTGATAACGCCCTATTAATATATGCTCCCGTCGTACAAACTTTCACACGCACACATTAATAACGACCTTATCCCAATTGTATCGTAAATATCTATTATGTTAGTCACAATCATACACAATACTGCATGCCACATTATTGCACCAGTGCCGTAAGATATTACCATGCCAACTAAAACATAACTTTTACCACAAAAATTTATTATGAAACTAGGTTTTAATGTTATAGGCCTACTTTATTGCAGGAGTCAACGTTTAGGGAACTAACAAAGCGAGTTTCATAATCTTTACGAATAATGGTAGGAAATAACGACACTCTTAATCTCTTTAATTAAATTGCAAGAAAACCATTCACCTTATTTTAAAACTGTAAGGGATAAATCATTTCTTATCAGTTTCTCTAATGATGAGAGTAAAAATCAGAAAAGTATAGATAATATTTATCAAGTAAAACAGTGTTAACATTCAAGGGAAAATTACTTTTTCCTGAGAAAAGTATTCATTTGGGACTAACATGGTATTAGAATTGTTTACTGTACTCTATCAAAGGAATAAGCTGTCTTATCTCTAGTTGGTTATTTAATGATGCTGTATCAACTAATAGATTATTTAGCGTCGATGGAATTTGTGATAACAAGATAGTATTTGGCGAGATGGGACCGAGATTCGCCATAGATTACCTGATATTCGCATTACGGTTAGGGAAAACATCGGAAAAACCTCAACCAGGTAATCAGCCCAAGCGGGAATCGAACCTACGTATCAGAAGGCAAGCGCCTGTGCCGACTAAGCTACGCCGGTGGCAAAATACCTTGTTAAAATATACACAGTTATATTACTTCCATCCTGTATGTACATATTTATATCCAAGATTCCGGTGATATCCCGCTTGAACCGATTACCAGATTGGACTTCATCTGAGGTTTTTCCTAATATGTAAGTGAAATGACAGATATTCTCAACAGTAATTTCACTAGAGGTTTTGATTTATCTAGAGAAAATCAAAACTCGAGTGGGATTTAATTGACTATTACACGATTAGAAGAAAGTATATAAATATTAGAAGTAACAAAGTACTCCAATACAATAAAATATTAATTGACTTACGAAAATACAAAACTGTCTTCAAATTTGTACCATCTCAACATTATAAATATTACGCTAGTAGATGGCAGTAATGTGTTATGAATAGCTGTTTTCTTATCAGTTGTGCCAACTATGGAATCTTCATTGAACTCTGTGGACGGTTACTGGTCAAGAAGGCTTTGTTGATTCAGTTTCATTTTTATTAAAACAGTTGCATTCCACTTCAATTATCCCAATCCCAGTAATCAACGTCACTTGACAGATGATTTTCAATAAATTTTAATATTAAACAATCTCTCATACGTGACTATTCATAATATCATACAGCAGAAGCTATAACATAACCTAAATAATATAAACAAGTGTTAGAACAGTTTTAATTAGGGATGATAAAATAAACAAGAAACGTTTTAATTATCGATGATGAAATAAAAAATAAACATGAATAATTTTAAAAGAAACAATTATTGAAAGTAGGTACAATTTTCAAATTTGAATGTTTTAGTGGTTGGTGATTCAGTTGATGTTATATTGGACGTGTGCGTAAAAGAAGTGGAACTCGTTGATGTACATGGTGTATCCCTCAACTTATTCAGGATTTCCGAATGGTGCTCTTCATTTATTTGTAAATAGGGTCTCAGGGAAGATGCATAGCTATGACTAGTGATCTTTATTAATTCTTGTTCTTGAATGCCAATGTGAGTCATATTTGAAAGTGCTGTGCATCGACTGGAGTGGTTGGTAATTTCCTGTTTTTTTTTACGTCCAAACCAGTGCAGTTTGAAATGTTGGCAAACAAAGAAACAAATTCTAGGGTAGTGATAAAAATAAACAAATGCTAGGGACGCGATAAAATTAAACAAATGCTAGGGACGCGATAAAATTGTGCGATAAGCAGCCACGATTGATTGAAAGACGTCCTTTCTACCGTTTTATTGGTCAAAAGTAGTGTGACGTAGTAAAAGTGTAATAGTCATAGAAAATCCTCGGACCCATCTGGCTATCGCTAATTCCATCGACGCTAGAAAACCACGTAGATGACGAAGCGTCGTTAAACACCGGATTAAAATGCACCTTTAATGGAAGAATGACTTAAGAATAGTTGCATCCATCTTTGTCAAACTCCTCGATTGGAATCTCAATTATCCCCAAGTCTTCTCGGAGCGGGTCGTTCCCATGGTAACGGAGAAGTCAGATAAGGAGCTGGACATTTCTAATACCATAACCTCCGAACTCCCTTGATTACGAATCAAGCAGCCCACGTTGTACGTATTGTCATTTGCATTCAGGAGCCCCTTCTCATGCAGAACCCCGTTAATTACCCCCGTAAGGGATAACGGGCTCAAAGACAACCTGGGACTAAAAATCACAGATAAGTACAGACTGATCCAAAATACAGTCACCCTCCACTTTCGTGATGAAGTTCTTACTATAGATCCCGACTTTAATATTGCTATAGGCCTTGTCATAGTCAGTCTAAGGCAGTGATGTCAAAGCAAGCGCATTTTTCTGACCTTGACGTCGTGCGCGGGCAGCAAGCGCTAAGTATGGAAAGAGGAAGGGTTGTGTATATGAATAAGCAGCCTGTTGGATTAAGAAAACAGTGGTGCACAAACTTCAAACGGAACGTGAAATTTTATGTCGTTATTTTTATATGGCTTCTTTCTGTTTAATATTATCTATATTGTCTGTGAAACGAAAGTACTAACACTGATTTCTTAACATTGCACTTGTGTTTTAAATCTTAATAATATAATAAAGAGTTAAGAAGGAATATTCACTTAAATTCCATAGTAGTATAATATTATACTGTATCAAGTGGATGAAACACATCATTCATAAAGAAAGTGATATTCCAAACAAAGAGATTGAGTACGACATGATAAGTTGGAATTTATATTGATGGTATCTTTAGCCTTACAAAAGTAATCAATAAACTAATCAAAACAATATTACAGTACAAAGCAAAGTTACCTAGGTACTCTATCTGTTTTAAGTGTAACTAATATTACATAACAAAACTCTTATCGCATTATGCTTTTAAGGTGATACTTGTGAGCAACTTCCTATCATCAGAATATTAAATTATTTTTTCAAAATCTGCTGAAGCTATAGAGATGACATTTTTACAACACATGGGCATGTATCTTTTTTCTTATGATGTAACAGTAGTTGCTTTGTTAATTCATTTCCTTACAAACAATTTCCATGCCAATACTTTCAAAATTTTCAATACACTATCTTCAGTAATACGTATATACGGTATATTAAATTTACGAAAACATTCTGTAAGGCTACTAGACCTATATCTGAAAATTTCATTTTTCTATACGAAAAGCTGAGAAAATATTTCTTTTGAATTAAAAAATCAAACTTGTGAAAAATGAGCATTAAAATTAAAACTTACATTCTTATAATGCACTTATACTTCTCAGGCAAATCTAAAAATTAACATGGAGACAGTTTTAATAAGTTCTCTTCCCTTTATATATTGAATCAGTGCTGGCCATCCCTGAATATAGCTCGACCAAGCGGCATATACCACCTCTTTCGTCTGTCTCTTTCCTTTCCGCTGTAAAGAGCTCAGGTTGTACTAGGCTCTAAAGCGCGCGCTTGCTCCTGTGGGCATCAATTGACATGCCTGGTGTAAGGATTCCAGTTTCGACCCTCGACAAAATCTACGTAATTTTTGGTTAAAAGCAGCTCTTTCTGTGTGCAATTAAGTGGGATGTTTGAACAATGCTTGGAATTCTTGATGTTTCTTAATGATTATTTAACGATGCTATAATGAACTGGGCTGAGAAGAAACTGCCTACTGGAGGACGCACTGGAAGGAATGGTGAACGGAAGAAGAGTTCGGGGCAGAAGAAGATATCAGATGATAGACGACATTAAGATATAATATGTATCTTATGAGGAGACAAAAAGAAAAGCAGAAAATAGGAAAGGTTGAGAAAAAGCTGGGTTTGTAGTAAAAGACCTGCCCTTGGGCAGAACAATGAATGAATGAATGAATGAGTGAATGAATGAGTGAGTGAGTGCGTGAATGAGTGAATGAATGAGTGAATGAATGAATGAGTGAGTGAATGAATGAATGAGTGAATGAATGAATGAGTGAGTGAATGAATGAGTGAGTGAGTGAATGATTGAATGAGTGAATGAGTGAGTGAATGAATGAGTGAATGAATGAGTGAATGAATGAATGAATGAGTGAGTGAGTGAATGACTGAATGAGTGAATGACTGAATGAGTGAATGAATGAATGGTGAATGAATGAATGAATGGTGAATGAATGAATGAATGAATGAGTGAGTGAGAGAGGGAATGAGTGAGTGAGTGAGTGAGTGAGTGAGTGAGTGAATGAATCAATGAATATACTGTGCAGTTATCTGACGTCTGTGACATTTATGATATCAAGATGGTATTTTGCGAGATGCGTGACTATTTTTCGCAAATTATATGTTATTACGATGTACCGAACTACATCTGATATTTTCGTAATTTAAGACGGCGCTTATTCCGTCGGATCCCGGCCACTTAGTCACTCATAATGGCTGCACCTCTGCACATGTGTGGACATTGTGCCACTCTCATACATCTATGAAGTAGTGCATGAGGATAGGCTACTAGTTCATTAAAAACTTAGAAATGTTTTTAATGAACAGAACTAGACTCTTGCGGAAGTTTCTAAGTAGTCTTAAATGACCAAGTTGTTATTTTTTTTCTCTTTTCTTTTTTTTTATTATCTTGATATATTTCTTAATCATTTGTGTTTGTATGCCATTTAGTACGAATTTGCTAATCAACATTTTATGTCTTGTAACTCACATGTATTCTCCTATTAGTATATTAACTGTATAATATATCTCAAGTGAATTAATCGTCGAATTTATCTCGGGCATTTTAGGTCTTATAAATTGTGTATTGTGTGTGTGTGTGTGTGTGTGTGTGTGTGTGTGTGTGTGTGTGTGTGTGTGTGTGTGTGTGTGTGTATTCCCCTTTATGCTATCTAACTGATTTTGATTAGGGGAGAGTCGGGTAGTATCGGACATCGGGTAATATCGGACAGTGAGTTTCTTTCATCTACCACACGATGATAGTACCTGATTGACATGGTTACGTGTCTGTGATGTCGCATAGAGAAACGTAACCATGTCATTCAGGTACTACCATATGGTGGTAGATGAAAAAAACGCACTGTCCGATACTACCCGATGTCCGATACTACCCGACTCTCCCCTATGTGTAATTTTCTACTTTATTTTATATATTACATAAACGATCTTGACTATTTGTAATTTTATATTGTGTAACTGATCTTTTCTATTGTAATTTTCTACTATATTTTATGTAATTTCTAAGGTATTTTCTTTTGTGTTGATTTGTAATCAAATTTTGTATTTCATGTATATTATTGAAACCTGGTTGAGTGGAAGAGAAGGTCTCATGGCCTTAACTCTGCCAGGCAAAATAAACCTACTACTACTACTACTACTACTACTACTACTGGAGGGAACCAAAGAGGCGGAATTTAAACTGAGAGGATTCGATCCGACATCGGGATGGGAATCCGGTACGGCTTAGTGGACAGAGCATCAGCACGTAGAGCTGAGAACCCGGGTTCAAATACCGGTGCCGGAGAGATTTGTTCTCAGTTCCATTCACTATTCAATGGTAGATGTCAGTAGATTTACTGACATGTAAAATAACTCCTGTAGGATAAAATTCCGGCACACCGGCACGACAGTTGCGAAAGTCGTTAAATAAAACGTAATTTAAAATTTACGTAAGACATTTTATGCTCAAAATGGTCTGTAAAACTGATTGGAAAAGCATCAGATAGAAACTGGCGTATACTGACTCTGCTGTAAGTTTCACAGAGATACATTTTAATTAATCGAACTAGTTTCTTGGGGATACCAAATTCAATAAGAATATCATATAACACTTCTCTCTTGACCGAGTCATATGCCTTTTTGAAATCTATGAATAACTGATGTACTGTACCCTTATATTCCCATTTTTTCTCCAATATCTGTCGAATACAAAAAATCTTATCAATAGATGATCTATTACGCCTAAAACCGCACTGATGATCCCCAATAATTTCATCTACGTACGGAGTTAATCTTCTGAAAAGAGTATTGGACAAAATTTTGTACGACGTCTGCAAAAGTGATATTCCTCGAAAGTCTACATTGTACATCATAAATTCCATCACGACCTGGCCGGGATTCCAACCCGAGCCGACTGAATAGAAGACTAGCGCGCTAGCACTTGAGCCACAGAGGTGGCCCCATGCCGATACCAGAGTCTGATTTTGAAGAACAAACTGAGTTGACGTGCCTTAGTATTTGAACAAAGACAGTCCGGAAGATGAATGAGCGTAAGATTACAAAAGGATGCGTTATTATGAGGTTACTGCGCATGCTCAGAACGATATGAGGATAACTTCTCGTTTATGCAGGCGGATGGAAGTGGTTCTGGCCGCCCTTATTGAACTTGTGAATTATGGAATGCCAATACCCGTTGCCTAACTTCCAGGGGCCATGGAGGCGTGTTCAATAGCTGACGTACGCGTTAATTTTACTGTACTCAGACCGCCTGGCTGGGAACATTGCAGCTTCGCATGCCGGTTATTATAGGCCTACCTATTGCTTGTTCATTAGAGTAGAGGTTTAAATGATCCAGTTTCATTATTTAATGCGAAACTCAAGAAGATTGAAAAATTAAGTCCATACCTGTGGAGTAACGGTTAGCGCGTCTGGCCGCGAAACCACGTGGCCCGGGCTCGATTCCCGGTCGGGGCAAGTTACCTGGTTGAATTTTTCGGGGTTTTCCCTCAACCCAATATGAGCAAATGCTGAGTCACGTTCGGTGCTGGAGATTATTAATATGCAACAATATGTTTCTGAAGAGTTCTAAATTATATTATCTGATCTGAAAACATGTATTTTTTTAACTTAAAAATTTCGAAAAATTCTATTACACTTTTCTGTACTCAAATACCATCCCTACCACCAATACAACTTCCGGTATATATACTGTTTACACCCTATATATTGTTTAATCAGTCGCTCTCAGTGGCGCAGTTGGTATAGCGCTGGCCTTGTGTATCCGAGGTTGCGGATTCGATCCCGGTTCAGGTCGATGGCATTTAAGTGTGTTTAAATGCGACAGGCTCAATGTCACTAGATTTGTGGCATGTAAAAGAACTTCTACTACTACTTATTGGCTTTTAAGGAACCCGGAGGTTCATTGCCGCCATCACATAAGCCCGCCATTGGTCCCTATCCTGAGCAAGATTAATCCATTCTCTATCATCATATCCCACCTCCCTCAAATCCATTTTAATATTATCTTCCCATCTACGTCTCCGCCTCCCTAAAGGTCTTTTTCCCTCCGGCCTCCCAACTAACACTCTATATGCATTTCTGGATTCGCCCATACGTGCTACATGCCCTGCCCATCTCAAACGTCTGGATTTAATGTTCCTAATTATGTCAGGTGAAGAATACAATGCGTGCAGTTCTGTGTTGTTTAACTTTCTCCATTCTCCTGTAACTTCATTCCTCTTAGCCCCAAATATTTTCCTAAACACCTTATTCTCAAACGCCCTTAATCTCTGTTCCTCTCCCAAAGTGAGAGTCCAAGTTTCACAACCTTAAAGAACAACCGGTAATATAGCTTTTTTAGGTGGCCCGGGTTCGATTCCCGGTCGGGGCAAGTTACCTGGTTGAGGTTTTTTCCGGGGTTTTCCCTCAACCCAATATGAGCAAATGCTGGGTAACTTTCGGTGTTGGACCCCGGACTCATTTCACCGGCATTATCACCTTCATCTCATTCAGACGCTAAATAACCTAAGCTGTTGATAAAGCGTCGTAAAATAACCTACTAAAAAAATATAGCTTTTATAAATTCTAACTTTCAGATTTTTTGACAGAAGACTAGATAACAAAAGTTTCTTAACCGAATAATAACAGGCATTTCCCATATTTATTCTGTGTTTAATTTCCTCCCGAGTGTCATTTATATTTGTTTCTGTTGCTCCAAGATATTTGAATTTTTCCACCTCTTCGAAGGATAAATCTAACTATTTCTTACCAATGTTTATTATTGTCACACTAACATTAGTTATCCAACTTTCATTATTCACTTGCATGTTGTTTTATGGTCTAGATATTAAGGTAATAATTATGTAAGCAATTGTATACAATTACAATTAGAGTCTGGCTGGGCGGAAGAGAAGGCCTACTGGCCTTATCTCTGCCATATTAAATAAATAAAAAAATTAAAACTTCCGGTCGGGGCAAGTTACCTGGTTGAGGTTTTTTCCGGGGTTTTCCCTCAACCCAATACGAGCAAATTCTGGGTAACTTTCGGTCCTGGACCCCGGCCTCATTTCACCGGCATTATTACCTATTCAGACGCTGAATAACCTAGATGTTGATACAGCGTCGTAAAATAACCCAATAAAAAAATATACTGCTTACACCCTATATTGCTTAATCAATCGCCCCGAGTGCGCAGTTGGTATAGCGTTGGCCATCTGTGCCCGACGTTGCGGGTTCGATCCCGGCTCAGGTCGATGGCACTTAAGTGTGCTTAGATTTAGTGGCTTGTAAAATAACTCCTGCGGGACAAAATTCCGGCACAGCGGCGACGTTGATATAACCTCGGCAGTTGCGAGCGTCGTTAAATCATATTTTTTGTTTAACCGTACACGTCCATTCTTCTTTATCATTAGTTTGCATTTTATGAAGCTGTATCGTACAATCTGAGCCGGCCTGTACACTGTGCGTGTTGCCTATTTTGTGCACGGAGCTGTACGTTGCAGGTAGAGGCGGAAGAGGAGATGGAAGTGAAATGTTTCCTATCTCAGCCGTTATCTCATTTCACTACCCCACAGCGGGCGTCTCCAAGAGCCTGTATCTGCGCCTGTAAGTAGGTTACACTATCTACACTGCGTTAGCTAGCCTTGTTTCCACTCTCCAAAAACAAAGCACATACGCAGCATGATGCTCACATGTCTGTCTGATCCCATTACCTCGTTAACCTGGATACGGTTGCCATGACATTCCATATTACCGTGCAAATGCAAAGTCAGAACCGGCACTTAATTGTGCGTGACACAACTAAAACATGCGTTCACGGAGTCCCTTTTTATAAATTTGCTCTTTTTCCACAAGAAAACGAGCCTTAGAAATACAGTTATTTAGATTAGTTACAATCATTTTTCTGTTGCTGAGTTTTTCAACACAAATTTGTATGAAATTGTATTTTAATAAATAAGTTTAATTGCAATTTAGTTAGTTTTTTTTTTTCAATTTAAAAGTTTAAAATAATTTCATGTCTCTTAGAGACTGCAATGATGTTAGGTTTTTTCGTTCTGTTCCTATCACGTCATGGGATGTAGAGCGCAGCTTTCCACAGTACAAACTTTGACAGATAACCGAAAAAGATTTACGTTTGAGACACTGAGAAAGTATCTTGTAGTAGGTACATTGCAATTCGGTACTGTAACTGCACTTCCTAAAGACGACCAATAGGATAAAAAAAATTGCTACATGATTATTTCCACCACTAACACTGTGTATAATTAAACACAAATGCTTATAAAAGATAGGAAAATAAATGCTTTTCACATTCTTTTGACATTGTCACTGTGTAATGTATATTTACTTTCAGAATGTACATTTGTGTGTGTTTCCTTATACTACCGTACTTTACTCTAAATAGCAACGTTGTTACCTCAACACATCTCTACCTTTCACTACCTGCAGCGAGTCAACAATCTATAGTACATGCACAGTAAACTTATTGTATCGGGTCCAAAGTCTCGAAGTCTGCTCATAATCATTGTTTTAAATTTTATTAATGCAATTACACTACATTTTAGAGAAATTATGTTACTCTTTATGCATTCCAACTAATTTATATGGTTGAAACGCCGCCCTTCGTGATAGAGTTAAGCGAGTTACATGGTCTGCCTTACAGTCTGTATTAGATCACGATGGGAGTGGCACAGTCTATTGTTCCTAGTACTCACAGCGTTCCAAGCGGCTAGCAACTATCGCGAGAAATACAAAAAATCATCTCAGACTTCGTGACTGTATATCAGTGATGTCAAAGCAAGCGCATTTTTCTGAACTTGACGTCGTGCGCGGGCAGCAAGCGCTAAGTATGGAAAGAGGAAGGGTTGTGTATATAAATAAGCAACCTGTTGGATTAAGAAAACAGAGGTGCACAAATTTCAAACGGAACGTGAAAAATATATGTCGTTATTTTTACATGGCTTCTTTCTGTTTAATATTATTTATATTGTCTGTAAAACAAAAGTACTAACACTGATTTCTTAATATTGCTCTTGTGTTTTAAATCTTAATAACATAATAGAGAGTTAAGACGGAATATTCTCTTAAATTACATAGTAGTATAATATTATACTGTATTAAGTGGATGAAACACATCATTCATGGAGAAAGTGATATTCCAAAGAAAGAGATTGAGTATGACATGGTAAGTTGGAATTTATATTGATGGCATATTTAGCCTTACAAAAGTAATCAATAAACTAATCAAAACCATATTACAGTACAAAGCAAAGTTACCTAGGTACTGTATCTGTTTTAAGTGTAACTAATATTACATAACAAAACTCTTATCGCATTATGCTTTTAAGGTGATATTTGTGAGCAACTTCCTATCATAAGAATATTAAATAATTTTCTCCAAATCTGATGAAGCTATAGAGCTGACATTTTTACAACACATGGGCAGGTATCTTTTGCTTATGATGTAACAGTAGTTGCTTTGTTAATTCATTTCCTTACAAACAATTTCCATGCCAATATTTTCAAAATTTTCAATACACTATCTTCAGTAATACGTATATACGGTATAGGCCTATTAGATTTACGAAAACATTATGTAAGGCTACTAAATAAATAGGCCTATACCTGAAAATTTCACTTTTCTATACGAAAAGTTGAGAAAATATTTCTTTTGAATAAAAAAATCAAACTTGTGAAAAATGAGCATTAAAATTAAAACTTACATTCTTATAATGCACTTATACTTCTCAGGCGAATCTAAAAATTAACATGGATACAGTTTTAATAAGTTCTCTTCCCTTTATCTATTGAATCAGTGCTGGCCATTCCTGAATATAGCTCGACCAAGCGGCATATACCACCTCTTTCGTCTGTCTCTTTCCTTTCCGCTGTAAAGCGCTCAGGCTCTCCTGGGCTCTAAAGCGCGCGCTTGCTCCTGTGGACATCAATTGACATGCCTTCTGTATATGCTAGACTGTGGTAATATCGTGTTGTGCAATCTTTTTCCTTTGCGCAAGACATGCTGTTTCTACTTTTAAGTGACCCTTACTTACAGTAAAATTTCAGCAGTTTCAAAAAAATCCTGATATCTTAATAACTTCCTGCATACATAGCACAAGACAAGCAAGCTATAGATTCTCCTGATATTGCCTCCAATACAGTGCGACAAGCAAGATACTTCAAAAGTATTGGATACTAATAAATTATAGCATAATCGTACGTCGTTATAGAAACTCGAAACAAAGAAGAACTAAGAATAAATTTAAACAAAACAAATGAAGAAATTAACCCCCCAACTCTCCCGTAGTTTAAAGGAGGAATCAATAAGGACGTGGACTTTGTGAGAGTCTATCTGTTGCAGCTACGAATGGAGAAATGAGGTTCAAGTTCTCATATAGCCATGATCAAACGACCTTTATCATCAAAAGAATTCGTAATGAGGCTACCACAGCCGCTGCTGCTGCGAGTTCGTAGGAGGGCTAGACTCGTCGTTAATGGAGAAGAACGTTCTGCATAAGTCATCAACATGTGGGCCGTGATGATGGTCGGCACGAGATAGTGAACTTGTAGATATTCTAGTGATAATTAAGGCGCGTTCGCAGCACAACCTTCATCATTACAGTATCATCACTATCGAAACCATTACCAACACTATCACAATCAAAATCACCATTATCATTATTATCATTGATGTGATCACAATGATTACAACATCTAAATAATAGTAATAAGTGAGGTACAGTGTTTGGTCACATTTAACACGAGTTAGGTAAACAGTGACTATATGCTCAAGGCTGTGGAAATTTGCAAACTAAGTTAGTTACTGTGTATAAAATATACAGGTACACAATACATTGTTTACAGATTGGAAGTAATATACCTGTGCAAATTGAAGGGGACAACAATCGAAAGCTATGAAACATAGCCTACAGACAATGTTTCTGTGTTTGTATGAAGTAATATCGGAAGCTAAATTAACCGATTTGTATAATTAATTATTATTTCATCATTGGAAAGTGTAGTTTCTCTGGATGGACATAATGCTATAATGTTATTACAGTAACGTCTGAGTAAATCGAGGACAGGTAAGATTAAAATAGCTTCTTATGCACAGAAAATTTGATAGGCTATTTTGTACATTCGTTTTCTGTATTTCTTAAAATAATATTTATGTACACTCATTTTAATCTCAGAGAATTAACGAACAACGAGAGTGTATTGATTTAGTATGCAGTAATAGGACGTTAGCTTAGCAATCCATTATTTTATAATTCAAATTTTAACTATGCTCAATTGAATCGTGTTAAAATACATAAAATGTATATGCAATAAATGCAATGCAAAAAAATTGGGTAATGAGCCAAGCAGATTATGTTGCGCTGTTGTAAAATCTGTTCCTCCTGAGATTCAAGAGCTCCCACAACAAATTAAAAACTTTCTAATTCGAGTACATCCGTTATCAACATACGTTTTACATAATATAATATAATATAATATAAACATAATAATAAATCTGTAGCCAAAATTTTTCTGTTAATTTTCGCTTTTCCAAAAATAATTGGTAATAACAATTAAGAAACATGTTAAAGGAATTGTCATTGCACCAAATGAGTGGTCTCTGGATCAAAATGATAGCATTTTAATATTTTAAATACAATTTAAATTAAGTAACATATTAAACGATTTATCCTTCTATCAAACACGATTGTTCCCTGGATCAAACGTCCTATTTTAATTATGTAATTACTTTATATTTATTTCTAACGGGTGCAGCGGAGCGCACGGGTACGGCTAGTAAATAAATAAAATTATCATGCGTTTTGTAATTATAGCCAGTGCCAGCGTTTCTGGCGCGTGTCTTCAAGTAATAATCCAGTCAGTGAGCACTTGTTGCCAGTGCAGCTGAGAACGGTACCACCCAACACGTCACGTCAGAAATCTGCCCATTGCGTCAAAGGTAAGACACTCGCACTTCGCGTTTCCGAGTGTGTCCTTGAGTACACTGTCCAGTCAATGGCATCTGTTCCTGATTATGACAACAAAAGTAATTTCTCACATCAGTCTAGCAGCCGATGTTCACTTCTTATTCATTAACGTACTACTTCATATGAATTGTATAGCTTAACGAAAATAAGTTTGTAAATTGAACTAATTTGATTGTATATGTTTGTATAGTTTGGCTGATGAATTGTATATGTTCTTAAAATGATTACTAGTCTGTGTAGCTCTACTGATGAATTGTATATAGACCTACTGTAAATTGAATGGTAATATGTATAGCTCAACTGATGAATTGTTTATGATTATAAATTGAATTAATCTACTTGATATTAATTGCACAAATTTATATAGCTTAATGAAAGTATGCTACTTTGTATTGTATATATTTGTATAGTTTTGGCCGATGAATTGTATATGCTTTAAATTGAATAGTAATCTATATAGCTCTACTGATAAATTGTTTGTGTTTGTAATTTGAAGTAGTTTGCATGATATGTATTATCAATTTCTGTATATCACAACTGGTTGAATTGTTTATGCCTTAAATTTAATTAAATTGTTTTGTATTATAATATAGCTCAACTTATGAATGATCGTTTGCGTTTGTAAATTTAATAATCTGATTGGCTATGTATTGTATACTTTTAGTAGAGCCATCGATGTAGCTCAGTCGGCAGACTCGCTGGGCTGCTGATCCGGAGCTGCGTTCGGGCTTGGGTTGGATCCCCCTTTGGACTTTGGTTTCTTCGGAGGTTTTCCCCAGCCGTGGGACTGAAGCCGGATGGTCTATGGCGAGTCCTTGGCATCAACCCCTTTGATTTGATTACCTGGTTGGGTTTTTCCGAGGTTTCCCCCACCGAAAAGGCAAATGCCGGGTAATATTTTGGCGAATCCTCGGACCTCATTTCATCTCACTACATCTTGCCAAAATGTAAAAAAATTGTACAAAATTGTAAAAATTGTAGAAAATTACTAAATTGTAAAACTATAAAAATTTGTAAAAATTGTAATTGTAATATTGTAAAATGTTGACATGTTCCACATCTTAAAGCTTCATTGCTCATGTAAGATCTATGGAATAAAATGAATGAATGAATGAATGAATGAATGAATGAATGAATGAATGAATGAATGAATGAATGAATGAATGAATGAATGAATGAATGCACACGCTAATCCCTTATTCATCTGTCGTAAAAAATCTTGGCTTCTTTTTTTATAATAATCTAAGCTGGAATTTTCAAGTTAAAGAAACGAAAAAAAAAAAAATCTGTTCCTCCATTCACTCTTTGAGTCGTTTGAGAAACTTCTTGCCCCAGCAACTAAAACTTACCCTACTACAAACCCTAGTAATGCCGCACTTCGATTATTGTGACGTTTTGTTAAGTGACCTAAGTTCTGAACTGTCAGTCAAGTTACAGCAAGCTCAGAATATGTGCGTCAGATACGTGTGCAACATCCGACGATATGATCACATATCACCGTCCTTCGCAAGTCTCTCGTGGCTCCGACTTAAAGAACGTAGAACTTTACACACTTTGTCTTTACTCTTTCGAATTCTGCACACCTCAACACCAAATTACCTTTCGTCTCGTTTCTCTTATCTATACTCTAACCAGGACGTAAATACCAGATCACTTATCTGTGGCACGCTAAGTATACCTCTTCATAGAACATCTTGTTATTCCTCATCTTTTACAATATCCACCTCGCGTCAATGGAATTCCTTGTCACAAAGTATTAGGGGCTGCAAGACAACAAACACCTTTAAGAACAGCTTAAAAGATAACCTTATTAGCATTTCACTCCAATCTTACTGATTTAAACTATCACTGACTACACTGTTGCTTTCTTTCTTTAGACATCATCCTGATTGTGCTGTATTTTCAAAATTGTCTCATAATAATCTCTTTCTATTATCTAATATTATTTGAAATATATTAACATTCTATGTATTTTAGCTTAATTCTGCTACACAGTTTATTTCAGTGTTTAATTAATAGTTCATAGTATTTTGTTGTTTAATTCGTAAATAACTCTTGTATACATGTAACGCTCATCTAAATCAAATTGTTGAATTCTTTGTAAGTTCATGCATATGTATATACACTTTTTGCTGGTTGAGTGGAAGAGAAGGCCTTACGGCCTTAACTCTGCCAGCTAAAATAAATCATTATTATTATTATTATTATTATTATTATTATTATTATTATTATTATTATTATTATTATTATTATTATTGCGTCACTTGTGAAATCCAAAGAAGCTTGGTTAACGATCCAGTGACAAAAACGATCGACGTTGTTTATGAGCTAAACGATGATGAGCAAGCAAAGTAGTAGAAATTGTAACAAGCTGGCTTTTGTTGTTTTCGTTCAAAACATATAGTGCCCATACACCCAATTTTTAACTCTGCCCATGGGATGCAAATGTCGTACGATGGTTGATTGGTCAAAGTTCGTCACTTTGCTAATTCTCTAGTTAAATGATGTGGATCATCGTGAATTAAAGCGTTTAAAATGTCTTCATCAAAGCCGGATGGTCTTTCTGAACGTGGAGAACCATTCATGTCAAAATGACATTCCTTGATGGAACGAGAACACCATTTTCGTGCCGTACTTTCCTCGATGACGTCCTCCCTATAAAAAGGCACAAACGTTTTTAGCTTAGTAGGTTATTTTATATTTTACGACGCTTATTAGCGTCTGAATGAGATGAAGGTGAAATGAGTCCGGGGTCCAGCACCGAAAGTTACCCAGCATTTGCTCATCTTGGGTTGAGGGAAAATCCCGGAAAAAACCTCAACCAGGTAACTTGCCCCGACCGGGAATCGAACCCGGGCCACCTGGTTTCGCGGCCAGACGCGCTGATCGTTACTCCACAGGTGTGGACACGTTTTTAGCGGCCTTCGATGTATTTATTCCTCAATTAAACTCGAACAAAAAGGAAATGTCGGAAATGAAACTCCTGCTGGGTTGCAAGAAAACAGACCTATAAATAATGTATTTCTCCATTAGTTAGTGGACCATTAAAGTTAGTGGATTGTCGGGTTGCAGAAAAGGAATTTAACGGGCTACTAGTTATTGGATCGTTTCTTAAAATTAAAAAAGTCAGTAACACAACACTACGACATTAAAATTATACACGATAAATCCCAAACAAATTTCTTGCAAAGATCCTGTTGCCATGGAAAACAAAAACACTACGAAGTCATGCATGCATCAGCCTGTTACATCGCTTGTTCTTAATTCATCCATGTGGCGCTTTAGAGTCCGCACAAGGATCATTTTTATTGCGACCTACTTTTTAACGTTCTGTGCAATTTGCCACGTGGAGTCAGAACAAAGCGTGAGGAAATAATCCTGACACTGCTGCATATCAGAATTACAATAAAATTCCCGGCACACGTAACACAGTTATTTATAAACCCTTGAAGTCCCTGTCGCGCTGATTTACTGCATACAAGTCTCAATTTTACATGATTAAAACAGCTAGACAGATACAAATTTGAGAACACGAGACTTTACAGAACTTTGTCTGTCTGTCCGACAAAACAAAGCAAGTATGTTATATCTAGTAATCTTAATATAGGGCACAAGTTATGAACATGGCCTAATTCGCAAAACGATCAATTTGGTGACACATATTATTATTACTATTACTATTACCACTTACTTACTTACAAATGGCTTTTAAGGAACCCGCAGGTTCATTGCCGCCCTCACATAAGCCCGCCATCGGTCCCTATCCTGAGCAAGATTAATCCAGTATCTACAATCATATCCCACCTCCCTCAAATCCATTTTAATATTATCCTCCCATCTACGTTTCGGCCTCCCCAAAGGTCTTTTTCCCTCCGGTCTCCCAACTAACATTCTACATGCATTTCTGCATTCGCCCATACGTGCTACATGCTCTGCCCATCTCGAACGTCTGGATTTAATGTTCCTAATTATGTCAGGTGAAGAATAAAATGCGTACAGTATTATTATTATTATTATTATTATTATTATTATTATTATTATTATTATTATTATTATTATTGAGAGACGAACATAGGTTAAGGGTGTTTTGAGAATAAGGTGCTTAGAAAAATATTTGGGGCTAAAAGTGATGAAGTTACAGGAGAATGGAGAAAGTTACACAACACAGAACTGCACGCATTGTATTCTTCACCTGACATAATTAGGAACATTAAATCCAGACGTTTGAGATGGGCAGGGCATGTAGCACGTATGGGCGAATCCAGAAATGCATATAGAGTGTTAGTTGGGAGGCCGGAGGGGAAATAGACCTTTAGGGAGGCCGAGATGCAGATGGGAAGATAATATTAAAATGGATTTGAGGGAGGTGGGATATGATGATAGAGACTGGATTAATCTTGCTCAGAATAGGGACCGATGGCGGGCTTATGTGAGGGCGGCAATGAACCTCCGGGTTCCTTAAAAGCCAGTAAGTAAGTAAATTATTATTATTATTATTATTATTATTATTATTATTGCTGGAAATTGAAGAGGAAGTTGAAGAAGCAATCGCTTTTATGGACACTCTAGCAAGCCTCACAAAGAGAAAGGCTCTTCTCGGCTTCGCTTTTCGAAGGCCAGATCCGAGACAGCTCCATGAATTTGTCACTGTGCACGCTATACAGGGTATTTGAAAAGTAACGCATAATTTCAATTAAAATTGAATAAGGGCATTTCGGGCAAGAAAGTTCAGGCACTTCAAACCTTGTATTTAGAAAGGAATTATTTTTGCGAATTTTGACGTCATCGAGAATATTTTAAAATTTATTTTTTTTTATTTTATTGGGTTATTTTACGACGGTTTATTAACATCTACGTTATTTAGCGTCTGAATGATATGAAGGTGATAATGCCGGTGAAATGAGTCCGGGGTCCAGCACCGAAAGTTACCCAGCATATGCTCGTATTGGGTTGAGGGAAAACCCCGGAAAAAACCTCAACCAGGTAACTTGTCCCGACCGGGATTCGAACCCGGGCCACCTGGTTTCGCAGCCAGACGCGCTGACCGTTACTCCACAGGTGTGGACAATATTTTAAAATGACACCCTATAGTTTTTTTATTCGTCTGAAAGAGCATATTTTTTAAAGCAATATATTGTACTTCATTTGCATTATACAGAATCTCTATGATTATAGTTACTATGACAACAAAATTTTATTGTCAATAAATTTTGTTGGTTCCCGAGTTATCAAAGCAGTTTTATCGATGAAATTAAAATTAAACAAAATGTTCTTAACAGAAAATGAGAGAATTGAGTCCACACAACTATTTTTGCTTATAACTTTCAACTCAGTCATTTCCGGACCAGGGTTCCTTATTTCAAATTGATACATGTGCCCTACGCCATCATCCCTGAAAGTTTGTAACACCACCTCGGAAACAGCCTGTATTTTTCTGGAGGCATAAATTCACATTATGCATAAAAAGAACACTGCGTATTTCGTATAACAACACAAAACTGAATGTTCCTTTTTAAAAAATCCATTAAGTTAAAAGTAGAATACTCTAAACCAATATTTCAAAAACAATAAAGAAATATGTTTCTAGTTATATAATCCATACTCGAACACAAGAGTTGCGTAATGTATCGACCCGTCGCGTAAATATAGACAGCATTTTCCCCCATTATAATTATTGGGGCAGTCAACTCTATTGCAGCTAACTACAAAGCAGAGATATTTCGAGATTCAACAAAGAACAGACATACAGATGGACAGACACATATGTACACGGGCGGAGGCCATAGACAAGATAACAGTCCCACATGTTTGTGACATTCTGTCGCTACAGCAACAATGCATTGTAGCTGTTACTGCATTAAAATTCGAATGGGTAAACTAGAATGAACGACGTGCAGCGTCTATAACTGTTAGGAGATTGAATACCACGATTCATACATTTGACAAAGACCGCCATGAATACTGTTCCTTTGTCAAGTCGTCTTTTGTTTTGAATCCTGTTCTATTGTTGACAGAAGACCAATTGTAGTTCAGGCAGCTATATGACAGTTTCTGAGCCAAAGAGAACCCGAGTTCGAGCCTGAAGAAGTCTTGGGGAATTGGCGCTTTTGGCGAGGTTATTTTTATGCATGTACTGCCGTTTTCCGTGAATATGTTACGAGTATTACACCATTGCTCCATTTATGATAATATCACAGTCTACTATATACAGTCACGAAGCTTGAGTTTTGATGGTGCTAGAAACAATAGACTGTGACGGTACTATTTTGCATTACCTGTAATGAGGCGATATTAGCGATCCTAGTGGTGAGGAACTACCTAATGTTTGCATATGTATGTATGTATGTATTTATTCACACTGCAATGGGTATATACCCGGTGGCAGTGGTAACTAATTACACTCAATAATGACAATAGATAGATAGATAGATAGCTTTATTGATATTGTTCACAAAAGTACAAAACTTAATAATTTAACAAAAGATCTATATACAAATGTAGTTCTACATAATAAATATACAATTTCCTAAACTAATTAATCTATCGCAAATGACAATAATTTATTGGTTCAAACTTGCACTTACGTCTTGTTTTAGTGCATGTTTAAACCAATCGTGATAATCCTTAAGACTTTAAACCTTAATTATTTGCTCCTTTTCAAAAATCTAATTGTAATATTTAGGTCTTATTTTACAAAATAATTAATAATGACAATAATAAACTTGTTAATTAAAAATACAATTAATGATAATACTAATAATTAATAATAATAATAATAATAATAATAACAACTGGGAATATATCTTAAAACTAAGATCGAACTAAAACTCACGAGTATATGTTCAGATCTGCACAAGTACCTTTCAACATTACACTCATTTCTCTGTCAACTCACTCACTGCACTGGAACTACGACACATTTCACTGATTCTATCCTGATTTCACTAACACTTCAAAAACATTTCACTGTTCAAATACTTTGCACTGCCACTATAAACTATAAAGCTTCACTGACAGGAACACGTTTCACTTACACAGCACACTTCACTGACACGACATACTTCTTCACTGATACAACACACTTCACTGACACAACATAATTCTTCACTGATACAACACTTCAATAACAACATATCAGTTACACCCTTTAAATACTGTGTATAATTACCGTCTATTAGTAAGGTCCTTAAGCCTATTTTTAAATACATTTTTGGTTGTTGGTAAAGTCTTTAGTAAGTCTGCAGGTAAAGCATTCCAGTCCCTGATAGTACGATTGAGAAAAGAAAACTTTCCAGTGTCCGTCCTCTGCCTTCTTTCCCTCAGTTTATATGAGTGGTCGTTCCTTGAAGAGTAATTTGGCGGCTGCAACCTATTTTTTATTTCGTTCTTCTTTTTTTATTTACTACGTATTGAGCTCCGCGACTGTATATACTGGACTGTGGTAATACCAAATCGATGGATTTTATATTATGGTAGATTTTTTTTAATTCATCATGTAAAAAGCAGCTAATGGGGTAGGATGTCTCGAAATAATTAGGCTTTAATTAACATTTGCATTATAATATTTCTTCGTTGCTGCAATATTATTACCTACTTAGACTGATAGTTTTCTCCGTGATTGATATTTTTTACATATTAAATTGGTTATTTAACAACTCTGTATCAATTAGTAGGTTATTTAATGTCGAAGGAATTTTTTACCAACACTAGATTGTCATACATTTCTGGCCTCCTAGATTGTGTGGTTAGCATGGGGCTACAGCTGACAAGCAAACGTTCTGAGAGGAGGCAGATAAAAAAGTTCATTTTTTTTTCTTTCACCATGTTAATAATGTCAAAAAAAGAGTTTATACAAATTTTGGCCACTCGACCGCAATTAAGAGAGTCGTAAAAGAATAAGTTCGTCAGGATGAATCGAAGGATTAAATACTATAGCGAAACGAGCGAGGCATATTAAATATAGAATGGAACGAGACGTACAGTTACCCTTAAAAAGAATGAGACGATTCTTGGTCGTCGGAAATTAAAGTTCTACAGCGCGGTTCACTCGATATCGACGTAGCGGTAAGTACCATGAGAAATAGAACAGGAATTGTTACAAGGACCACAACAAGGACAAGGACGAGAATAAGGATCACGAAGAAGACTGCCATTTAAGGCCAGGATTTCACAACATAGTTCGGGTCACAAAATATCATTGTTTCTCTGTACCGAATGGCAAATGCCTGCTAAGGGATCTACATTCTGAACTGCTGCTGTCACTGTCTTGTCTCGGTAGCTTATATAGTAGCGTGTCGGTTCCACTGTATAACCGAAACGTCTCGTGTTCGATCCCGGGTAAAACTTTTTTTTATTGAGGTGTAATTAATTTGTTCAGAGTTCCTCGACTGTCTAATTTGTCGAAAAATATGGAATAATTTATGCCCAATTTAATAGGTCTTACAAGTGGGCTGAACCTCGTCAAAAAAAAATAAATCTTATTTGGAAGTTAAAAGTATTCTTCTTGAAACAAAAATCATAAGAAACAAAAAGAGACCTGTTAACTTAAAATCTTATCCACATGCCATCAGCTTCTATTACAGCTCTAAGTCGATCCAGCATGGATGTCACGAGATTGTGGAATAAGTTCTGATCCCCGGCGAGATCTTCCCAGGTGTCAACAACTTGATCCCACAATTCATCTCGATTTCGAGGGCGTCGGTGGGCATAGGTGGCTATCCTTCTCTTTTTCAATTCCGCTCATAAATTTTCGATGACATTCAAATCAGGTGACTTCGGAGGCCAATTAATGATTTCGATCCCGGGTCTCCTTTGAAACCATCTTTTAATGCTTGCGGCATAGTGCACGGGATGGTTATCCTGCTGGAACAGCAATGTTCCTTCGGGAAAACGTTCTCGGGCGGAAGGAAGGAATATATTTTCCAGAATGTGCTCGTAAGTTTCCTCATTAAACCGGCCATCAGTGCGTTCTATAACATGAATAGAATTAAATGCACATTAAATTAAACACTATTGGAAACACGTAGATCAAAATAGTTAAAATCAACTGAAGGGGTGAGAATGAAATAATCCAAAGCCACACTTTTAATAAAAATTGTTTTGCGCGAATGCATTTATTACACATATGGGAAAGCTACTAATAAAATATTGTAATAATTACTCAGCAAACGACATGGCCTAAGGACTCTAAACCTTTGTAAACGTTTGTCTGTGTGGCTTAGGAATATTTTTAAATTTCATTTTAATTTTTAGTTTTTAATATATATGCATTTACATTGTATATGTGTGTGCATATAAATGCATTCATTAGATTAACGTTTATAATATTATAACTTGTAATTTTGTATTGTTTGCGATCATTAACACTTAGTCTCAGGACATTGTAAAACTCTATTTCTACGTTACTTAGCTATTTCAACGTTATTTAGACAAAAAAATCGTTGTGTAGACTAAGAATCGAACTCACACTCTTCTACACAACACGCAGAAGTCTTACCGTCTGAGCTATTGAAATGACACGAAAGCTTTCCTTTCTGTGCGGAGTGTCGATCTAGTTATGAAGTCCATTGTAGATTTAACTACACTATTTATTAGTATATGTATCTTTTATTTACGTAATATTATCATATTTTTTGCAGTTTTTGAAGTGAATTTCGGAACGATGCTAGTAACAAACCAAATAGCCTGAATTTAAGTAACTCACTATTCGTTATCTTGTGTATCGGTGCTCTGGTCTCTGATCATGCGCAGTGTCTTACATCTGAGACTTAGGAATATTCAATTGTCTCATCCTTTCCAGGGAAACTGTACAGCACGGAAAACCACGAGGCACGAAGTTTACCGCACACTTCTGTTACCATGTTACAGCAAATGACGCCACAGTAAACGTTTCCTGTCAAAACGTTACAACTGTTCTCTCTTGTAGGTTGAACGTAGAAGTTTGACGTCAAAATATAACCCAAGATGGAAATCAAAGCAATAGATATATAGGTAAACTTCGAATCGATGAGATTGGAAATATTTTTCAGTAGATAAACGGTATTTGAAAGGAATCATTACTCTTTCGCCATCCTTGACCTTCCTAACGTACACCCTATAGTCCAAGTTTAGCCGGCGAACGCACTTCAGAGGAACAAACAAGTGAGCATAGCTGTGTGTATCACCACTTCATCAGCAGATGGCATCATTCTCCTCCAGTACTGAATCCTGCACACTATAACAATAGCAATCTGCACAAAAGCAGCAGGAATCGTTGCAGGAATGCTCCCACGTCGAGTGTCTTATGTTTTCATTACAAGAACTTTACAAAAACAACACGGAAATTAAAACGCCTCTGGAAACAACATGTTCGGTAGGTTGTAGGCCTGTATCTATTTTATTACTATACAATGTATCAAAAGAAAAAAATAAGGTTAGCCTACCTTACAAAAATATCAATTTTGATATCTTTATTTTTCCGGATTAGCTTTCAGTATTCAGTGCGATAAGAAATTTACCAGTATTTGCCATAAATCATTACACGGGGTCCGCAGCCTTCCGTAGGGTCTTATCCGATAAGACCCTACGCCCTGCTGGTGTGAACACATGAAGATCGATTCAACCTCTGGCATGGTAGCTGATAGACTATCGAGGACGACACGATGAATCAAATGAATAAATGAATGAATGAACGAAACTAATGAATGAAAATTGAATTAATGAAATTAATGACAAATAATTGAATTACGTTAATGAAAAATGAATGAATGATATTAACGAAAATGAATAAATATTAATGAAAAATTAATTAATAAAAATGTGTTAATTAAAAATGGAATATACTAATGACCAACAAATGAATGAAATTTATAAAAAAATGAATTAATGAGGTTAATGAAGACGAATTAAATTAATGAAAAATGAATAGATGAAATAAAATGAGCAAAAAAGAATGAATAAAAGTAATCAAAATTAATTAAATAAATGCAAAATCAATTAAATACAGTGCATGACAAATTAAATAAGTTAATAAAAAATTAATGAATGAGGTTAACACAAAATAAACTATATTAATGAAAAATGAGTGAATGAAATTAATAAAAAAATAAAAAAAGAATGAGATTACTGAAAAGTGAATGAGTGAGATTAATGAAAAATGAATTAAATTATGAAAAAAAGGAAGAATGGGATTATTGAAAAGTGAATGAATGGAATTCACGAAAAATGAATGAGAATAATGAGAAAATGAATAAATAAAATTAAATGAAAATGAATTAAATTAATAAAAAATGAATTAAATTACTGAACAATGAAGAAATAAGATTAATTTAAAATGAATCAATAAAATTAATGAAAAATGGATTATTGTAATTAATGAAAACTAAGGAATGAAATTGGTGAAAATATATTAGTGACAAATAAATGGATGAAATTTAACAAATGAATTAATAATATTAATGAAATATGAATAAAATTAATAAAAAAATATGAATGACATTAACGAAAAATGAATTTATATTTTGTATATACATTTATTTATTACTGCATACTACAACAAAAATTTAATACACATAATAAACATAGTGCACAACCAGCTGAGCTAGATCGGTATGAGTTTTAGGTTTCAAACAACACAAAAATACTGGGTGTTCATTTCAAAGTGTGTCATGACGTCACTGTCTTGAGTCAGCGATTTAGAGCGAGTTTCACCTTTATGTCAGAGAAGTTGCCTATTAATCAAGGCGTTCAATCTGAATTTGAGAAAGTGTACGGTATAACTTGAACGTCGTAGCAACAGATGACAGTCTGTACGGTCTGTGTGCTACCATAATCTCTTTCGAACTGTGTTTTGCGCGGGCAAGTCGTACACAGGGTATTTGTTATCATCGGTTACGTACGGCAACATTCCAGAACACAAATCAAATGCTCCGTGTCCATGTTGACCGTCGAAGTTAATGTCAACAAATATGTAAGTAATCGTCTTGACCCTCTCCCCATATCCCGACAGTAAGAAAAAAATCACCTCAGTACGTGTTTCCAAACAGTTCACATTTCTGCCATTACCGGCGTTACCGTACGTATCGGTAAGTACTCTTCAGAATGAACGCCGTACTTCCTAGGCAACTTCTCTGGCACATAGGTAATACGCCTCTGCGGAAGTGTAGGAAGATTGAATTCTCTAGGCTCATCGGCTAGCAACATGACGGCATACAGCGAGCCATGACACACTTTGAACTGAACACGCAGTAGATGAAATTAGTAAAAAAAAATAATGAGATTAATGTAAAAAGAATACATGAGATTAATGAGAAATAAATGAATGAGAATAATGTAAAATGAATTAATCAGATCAATGAAAAATGAATGAATGAAATTAAATTGATAAAAAAATCAGTCAATAAAGTTAATGAAAATAAATTAAAGTAATGATAAAATTAATTAGATTAATTTAAAATAAATTAAAGCGAATGAATGAAATTAATGAAAAATTAATTAATAAAATTTATGAAAAATTAATGACAATGAAAGTGAAAAAAAATGTTATTACTGAAAAATTAAGTAAGAGCATTAATTAGAATGAGTGAAAATTCTGAAAAATGAAGGAATAAGATTAATGAAATTTGAATGAGATTAATGAAAAAATTAATTAATAAAGTTACTGAAAAGCCAACGAGATTAATCAACTAAGGAATGAAACTAATTAAAGAAAACTGACTGAAATAAATGAAAAATGATTTAATGAAATTACTAA
Organism: Periplaneta americana; assembly: GCF_040183065.1. Taxonomy (NCBI): domain Eukaryota; kingdom Metazoa; phylum Arthropoda; class Insecta; order Blattodea; family Blattidae; genus Periplaneta; species Periplaneta americana. The sequence goes on along the minus strand of NC_091122.1, from coordinate 16,486,089 downwards.
AAAATAATCAATGAAAGTAATAAGTAGAAAACTGAGGAATTAATCAATCAATTAATACTTATTCTTGTGTGAAATAATTAATTTTCTTAGAATTAGTTTACTCGATGTTAGTCAGGCCTTCTTGAATATATTTCGTCGAAATGTTCTTGCCTTTATCTTTATCTTCATCTTAGCGGCTCTGAGCTATATCTGAAGTTAAAAACTGGCGGATAAACAACCATCTATGCTATATCGCTAGAGGGGGAAGTTCGAGTCCTACCCTGGTAGAAATTGCTCCGTGGTGTGTGCACCACGACCCAGTTGACCACCGTCATTCAGATCTTACGCCAATTCATTTCTCTCCATCGCATTCAACTCATACGAGGGTTGTTCATCGATCCATCGAGAAAGAGAGACAGACGGAAGGGGGTGCGTAATGGATTAACCCTCGAGATGGAAAAGGATTTCCCTATGATGTCTGATGGGGTTTGGAGATTTTTCACGTGGGGTGGATTCTATTCAAAGGAAACTCCCTGTGTGACGTCAGAGGGTGGACTGGCATCCAGCTCATGCTCGCTGAGGTAGAAATATCAGAGCGGATCACCCAGATAAGCAACATCTTGCTTCCAAGACAAGGTTCACTTTTTATCTCCTTATTTCTCTTCGCTCTGGCCATCATTCTCTTCCTCGTTTACCTTATACTTGTTTATGTTCCATAAATTATGGTTCTCATCTCCTTATTTTAATTTCTCACAAATAAAACCCCATGTATACATATCTCACCTGTGCGTTTTCAGCACTTGTACGTGCACTTTGAACTATCTTCCAATTTTTCATATAAAACTGTCCCACTTGTACGTTTTTTCCTTTAGACGTTTTTCTCACTTGTAGGTCATGTTTTCCTGTTCCTCACAAGTTTTTTGTCACATTTATGCGTTACATTGGCGAATTAAATATTTGTCTTCTTCTTCTTCTTCTTCACTTCCTGGTTTAGGCATTAATTGCCTGTTCCGTCTTCACTAATAGATCTAGAACCATCTCTTCCGAGGACGTCCAACATCTCTTCTTCCTCTTGGGAAGTAGTTTTGTATTCTCTTTGGTAATCTACTCTCTGCCATTCTTTCTATATGTTCTTTCCATTGTTCCTTATTGTTAGTTATCTTTTCTTTTATGGAGTAGATTTGCAGTTCTTCACGGATATCCTCGTTTCTTATCTGGTCCATTCTAGTACATCCCTTTACTCTCCTTAAAAACTTCATCTCAGCTGCCTGGATTTTACTTTCATGTTTAGTAGTGGTAATCCAAGATTCACTCCCATATAGGAGGGTAGGAACTGCCATTGTTTTATACAATTTTAATTTTTTTTGTTTGTGGGCTTTATTTTTCAACGTTCTATTTATTGTGCCACAAATAGCTTGGAACTGATTAATTTTATATTCAATATCCTTATCATATCCATAGCTAATATCACATCCTAGATATTTATTGTTCAATCATTTGGTCATCAATGATTATTTTTGCGCGTAGAGGGTTTTTTCCACTAAAAGCCATCACCTTTGTTTTATTTATCGAGATTTTGAGATTATAATCTTTACATATTTCATTTAATTTATGGGCAGCCAGTTGCAATAAATATTCGTCATAATGTAGTAAGACTAAATCGTCAGCGAAAATTAAGTTGTTAATACTTGTGTCATTATTCAATCTAAGGCCTTTGTGTGTTAACATTTTCCACTGTTTCATAATGTCAAAACAAAAAAAAATAAATTGAAAATGTATTCTATTGTGCAGTGATGTGACAAAACTTTAAGTTTAAATTCTGTGCACCAGTTGACCAGAGAGGTGGTCTGACACAAGGACACTGGAGGATAGGTTCATGATGCAAGAGGGTGCAAACTATTACAAGAAACTAAGAAAAAGAAAGAGAAGTGAAATTTTTACCAATGGAAAATAGAAGTTTGGCTTGTTCAGAAAAATAATAGAGAACAAATACAGAGTCCGGCATTCGGTTCTGACGAGTTTCAACTTGCTGTTGTAAAGGGACTACAAGGCTTAAAAATTAAAGAATAATACAGTATGTAGCTTGAACAATGCAATTTATTGGAATGTCTTCACTTTTTGAAAATTACATATTTCAAGTGATCCCCTTGGTATCTTATACCCTGTTGTAATCTTACACGAAAATTGTTCATGACACTTTGCATTAGACCTGGGGTTTTGTTGATTTCTTGCACTTCAGCCCGTATCCCGTTTTTCAGATCCTGGATAGAGTGTGGTCTGGTTTGAAACTCTCTTGCTTTGAGGTGTCCTCACAAAAAGAAGTCAGGAGGTGTTAGATCTGGGGATCGAGCCGGCCAATTGATATATCCAAACCGAGAAATTATGCGTTCTGGGAAGAAATTTCTCAACAATCGCACTGTGTCTCTGGCAGTATGAGCCGTAGCCCCATCTTGTTGAAACCACATGTCATCCCTGTTTAGTGCGCCTCTAAATGTCTGTAACATCTGTCGGTACCGTTCTCCATTCACCGTAACAGCTCTCTTATTTCCATCTTCGAAAAAAATAGGGACCAATTATGACTGCAGCAGAAACAGTACACCGTATGGTCACAGTGCAGTATACGCACCAAGAACAGAACTTTAAGAGTTTAAGAACAACTGAACTGAACTAAACTCTGTCGCAACAGTTAACATTTACACAACATTTAGCGGTAAAGAATAGAATTTTGAGAGATTTTCTATAAAAATAAAACAAGTTTCATATTCCTATATCAATTGTGCTGTGTCTAGCGACCTCCTAAAACCCCTACAATCATTTAGAATAACCCTGTATATTTTTGTTTCATTTCATATGTAGGTACGTTAATCTCAATTATACGAGGTCTGTCTAAAAAGTATCCGACCTTAAATTTTCCCGCGCAAAGTAGTGATTCTAAGGCGGCGCCACTGTGCATGGTGGAAGGAGGAACCGTGATAGTACATCGTGATAGTACTCCTTTGTCACCGTTTGTCCTTCCGGTGCGTATTCGTGATGCACAATTCCACGGACATCAAAGAAAACAGTCAGCATCACCTTGATTTTGCTTTGCACCTGCCACGCTTTCTTCGGCCGTGGAGACTCGGGATGCTTCCACTGCGACGACTGTCTTTTTGTTTCTGGGTCATACCCGTACACCCATGACTCATCTCCAGTTATCACGGTGTTCAGAAACCCAGGATCAGTGTTGGCGGTGTCCAGAAGGTCCTGTGCAACGTCACGACGGAGGTCTTTTTGTTCCGGGGACAACAACTTGGGCACGAATTTCGCAGCCACTCGGTTCATGTTCAAATCATCACGCAAAATTGCATGTGCAGAATCTTTATTCACTCCAACCTCTTCGGCAATCTCCCGCACGGTCAAACGACGATCTGCCATCACCAAATTTCGCACCCTCTCAACAACAGCTGCACTCCGAGCAGTTTGGGGCCTGCCACAACGCTGCTCACTCTCCGCTGATGTGCGGCCACCTTTGAATCGGTTGAACCACTCCTTAATTTGTGTTACACCCATCGCATCTTCCCCAAACACCTGCTGAATCTTACAAATGGTTTGACTTTGAGAATCACCAAGCTTTTGACAAAATTTGATGCAGTATCTTTGCTCAATTCGTTCAGTCATCTTGCGAGAAAACTAAATCCGACAAACACTTAGAACAGCACCTTACTTGGCAACCACCAGCCAGTGACTGGCACAAGCGAATGCGGTGAAAAAATTCAAGCATGCGCATTACGGTTCCTCCTTCCACTGTGCACAGTGGCGCCGCCTTAGAACCACTACTTTGCGCGGGAAAATTTAAGGTCGGATACATTTTAGACAGACCTCGTACTCTTATTTTCGACGCATCCTTTAAAAACATATACATGGGGTTTTACTATATATATTATATGTACTCATCCATTTCTCACTACTTTTTCTAGAGGAGTTACATCATCCAGACGTCTTGATCTTTCTCTGGACCAAGCATAGTCTAATATTGCTAACGTCCCTGATCGTGTGGTTAGCACGATGCAGGGTTACCGCAAAGACTCAGGGAAAGTACTAGCCTACATAAAAACACTCAGTCCCGCAGACTGGAAATGAACCTCCGAACATTCCGGAAATCGAACAACTGAGCGCTGGGTTGGCGTATGTTCTTTCCTCTTGAGTTAAGGTGGACTATCTGTCGCTACATACGTTCTACAATATGAATACCAACAATGGACGACAGTCGTTCCAAGATTACCAATATAATTTATCCCAGAACCAGGAAAATCATAATATTCAACTTAAACTTTATACTAACTCCCAAAGAGAAATAATAACTCATTAAAATCGTAAAGGTTTATATGGATCACCCTGTATCTCTAAGACATATCAGACTATATTAGCACGAACACAAATTATACGAGGTTTCAATTTTCACGAAACCAGCAGCCAAAATATCCTATCCACATTGCACGCTTTATACAAAAGTATAAAATTTCAAATATAAGCCCAGAGGACGTGCACAGCGGTTTATACGAAGAACTTCTCCCAGAACTCCGCATAGAACGTACCGGAAATCACTCGGGTCAGGAAGTCAGGCCTCGTGTAATATTTATGCGGATTCTTGAGTTAAAAGCACGGAGAGCCGTCCCTAGGGACCCCGAGTAATTATTCTAGCAACGCAAGGGACGGATGTAGGAGCGCTACAGTAGCTACCGGAGTAGCGTTAACAATTCAGGCGCGTTCAGATTACTGGATATAAATAACTGCCTGTACTGAACACCATTTTCAATCGGCTATTAATGAAGCTGCTTTGACTACACGGATATCTAACGTTTATGAAGGCCTAATCGATGACAGGGAATGGTATTTTGGTGAAATGAGCCATAGTATTGGTCAAATTATTAACCAACGTTTGCATTACATTTCAGGAATTCCTCCAAACAAAATAATAGTAATATGCGTTACAAGAGCGGTGTGTTGAAGTTTTCATGTTCGAGGAAAAGTTTGAAAAAGCGAAACGTAGTTGAGCTTTTTCAATTTCCGGGAATTTAAAGAAAACATACCGCTCGTGTATCGTACATTATTTTGAGCGAAGATCGTTTATTACGTACCTGAAAGAGGAATTTCTAATTAGTTGCAATGAAATCTCCATCTTGGTTTCTGTTCAACAACGGCAAATTTGCAAAACTAAAATATCTATCTTCAACATTGTTGCTTTAAAATGTTTTCTGTGTTTACTATACTCCTACAGGCCGTGATATACGTCTGTCTCCCCCCCCCCAGTCTATGATGAGTCTGGAATCTTGTTGATTTTTTCACGGCTTCCTTAATGTTACTTGCATCACGAATGCAGTAACTTTAGTGGAGTTGTAGAGTTTACTTAATTTTTGCAAATATTTAAAAACAATAATTAACCGTGCAATTTAGGTGAAATTGCAGTGGTAACTTTCCAATTTATAATTATTACTATACTGAACGTCTCTAAAAATAATATGTTAAAAGCCTAAAGCAGTAAAATCAATATGTCACTTAAGCGGTAAGAAGAGAAAAATTGTTATATGTTTTAGGTTGGGAATACTGAATGTGGAATTTTAGACTTTCCGCGGATTGGTTTTGTGAGGAAACCAAGCAAATACGCACGATCTCGTACAAAATAAGTTTTCAGTTCAAAAGGGATTCTACGCAAGTCGCTAAATATCAAAATGTTCACCCTGATTTTCTTCTTCGACAAAAATAGTTTAATAGCCCAGAAAAAACATAGCTAGATAAAATGAGCAGCTCTTCTTTCAAAGTCAGTTGTAAAGACCTCTTCTGAAGTAGGAAACGATTGTCTATTGTTGTATATGCATTAATAAATTATGAACTGCCCTTAAATAAAATCTAATATAAAATAAATATTAAGTGTATGTATGTATGTATGCATAACATGGGGAGCACGGACTGACCGGGAAATAGCATTTGTGCGAGATCGTGCGTATTTGCTTGGTTTCCGCACAAAACCAATCCGCGGAAAATCTAAAATTCCACATTCAGTATTCCCAACCTAACACACATAACAATTTCCCTCTTCTTACCGCTTAAGTGACATATTGATTTTACTGCTTTAGGAAAATATCAGAGATAGTATCAAAATTGCAGCTGAGCAGAGCATAGGTTATTATGAAACTAAGAAAAAGAAACCGTGGTTTGATGAAGATTGTTGCATGGTAGTAGAAAGAAGGAAACAGGCAAAATTGAAATTCTTACAGGATCCAGTTGAGGAGAAGAGAGATAATTATTTCAATGAAAGACGGGAAGCAAGTCGTACACTTAGGAATAAAAAGAGAGGTTACTTGAAGGAAAAACTGAATGAGGTAGAAACAAATAGTAAGAATAAAAACATTCGAGATTTATATAAGGGTATAAAGAAATTTAAGAACGGATATCAGCCAAGGGTAAACGTGATCAAGGATGAGAATGGTGACTTGCTTGCAGACTCTCCATCAGTCCTAAACAGATGGAAAAACTATTTTGCGCAATTACTAAATGTACATAGGCCAAATAGAAATGATCGGGACGAAATTGAAATACAAACTGCTGAGCCATTTATACCCGAACCCACACTTTCAGAAGTCGAATTTGCGATAGAGAATCTGAAAAAGTACAAGTCTCCAGGTATCGATCAAATTCCAGCAGAATTAATACAAGAGGGTGGAAGTGCATTATATAGCGAAATTTATAAACTTGTACTTGCTATTTGGGAAAAGGAAATTGTACCAGAACAATGGAAGGAGTCCATAATTGTACCTATTTTTAAAAAGGGGGACAAAACCAACTGTGGTAACTTTCGAGGAATATCACTTTTGTTGACGTCGTACAAAATTTTGTCCAATATTCTTTTGAGAAGATTAACTCCGTACGTAGATGAAATTATTGGGGATCATCAGTGCGGTTTTCGGCGTAATAGATCGACTATTGATCAGATTTTTTGTATTCGACAGATAATGGAGAAAAAATGGGAGTATAAGGGTACAGTACATCAGTTATTCATAGATTTCAAAAAGGCATATGACTCGGTTAAGAGGGAAGTATTATATGATATTCTTATTGAATTTGGTATTCCCAAGAAACTAGTTCCATTAATTAAAATGTGTCTCAGTGAAACATACAGCAGAGTCCGTATAGGTCAGTTTCTATCTGATGCTTTTCCAATTCATTGCGGGCTAAAGCAGGGAGATGCACTATCACCTTTACTTTTTAACTTCGCTTTAGAATATGCCATTAGGAAAGTTCAGGATAACAGGCAGGGTTTGGAATTGAACGGGTTACATCAGCTTCTTGTCTATGCGGATGACGTGAATATGTTAGGAGAAAATACACAAACACGGAAATTTTACTTGAAGCAAGTAGAGCGATCGGTTTGGAAGTAAATCCCGAAAAGACAAAGTATATGATTATATCACGTGACCAGAATATTGTACGAAATGGAAATATAAAAATTGGAGATTTATCCTTCGAAGAGGTGGAAAAATTCAAATATCTTGGAGCAACAGTAACAAATATAAATGACACTCGGGAGGAAATTAAACGCAGAATAAATATGGGAAATGCGTGTTATTATTCGGTTGAGAAGCTCTTATCATCCAGTCTGCTGTCCAAAAATCTGAAAGTTAGAATTTATAAAACAGTTATATTACCGGTTCTTCTGTATGGGTGTGAAACTTGGACTCTCACTCTGAGAGAGGAACATAGGTTCAGGGTGTTTGAGAATAAGGTGCTTAGGAAAATATTTGGGGCTAAGCGGGATGAAGTTACAGGAGAATGGAGAAAGTTACACAACACAGAACTGCACGCATTGTATTCTTCACCTGACATAATTAGGAACATTAAATCCAGACGTTTGAGATGGGCAGGGCATGTAGCACGTATGGGCGAATCCAGAAATGCATATAGAGTGTTAGTTGGGAGACCGGAGGGAAAAAGACCTTTAGGGAGGCCGAGACGTAGATGGGAGGATAATATTAAAATGGATTTGAGGGAGGTGGGGTATGATGATAGAGACTGGATTAATCTTGCACAGGATAGGGACTGCTGGCGGGCTTATGTGAGGGCGGCAATGAACCTTCGGGTTCCTTAAAAGCCATTTGTAAGTAAGTAAGTAAGGCTTTTAACATATTATTTTTAGAGACGTTCAATATAGTCATAATTATAAATTGGAAACTTACCACTGCAATTTCACCTAAATTGCACTGTTAATTATTGTTTTTAAATATTTGCAAAAATTAAGTAAACTCTACTACTCCACTAAAGTTACTGCATTCGTGATGCAAGTAACATTAAGGAAGCCGTGAAAAAATCAACAAGATTCCAGACTCATCATAGACTGGGGGAAAAAAAAGACAAACGTATATCACGGCCTGCTGGAGTATAGTAAACACAGAAAACATTTTAAAGCAACAATGTTGAAGATAGATATTTTAGTTTTGCAAATTTGCCGTCATTGAACAGAAACCAAGATGGAGATTTCATTGCACTAATTAGAAATTCCTCTTTCATGTGTGTAATAAACGATTTTCGCACAAAATAATGTACGATACACGAGCGGTATGTTTTCTTTCAATTCTCGGAAATTAAAAAAGCTCAACTACTTCAATATACCGCTCTTGTAACGCATATTACTATTATTCCGTTCCTATGGCTACCACGAGTGGATTGTTTGTTTTTCTCAGATATCAAACAACGGAGGCATTTTGATTAGAACTAGTAAATTTAATATTATATTGTGATGAAAGAGAAATAACAAAATTATTATTTCCGAATTATGTTTTGTTATTTACTAATTCTGTAGTTAAATATTATTTATTATTATTATTATTAATATTATTATTATTATTATTATTATATTTCTCATGGTTATCATATTTCTCTTATTACAGCAAAATAACATTTTCATTTCTCTGAAAACTGTTAAAGAAAATTTTTATTTCTCAGTAAACAATTACGTACATAGCTCAGGGAAAGAAAAAAGCCTTGTTTTGTCTCTAAAATCAGTTACCTGTTTTATACGAAGGCAGTGGAAAAAATGTTTTGTTCTCAACAATCCTTGCACAATCCCCAAAGAAGTCAATGAGGCAATGTTCTCGTGAGATTGGTATCAGCAAATCCAGCGTTCATCGAATTTTGCGAGCTCAAAAGTCGAAGCCTTACATTCAGAGGCTTGTCCACGCACTAACTGAGGACGACCCGATGTTGGATAGGACGAAGAGGAAGTACTGCGGAGTTCCCACCTCGATCTCCGGATTTAACCCCTCCAGACTTGTACCTATGGGGAGCTCTAAAGGACACAGTGTACGCCACAAAACCATTAACACTGGAGGAACTGAGAGTTCAGATTGAACATGCCTGTAAAGGTACGTACACACTTGGCGAACGAACAACGAACGAATGATGAAGCAAAACTTCGTTGTTCGTTCGGTTTTTGGAACAACGTACAAATCACCAGCAAATGGTCAGAAAACATTCAAGTTCGCTGATTATCCGCAATAAAGGCAGACGAAAATATAATTATACCAAGTGCAGTCGTTGTTATTATAGGCAGTTTAACAAAAAGAAAGTTAAAAACCAAAAGGCGATGGTGGCAGACTCCACTATACGAAAGTCGCAATCGATATAGAGGCACTGACTTGCTTCATGATTTACGTCGAATGGAATCGGAACAATTTCACAACTTATGTCGCATTTCAGAAATAGATTTCGAAATATCACTTTGCAAAATAGGGCCAAAAATTTCCAAGAAAGACACAGGCTGGCGAGAAGCAAACCCTATTCAGGAAAGGCTAGCATCAGCACTTCGATATCTCGCTACAGGATATTCGTATACAAGTTTAATGTATTTATTCAAAGTGTCGCAACAGCTGATTATCAGGATTGTTCTAGAAGTATGTACAGCTGTAATTGAGGAACTGGAAGATTTTATTAAGGTACGACTGCAAGACAGGGGAAAGTTACAATATACGGATGCCCCACTGACAATAATTATCTTGAAATACTAAAAAGAGAGATTTGTCTGTGTTTGTCGAATGCGCATCATGCTTAGGAAAAGGCACTTTTCAGTGCCAATAATTATTTTGTGTGCACAAAGTTGGAACTTTGTTTTTTCTGGGCTTGAATTTGTCCAAAAGGAACGACATATAGGCCCTATTTATACGCGAACCAAGTTCCACTTCATCACTCCTCATTCCAGATTTTTTGTGGACTTGTCTCTCCCTCCGGAATGATGTCTGTAGGGACTCAATTTTCTTTTTGACTTCTGCTCCCTACATTAAACAACAAATATGCATCCACTGAAAATAAATAAACAAAAATAATTTTCAAATTTTGCACGTGTTTGACTCGCCTACCTTGCAGCTGAACATCTTTCCAATAGCTTCCCAAACATCATGTTTTCTTACTTTACTTGTGGTAAGTAGGATGCTTGGGATTCCATAAAGTTTCCTGCTCCCTATACGCATTAATAAGATTTAAAACAGCGTCTTCCGTCCACTCCAGTTTCGACATCCTGTTAGTGAAATTGAACTAAGCGCTGCGTTCTGCTACGAACTACAAGCTAGTGGCAAATCCCGTCCACAACGAATACCAACTTCCTTTGATGTACCGACAAGCGACGGATCACTTCCGAAGGCAAACCAAACGATCGGTGTGCCTTTGCTGCGACGTACACACGTTCCGATTTCAATCATCGAATACATTCGTTTGTCGTTCGTTCGTTGTTCGTTCGCACCTTAATGATACTCCATTAGTAACAATCCAGTTGGTATGTCGCTCTGTTGTACGTCGTTGTTGGGAGTATACGCTACTGTGGCGGAAGGGGGACATTTTGAACATGTACGGGCTTAATGAATACAAAACTGAAAAAAATCGTATTTGTCTCATTTGTTGCTGAGAAATAGTGTTTCAAAATGTGTATACATCAATTTGGGACACTCTGTAGATAAGGGTGATAGTCAAATGACTGTAACCGACTGTCAAAATGACTTACTGATTTATTGACTGACTGTGAATCTGTATGTCTGACTTTCTAACTGTCGTAGCTCCCGAGTTATTCTTCTGTTCGTGTGTTCGATTGAGCTACAGTAATAAATTTCATCTGAAGTTTGTAAGGAATTATTACCAACTTTCATTTTACAATGGCAATTATTAATGTTCCATCTCACTCCTATTTACGAAGTAAGTGAACAAAGTAGATATCAATTGTTTTCGTGGAAATGTAATCTTGTGCTGGTCAACATTACTCTCCGTGTACCCCGAACATTAGGCCTACTTCTCTGCACCGAGATCGTAACCAACACAAAAGGAGCGGAGCCAGAAGAGAGAGTGGGTATGAACTCAAAGGATTTTCCACGTCGTAAATCTGGTTTAAAATATCGGCAAGTGGAAGTTGGAACACAAGGAAGGTGGTGAGTCAGACATTGTCTGGGTACTCCAGTCCACTTCAAGTGATTACAGGTCACAGGCTAGCGAGCGGTACTCGGTGCTTCGAGGTGGGTTCGAGACTCGCTTGAACCGGTTATCTCTTTGGGGTCACTTTTTTAAGTTTTTCCCGAAGTACAGACGTGGAAAAATTATTAACAAAATTGACGATTTTTATGATAATTCTGTTTACAAAATTTGACTTTTCAATTTAGACTACAGTTAACAATTTTGTATATTTCCATCATTACAGTAGACAGAAATATGCAAAAATGTCAACTGTAGTTTAAATTGAAGAGTCAAGTTTTGTAAAAATATATAATAAAAGTCTTCAATTTTGCTAATTATTTGCAAATTAGAAAAAAATGTCAACTGCAATGAAGAGCCAAATTTTGTAAAAATATAAAACAAAAATCTTCAGTTTTTCTAATAGTTTGGAAATATCCAAAATGTCAATTGTAGTCCAAATTGAAGAATCGAATTTTGTAAAAATATACAATAAAAAACCTTCAGTCTTGCTAATAATTTGTAAATATGCAAAAATATCAAATGTGGTCCAAATTGAAGAGTTAAATTTTGAAAAATATACAATACAAATCTTCAATTTGGCTAATTATTTGGAAATACACAAAAAGGTCAACTGTAATCTAAATTGAAGAATCATATTTTCTAAAAATATATAATAAAAATCTTCAATTTTGCTAATAATTTGTCCACGTCTGTATAAGTGGAATGTCAAGCAATCTCACTGAGCATCTCATCTTGACAAAATACATTTCGCTGTCACTAATTTCACAGAAGCTATAAAAACCGCATAATTAACAGATTCTTAAACAAGTTATTTAAAAATCAATTAGTCACAAGCCCATAATTATTACAAGAATATTGCAGAAATGAAGATGATCACTGATCTAAGAAACTGTGACGGTACAGAAAGGGCTCGACAGTAATTAAACAGGTAGAATTTGTTAAAATTATCTTCATTCGATCGGAAATACGAGATTCTTTCTATATTTTCCTTTACTTCCTATTTCTCTTTATTGCATCATTTATTCGTTTATTACTTCATTTGCCCTTCTTTCGCCCTTTCATATCTACCTTATTTATTACTTTCTTTCTTTCCTTCATTCTTCTCCTTGTATTTCTTTACTGTTTTCTTTCTTTATTTCTTCATTTCTTATGTATTCCTTTTCCCTATTTATTTCTTTGCTGCATCATTTATTTACTTTCTTTGATTACTTCGTCATTTGTTTCTCTTTTTATTTATTATTGACTTCTTTCTTTTCCTTAATAACTTATTTATTCTTTATTTCCTCATTCCTTTCTTTATTTCTTCATTTCATATTCATTTATTGTTCCCTTTCTTTTCCTTATTGACAATCACATTACCGAAAAGTTGATATATTTTATTTGACAACTACATGAAGATGTCAATCTTTTTTTTTTTTTTTTTTACTAATGGCGGGAAATGCGTGTTATTATTCGGTTGAGAAGTTTTTGTCATCTAGTCTTCTGTCAAAAAATCTGAAAGTTAGAATTTATAAAACAGTTATATCACCGGTTGTTCTGCATGGTTGTGAAACTTGGACTCTCACTTTGAGAGAGGAACAGAGATTAAGAGTGTTTGAGAATAAGGTTCTTAGGAAAATATTTGGGGCTAAGAGGGATGAAGTTACAGGAGAATGGAGAAAGTTGCACAACGGAAAGCTTCACGGATTGTATTCTTCACCTGACATAATTAGGAACATAAAATCCAGACGTTTGAAATGGGCAGGACATGTAGCACGTATGGGCGAATCCAGAAATGCATATAGAGTGTTAGTTGGGAGGCCGGAGGGAAAAAGACCTTTGGGGAGGCCGAGACGTAGATGGGAAGATAATATTAAAATGGATTTGAGGGAGGTGGGATATGATGATAGAGAATGGATTAATCTTGCACAGGATAGGGACTGCTGGCGGGCTTATGTGAGGGCGGCAATGAACCTCCGGGTTCCTTAAAAGCCAGTAAGTAAGTAAGTAAGTAAGTAATGGCGGGTACTTGACTGTTCGTCATTCACCAATTTGACGCCAATTTACGGCATAAGAAGCTAGTCTACTCTACACCCGCGTTGAGATGAAATGATGATGGAGATTTGTTGGGATGTCAGAGGGGAGAT